>NC_083344.1:36119746-36463603 GCF_019175385.1 Lycium barbarum
CCAATCGCAGAGAGAAATTCAAAGAGGGAGGATGTAATTCAGCTCGAAGGAAGGGGGTGAGATAGGCAAGAGGTAGCTTTCTTCCAAGCCGGCCCGGCCACGAGGAATCCAGAGATCTTTGCCGGTGCTGACTTGGATCTCAGGTGACAGAATAAGGCGGCCAGAAGCGATGAGCAGTCGCGGTCGAAGCTTGGCTCTAGCCTGAGTTGGGGATAGAAGACCCGCCGCTTTACCTTGAAATTAGAATCGGAAAGGGCGTAATCGAAGAAATTTCAATCACAAGAAGTGTATCGATATGGTGATTGTAAGATGTGGTTGTTGATAATTGAGACAGGTCTAGAAACAAAAGTAGTCCTTGTTACAGGGAAAATTCTGCCAAAATCTTGTTAGGCTTAAGGGAATAATCAAGATGTGATATGTTTAGAGTACTGAAGATTAAGATGGAAGGAAATTTGAAAGTATTTTGAAGTGAATTAAGAATTATCGTACATTGAGGCTATATTCTTATTGGGTTAAAAGATCTGTGCTATTTTGATGTTTAGTGGAAGAACTATACTTTAGGCTTGAAACTCGAAAACAACCGCTTGTGGAATATAATGATTTAAGAGATGATGGAGTTGATTTAGGCTTTAATTTGTTATTCTCGGTTTTGTCATAAGGTAAGTTAGGCTTGAATCATGTGTTGTTGAATTAGCCTCCTTGTCGGAGTATATTGTCTAGATTGATATATTGTTCGCTTCCTAGTCAAAGCATATACATGTTGAACCTTTTGGGTATCTAACTCTTGGGAAAGTGAGATGAAGTTAGAAACCTGATGTGCCGTGAAATTATGGCACATTCGACACTTTTTGGCTATGCGTTTTACTTGTTTTTAAGAAAGTTTTGGTCTTTTTGATGTGGTTGTGACATGTTGCAGATGTTTAACGTATTTCGGGAGCAAGTCTTGTAAATGGAGTAAAAAAGTTGTGCAAAGAAGAGAAAACTAACTGCAGCCGGATCTTACGGAAGAACATACGGACCGTATAAAATTCACGGTCCGTAATATCTAGCGTAGAAGCTTAACAGAAAGAGGTCAAACTGGAAGTAGAAGTCCGGGAAGAAGTACGGACCGTATAATATTTACGGTCCGTAAAACTCACCGTATGTTGGTTCCAGAAGAGTCTTAAAAGAGAGGAGGATTTACGGCAAATTATACGGACCGTATAATATTTACGGTCCGTAAAAGTGGATCGTGCAATCTGACAACTGGAGAGATTTTACAGAAGACTTCATTGATTCTACGGACCGTATAAAATGTATGGTCCGTACATTGTCCGTCGAGGGCAATTTTGCCAAATCCTATTTTGCACGGCTTGGACTCTTATAAATATCTGATTTTAAGTCTCTTGTAATTACATTACTGCAGAACTCAGCTTTTATATTCCTTAGCATTGGTTACTCATAGTTTTGAATTCTTTTGGAGATTACAAACAATTACAAGTGATTTCTCAATTCCAATCAATCAATTGTAAGCATTATGCTTCCCATTATTTCTTATTGTTCTTCTTTCTCTATGAGTAGCTAATTTCCCTTACTAGGGTTGTGAACCCAATGATGGGTGTTTTGTGATTGGTTTTGTAATTGATAGACACATAATGGATTATTAGGGTTTAGTTATTCTTCATTCTTCATTCATAATTAATGGTTGCAAACATTGATTAAAGCCATAAACCTTAATTTATTTGGGAAAATAATTAGGGTTGGTAAGAATAACTAACAAGGACTCAAAGCTTTAAACTTTGTTTAATAAATTTACTTAGGAATAAGAAGAATTTACTTGGCATGATTAATCGTTCTTCATGGTTACTTTCTTATATTTGGGAAAATCATAGAAAGACATAATCTTTATTTATTGGGAAATAGTAGAGATTCACATAGAGATTAAGTGCATTCATATAATGATCCATTATAAGTATATCAAGATCAATACCCATGATCATACACCTCATCTAGCGGGGACACAACCTTAGTTTCTTTTACCATAAATTTCCACCAAAGCAAGTCGATAGCAATTAGTTATAGAAAAACCAACTTTTACCAAAATCATTGGATTAAGACATTAGACCTAGAACTTAGCATCCTACGACTTTAGTAACCTTTTCACACCATATTCCCTGTGGGATTCGACCCCAACCTTTTTGGGTTACTATATTTAACAACGTCCGCGTTATACCATTAATAGGTGTAATTTGAGCGTATCAAATTTTGGCGCCGCTGCCGGGGAATACGGTTTTGAAATTACTAAATAGTGTTTACTTTGATTAAAGTCTTTTGCTTATTCCATCACACCTTTTTTGCTACTCTGTGTAAACCAGGTGACCATGAATCAAAATCAGCAAAATCAACGTGCTGGTAACAAGGGGAATCGGTTGAACAATCAGGCGAATGAATCAGATGATGAGAATATTTTCGCCGAACTTGTTCCAGAGGAAGACTATGCGTCTGCTATCGTTCAACCTCGAGTTGAAGCTGCTACTGTGAAAATTGACTCCTCTCTATACCAGTTGTTGAAACTTGAGGGATACTTTCGGAACTCTACCGAGAATGACCCTCAACGTCATTTGCAAAATTTTGTGGATGTGTGTGCTAATCACATCTAGAACAACGTTCCACAAGATGCTATTCGGTTGAGGTTATTCAAATACTCCTTAGCTGGAGAGGCAAGAACATGGTTCGAGAAGCTGCCCCGAAATTCGATTACTTCATGGGCAGAGATGGTAGCTGCTTTTCTCAGGAAGTGGTACCCCCCTAGCAAGAAGGTTGAGATTCGTGACAAGATATATGAATTTAAGCAGCGACCGGGGGAACTACTATCTGAAGCCTGGGAGAGATTCAAGGAGTATTTGCAGAAGAGGCCGAATCATGGTTTTCCGGAACATATATTAATGGAGAAGTTCTACCGAGGGTTAGATCCAGTGACACAGTCAGTATCTAATAATGCAGCTGATGGTTGTTTCATGAACAAGACCTTTCGACGAGTGACCACCCTACTTAACAAGCTGACGACTCATAATCAGGCTTGGCACTCCAACAATGCTGATGTGGTACCATATGGTAGTGCTATGATCCAGAATATAGTGAAGGAGAATCAAGACACCCAGCAGACTCTAGCAGAACTTGCAACAAATATTTCCTTGCTAACGAAAAAGTTTGATGAATCCCAAATCAAGAAGTTAAATGTTTGTGAGGATGATACAGTTTTGCCTAAAGGGATGTACCATTCTCAAGATGGTCCATTCCATGATGGGCCACCTATGCAGGTTAAAGATGCTAATTATGTTAATAACTCTCTAGGGGGTTCCAAAGACAGAATTACCAAGGTGGCTATCAGAATCAGAATCAATGGAGACCTCAGCAGGGTCAAGGTGCTTACAACAACTCTGGGAACTACAACAATAATTATGGTGGTACGAACCAAGGGATCTACAACAACAGCAACAATTTTGGGAACAAGAGTTCCAATCCTTATATACCACCGAAAGGGCAGTCAACAGAGCAAGGTAGTTCGAAGGTTTAAGCAATGCTTGAGAAGATTCTGGCCAATCAATCTAAGTCTGAAAGGACTTTATCTGGGCTGACAGAAACAGTAGGTTCCCATACAGCGGCTATTCAGAAGCTTGAGTCGCAGATGAGGGATATTTCTAGAGAGCAACACCCTCCTAAAAAAGGAGGACTTCTGAGTAACACTATTCCAAATCCCAAGAATGGGGGAGGCGGTGTAGACCGTGTGTTTGCCATCACTAATAGGAGTGGTAAAACACTCCAGGGGACTGCTGAGAAGGTGATTGATCTTGAGCCGATAGATGAAGAGGATGAGGTGCAGCCTGAAGCACCCATTATTGCTGATAAGAATCCCACTAACAAGAAGGTTGCTGATATTCCAGAGATGGAAGCTGATAACACAAGTAAGAAGGCTGTAAAGGGGTCTCTCCGCCCTTTGACGCAGCTTTTCAAATCTAAACCTCACTTTACTCAGAGGTTGGTAAAGAAGAAAGAAGATGCTAAGTTCGAGAAGTTTTATGATCAACTGAAGCAGTTATCTCTGAGTTTTCCCTTCTTGGAATCTGTCAAGGAGATGCCCGGTTTTGCGAAGTATTTGAAGGATCTACTGACCAAGAAGAAAACGGTGCAGCATGAAACCCTGAGTTTGACTCACACTATGAGTTCTATCATTTCAACTACAACTGTACAGAAAAAGGGAGATCCTGGGGCGTTGACCATTCCTTGTTCAATTGAGCACCATGATTTTGCTCGTGCTTTGTGTGATAATGGGGAGAGTATTAATTTGATGCCCCTTGCTATATGTAAACAATCAGGTTTGGGGATGCCAAGGCCGACTACTATGAGATTGCAGATGGCTGATAGGTCTATCAAAAGACCTGTTGGGGTGGTTGATGATGTAATTGTGCGGGTTGGTGATTTTATGTTACCCGCTGATTTTGTGATTCTTGACTGTGTTGTTGATCGGGACATTCCTATCATTCTAGGGAGACCTTTCCTTGCTACAGGGAGGGCCCTGATGGATTCGGAGAAAAATGAAATCAAGTTCCGAGTCAACAATGAAGAAGTGACTTTTCAGGCTAGCAAAGGGATGAAGTTACCAAGTGCTTACGAGAGTATTTCGGAAATTGATCCATTTGATGTTGTTGATGAAGTAGTGGAGTTCAAGATGGAAGAAGAAAGTTTGGGTGAAGCTCTAGCTGGTATTCTTATGAATTTCGATGCTAAAGACATGGAAGGCTATGTGGAGACAGTTAACTCACTTGGTGGGTTGGGCTCATACTCATACCACCAAAGAAGCTAAATCTTGATCTAGAGAATAGAACAACTCCTCCAGCAAAGCCTTCGATCATTGAGCCACCTAAGTTGGAGCTTAAGCAGCTTCCATCACATCTGAAATATGAGTTCCTTGGTCCGGACAATACATTACCAGTGATTGTTTCGGCCCTATTGACTGAGGAGCAGATTTTGCAGCTGTTGGAGGTGTTGAGGGAGTATAGGCGTGCTATTGGTTGGTCCATAGCAGACATTCGAGGTATTCCATCTGGGATCTGTGAGCACAAAATTCAGTTGGAGGAGGGTAGCAAACCGAGTGTAGAGCATCAGAGGTGACTGAACGAGAATATGCAAGAGGTCATCAAGAAAGAGATCATCAAATGGCTGGATGCGGGCATGGTTTACCCAATTGCTGATAGTAAATGGGTGAGCCCAATCCAATGTGTTCCTAAGAAGGGCGGCATCACTGTCGTGCCGAATGCAAAGAATGAGTAGATCCCGACCAGAACTGTCACCGGATGGAGAGTTTGCATAGACTATCGCAAGCTCAACACAGCCACTTGCAATGACCACTTCCCTATGCCCTTCATTGATCAGATGCTTGATAGGCTAGCGGGGCGTTCCTACTATTTGTTCCTTGATGGTTATTCGGGCTACAATCAGATCAACATTGCTTTGGAAGATTAGGAGAAGACCACCTTTACTTGTCCTTATGGGACGTTTGCATTCAACCGGATGCCTTTTGGTTTTTGTAATGCACCAGCCACTTTTCAGAGGTGCATGATGTCAATCTTCTCTGACATGGTAGAGGATTTCTTGGAAGTGTTCATGGATGACTTTTCCGTAGTGGGTGACTCATTTGAAGATTGTCTTGGCCATCTGGGTCAAGTGCTAAAAAAGTGTGAGGAGACCAATCTGGTGTTAAACTGGGAGAAGTGCCATTTTATGGTGAAGGAAGGAATCGTCCTCGGTCACAAAATCTCTGAAAAGGGAATCGAGGTCGATCAAGAAAAAATTGATGTGATTGCAAAACTTCCACCACTTATCTCAGTCAAAGGTGTCCGAAGTTTCTTGGGACATGTTGGATTCTACAGGCGCTTCATCAAAGATTTCTCCAAGATTGCCAATCCAATGTGCAAGCTTCTTGAAAAAGAGGCTAAATTTGTGTTTGATGATAAGTGCCAGAAGGCGTTTGAGGATTTAAAAGAGCGTCTCACAACTGCTCCTATTATTGTTGCTCCTGACTGGTCCTTGCCATTTGAACTGATGTGTGATGCTAGTGGGTTTGCAATAGGTGCTGTGCTTGGGCAGAGGCACAATAAGATTATGCACCCGATCTATTATGCAAGCAGAACACTGAATGCTGCACAGATGAATTACACAGTGACAGAGCAAGAGCTGCTTGCCATTGTGTTTGCTTTTGAGAAATTTCGGGCCTACTTGTTGGGGTCCAAAGTAGTGGTTTACACTGATCATGCAGCCTTGAGATACCTCATGGCAAAGAAGGAAGCAAAGCCTCGACTGATTAGATGGGTGATATTGCTGCAAGAGTTTGATTTTGAGGTGAAGGACCGCAAGGGCACTGAAAACCAGGTTGCTAACCATCTCTCTCGGCTTGAAGAGGCTGGGAGACCTTCTGATGAGCTTGATATAGATGATGCTTTTCCGGATGAGAGGGTGTTGGCTGTGTCAAATGAGGTGGCACCGTGGTATGCTGACATTGCCAATTATTTAGTAACAGGCATAGTCCTAGAAGATATCAAAGCCTACCAAAAGAAGAAATTCTTGTGGGATGCTCGGCAGTACTATTGGGACGAGCCTTATTTGTTCCGAACATGCGCTGACAACATCATTCGGCGTTGTGTTCCAGAAAGTGAAGTGATGGCGATTCTAAAAGCGTGCCATGACTCTCCTGTTGGGGGTCATCATAGCGAAAACCGGACTGCGGCTAAGGTACTTGAGTGCGGCTATTACTGGCCGACTATTTTTCATGATGCTAATCTATTGGTGCGGTCCTGTGATCAATGAAAGAGGCAAGGGAATATCGGCAATAGGCAAGAGATGCCTATGAATTTTGTTATGGAGGTAGAAGTGTTCGATGTCTGGGGGATTGACTTTATGGGACCCTTTGTGAGTTCGGGTGGCATGAAATACATCTTGGTTGTTGTGGACTATGTGTCAAAATGGGTAGAAACGGTGGATTTACCTAATAATGAGGCCAAGAGTGTTATGGGTTTCCTCAAGAAGAACATATTTACTCGTTTTGGTACTCCGAGAGCTATAATCAGCGATGGTGGATCCCAGTTTTGTAATAGAGCTTTCGCGGGACTGATGGAGAAATATGGGGTCAAACATAGGGTGGCAACACCTTATCATCCTCAGACAAGTGGGCCAGTTGAAGTGTCCAACAGGGAGATCAAGAGTATTCTAGCAAAAATGCTAAATGCAAATAGAACTGATTGGGCCCGCAAGCTCGATGATGCTCTATGGGCATGCCGGACTGCTTTCAAGACTCCGATTGGGACTTCACCCTTCAAGCTTGTGTTCGGGAAAACTTGTCACTTGCTGGTTGAACTTGAGCACATGGCTATGTGGGCGCTGAAGAAACTGAATATGGATTGGGAGGAAGCAACCAAGCTCAGGTTGTTTCAACTAAATGAGTTGGATGAGTTTCGGTACCAGGCATACGAGAGTGCAGCACTTTATAAAGAAAGGATGAAGCAATACCATGACAAGAAGATCCTGAAGCGAGAGTTCTACAAGGGTGACCCTGTGTTGTTGTTTAACTCTCGGTTGAAGTTGCTGCCTGGTAAGCTTAAATCAAGGTGGTCTAGTCCGTTTGAGGTGGTAGGTGTTTCACCCCATGGAGCGATTGAGTTAAAGTCCGGGGATGGAACTCGGACATTTAAGGTGAATGGGCAGCGATTGAAGCACTATCACGGGATGGTTTTGGAGGATAGGATTGTTGACAGATACAGGTTGAAGCACCTCGGAACGAACAATGATCTGGTGTACCAAGATAAGGAGTGAATGGTCACCACCATCGTGCCGCGACGTTAAATCAAGCGGTTCTTGGGAGGCAACCCAAGTGTAATGTTTATTTTTCGTTCTGTTGTTGTTTTCAGCATATAGGGTAATGTTTGTTTTGGTGCAGGATGCAGAGAGTAGACACTGGAGACGATCTACGCCAGAATCTACGGTCCGTATAAATTATACGGTCCGTAGATGGAAGCGTAGAGTAAGAAGAAAAAACATGGCTCTCTGTTAATGATCTACGCCATAATCTACGGTCCGTATAAAATATACGGTCCGTAGATGGAAGCGTAGAACTTGAGTCTGGTAAAATCCCTTTCTGTCCTTGATTTACGCCATAACATACGGACCGTACATTTTATACGGACCGTGGATTCTGGCATAAACCAAGGATCGTCAGATCGATTTACCGTCGCAGATCTACGGACAGATCTACGGCCCGTGAAAGTTATACGGCCGTAGATTAAGAAGCGTAAAGGGCCAGGTAAGTTAAGTGAGAATTTCACGGAAAAACAAAGATAACTGAAGGAATATAATCAATTGAGCGTCTAGTCTTTTGCTTCAACTTCCAATCACAACCGATCCTCTCCCTCTCAAATTCAAACACCCTAAATTCACTCCCTCTAATTCCTCCACTACCAAACCACATCCCTAAAAACACTCCCCACCCACCATACCCACGATTCACCAACCATACCCACGAAAACCGAAAAACCTTCTCACCTATCACAGTTGAAGCAAAGCAGCAAAAAGGAGTTTTATTTGTATTCTGTTCCTACTAATTTTCTTCAGTGAAGGTACTCATCTCCGTCCCTATCAGGTTTGCTAATGCTCTCATACCCTAATTATGATCTGATGTGTGCTTCTTAGATATCCTTGTGGGTAAATTCTGGGGTTTTTACTAATTAAGGGTATAGAATTTGAAATCGAGTGGGGCGGGGATTTGATTGTGTTGCTAACTAGTGGACTCATGGGAAACGAGAAATCGAATCTCCCATTGGGTCGGTGGGCATTTCGAGTGCTTATGTCTTTAATTGATATAACCATTCATTATGCCCACCAACGGTCCGATAAAATGCTTGAATGAGAAATATTAGTAGATTGGGGTGAAGTCTGAGTAACCCCAACATGATACGAGCAAAATAACAGAGTTCCATGTCTAAGAACAAGGTTTGAATGCATAGGCTCAGGAAAAGTCTGGGTAACTGATTACAAAGACAAGTATATATACGGATGAATTTACGAGCCGTATAAATTATACGGACCGTAAATTTGTGTCGTATATATACCATGTGTAATAAGTCTCTCTGTTCCAGTTTTACAACAAAACTTACAGACCGTATTAATTATACGGATCGTAACTTGTGTCGTAAAATAGTTGCCTCAGTTCCCAAATTACTTTTCCACAATTTACGAAGGATTTCACAGACTGTAAAAATTATACGGACCGTATAACTCCATCGTAAAATCTCCATGAGCAGGTATATCATTCTGTCCCAAATCTACGGTCCGTAAAATGTTTTTCACGGCCCGTAAAAAAAAAAAGAGTTTTGCATCCTTGACTTCATGTTCATCATTACATATACGAACATGCAGTCCACAGGTATGGCTAATGCAAAAGGTCGTGCTCAGGGCATAGGACAAGGTAGAGGGCGAGGCCGAACCCAAGTCCAAACTAGGCTCTGCGATGAAGACCAACCTCCTGTTGAATGAACTACAAGGCTGCAAAGAGCAGCCCAAACCCAGGCACATTCCCCGTCTGATCAGGGGAGCAGCAGCGATGGGGAGCACTCATCAAGCTCCCTTGACCTGCCTAGTCGAGAAGAGGCGACTAATGCACCGGCAGAATCTGTTGCTGAAGAGGCGACTGATGCACCAGCAGAATCTGATGTTGAAGAGGCGGCACGCCTAAATGAGAACAGAATGAAGGAGCGGTCTGAGCATGCTGTTAGGTTCTCGGTCCAAGGCTCGAAAGAAATATATGATAAAGGGCTAGAGCACAAGGAAGGAGGATAGGGTTTCCGCCAGAACATCAATGAGGAGCGGCGGATCAGTTTCGAAGGGTTGGAACACTTCCCAACTATACAGGCTATCATTGATCACCATGGATGGGGATTCCTTAGCCAGCCACTTGGCACATATATACCATCTATTGTGAGAGAATTCCACGACAATTATGCAGAGAAGATAAACAACAGGTACAAGCCTTCCCAACAAGCAAAGACAGTGGTACGGCTCCAAAAGGTGACTATTAGAGGTGTGAGGATTGATTTCTCCAGCAAGGCCATCAACAATTTTTACTTCGGGGACAACTATGAACTGCCAGCAAACACTGATGAGTTAGACTATAGATTGGTGGGGAGCAGAAATGACCAAATGAGAGAAGTACCGTGGGTGGCCTCGGTGATTGCTAGAGGGAATCCAGGATGGCGCACAAATTCTGGCGTTCCGATAAAAAAGAAGGATCTTTCAGTAGAGGCACAATTCTGGTGGAGCGTCCTAATGCACAGGCTGCAACCAACTCAGACAGATAATCAGCTCACTATAACCCAGGCGATTGTAGTGGCTTCCATCATGTCCGGTGTGTAGTTGATGTAGGGAAATTGATAGCTGATGAGGTTCGAGTGCGGGCAACTCAGCCTGGTCTTTCGTTGGTTTTCCCATGCTTGATTATGGCCCTTTGTATGCAGCCTGACATCCAGCAGTTTCCTTACTGGGACCATAAGCTGGAGGCAAAACACATCTACAGTTTGATAGAGAGCAAAGATAAAGAGGTTAAGGATAGGTTGGCAGCAGCCCGAGGGGGTGTGACAGCCCCAGAATTTGTGCCATATGAGTATGATCAGCATGAGGAGGAGGGTACGACATTAGAGGAGACCACTGCGGGTTTTGAGACTGCTGCCATGACAGTACCAGCTCCTACAGCGGGTCCGGAGTCATCGTCGGGCCCCACCTTTTCCGCAGCTCATGGGGTTGCTACTGAGCCAGTTCCCACGACTGCACCACCTACTACAAGGGTCACCTCCACGTATACAGAACTTCCTGGAGGTATAATGATTCCATTCAACAGACAGAACTTCCATGACTCCTATGTAAAGGCAGACATAGCTGATCTACAGGTCACTAGCCTACTAGGGGAGTTGGAGGAAGTTATAGCACGGCCAGTTCGGAAGGAGTTGGAGCCGCTACAGGAATCCCTTACCGAGTTTCACCGTCAAATTCACTCCAGAATTGGTGGGATTGAGAGGCGAGTACTTGAGTTGGAGAGGGTATCGCAATCAGCGGACCTGAGATTAGTGAAGAGGGATATTACTCAGCTCAAGGACGACGTCCTTGCACTTCAGGTCGAGGAGGGGGTAATGTTTGAGAGCCCCTCCAAATCAGCTATACCGATTGACTTGGCATCCTTGGTGCCAATGGTGCGACTTTCTACGGAGGAGCCCTCTGCCCAAGATAGAGGCAAGAGGCCGAGGGCAGAGGACGATGATGAAGAGGTCGACATAGTGGTGTTAGAAGAGCGCCAGCTGCGGCTTGCCACACAGAAATCTATGATGGATTTCCACTACACAAGGGCATCAAGCAGTTTGGATCCCCTTGTTGAGCAGACGCTACCTAGCACTCCGGTACCAGAGGAGGTCGGGACTTCTGTTCCACCAGCAAACCCACTTTCGTAGACTCAGACTGAGCCTCCCAGCAGCATAGTTGACCCAGCACCCACTGACACTGATGCAGTGGGAGCTCAGCAGGAAGAGCACCACACATAGTGTGCCTCAGGTAGTCCTATCCCTTGATTTGTTTTTGCTTACGCTGATGCACTAAGGGCAGTGCAAGCTTCTTTAGTTGGGGGTGGGACTATTTGATAGTAGTATAGTGTAAATATGTGTTTAGGAACCCCCTCGGCTTTTCTTTGCCAGAGTTCTTTTCCTGAGGGGGATTTTTATTTTTGTTGAAACTGGCATGTTTAGGATGTTGCTTAGGTTGAGTAGAGTAATTTTGACTTATTTGGTGTTACTTTGTAACTGATGGCATGTGTTGTGGTTTGTTGGAAATTTTGGACCCCTCGAAAATTCGAAAAATGCATACTTAGAACAGTTATAGGTTGACATGATTGATTCTTTATATGACATTGTAATTATTGGGGTATTGTGTGTGATAAATGACTACTTAGGAGGTCACAAGTGTAAAAATAATTGTCCTTATGCCAATGTGTGTGTGAGTTGTTAGTTTAATCTTTTTAAGCATGTATAATCTAGAACTTGCCTGGTTGGTCTTGTTTGAAATCTGAAAGTTAGTTTGGTTGTGAAATGAGGTTAGGCTTTCTTTGTGTAAATAGCCACTTTGCCTAAATAAGCCTTACCAAAAGCTGAAAATATCACTAGTTTCCCTGTTTGAGCCTTTTTCTTGGCTAGCCGAATAAAACCTCACCGTTGTGCAATTTACCCATCTTCGCACCCGTTCCCTCCTTGATGCTACTAGATAGATAAGGCAAATTGCCTAAGTTGGGGGTGAATTAAATGTGAAGTAGATGTTAAAAACATAAGTTGGGGGTGGTGGAGTTTGCTAGTATAGAGTCGATGTGGTAGTTGCATATATACATATATAAAAAAAAAAATCAGAAAATTGTCACACAAAAAGAGTTGCAAGTTAGATAGGAATAAAACCACACCGAGGTCGAAAACTTGAAAGAAAATAAAGGGGTGAAAAGAAAAGAGGCGAATCAAGGTTATGAGATGTTGTAGTGTTCATGGAGGGTGAGTCACTAATATCCAAAAAGTATCCTACCCGTCCCTAAGCCTACATTACAAGCCAAAACAAGTCCTAATGTAATCACAACCGAATGAGCCTAGGATGAAAACATAGAAAATAGGCGCAAGCATATGGTATTTGCATGTGTAGATATGAAATTCTTTGTGAGTGTGAGTGCTTTTCTCTTCTCTTTCCTCTTCGTCCCATTCTTGTTGCATATGTGTGTTGGGACATTCTTTGGTCTATGTGAGGGCATAAGGATGAGAATTGAGAAAAATCAAGTGACCGCCTAAAGTAGCGTTTGTGTGCATCATAATATGTTCGATAATATAATGTCATGCATTGAAGCTTCATTGTTAGTCATAATATTCTCGGGTGGTGCATATGGGTTAAAATAGGAAATGGGGTGGTCTGTGGAAGGAAAACGTGCATGCCAGGAGTTCAAAGTCAAAACCAATGTAGACATTCAGTACTCTGCGATATCTAAGTGGTAGATTGATTCATTGTGTTATGCGACTTGCTTGAGGACAAGCAAAGACTTTAAGTTGGGGGTGTTGATGTGCCGTGAAATTATGGCACATTCGATACTTTTTGGCTATGAGTTTTACTTGTTTTTAAGCAAGTTTTGGTCTTTTTGATGTGTTTGTGACATGTTGCAGATGTTTAACGTATTTCGGGAGCAAGTCTTGTAAATGGAGTAAAAACGTTGTGCAAAGAAGAGAAAACTAACTGCAGCCGGATCTTACGGAAGAACATACGGACCGTATAAAATTCACGGTCCATAATATTCAGCGTAGAAGCTTAACAGAAAGAGGTCAAACTGGAAGTAGAAGTCCGGGAAGAAGTACGGACCGTATAATATTTATGGTCCGTAAAACTCACCGTATGTTGGTTCCAGAAGAGTCTTAAAAGAGAGGAGGATTTACGGCAAATTATACGGACCGTATAATATTTATGGTCCGTAAAAGTGGATCGTGCAATCTGACAACTGGAGAGATTTTACGGAAGACTTCACTGATTTTACGGACCTTATAAAATGTACGGTCCGTACATTGTCCGTCGAGGGCAATTTTGCCAAATCCTATTTTGCACGGCTTGGACTCTTATAAATAACTGATTTAGGTCTCTTGTAATTACATTACTGGAGAACTCAGCTTTTATATTCCTTAGCATTGGTTACTCATAGTTTTGAATTCTTTTGGAGATTACAAACAATTACCAGTGACTTCTCAATTCCAATCAATCAATTGTAAGCATTATGCTTCCCATTATTTCTTATTGTTCTTCTTCCTCTATGAGTAGCTAATTTCCCTTACTAGGGTTGTGAACCCAATGATGGGTGTTTTGTGATTGGGTTTGTAATTGATAGACACATAATGAATTATTAGGGTTTAGTTATTCTTCATTCTTCATTCATAATTAATGGTTGCAAACATTGATTAAAGCCATAAACCTTGATTTATTTGGGAAAATAATTAGGGTTGGTAAGAATAACTAAAAAGGACTCAAAGCTTTAAACTTTGTTTAATAAATTCACTTAGGAATAAGAAGAATTTACTTGGCATGATTAATCGTTCTTTATGGTTACTTTCTTATATTTGGGAAAATCATAGAAAGACATAATCTTTATTTATTGGGAAATAGTAGAGATTCACATAGAGATTAAGTGCATTCATATACTGATCCATTATAAGTATATCAAGATCAATACCCATGATCATACACCTCATCTAGAGGGGACACAACCTTAGTTTCTTTTACCATAAATTTCCACCAAAGCAAGTCGATAGCAATTAGTTATAGAAAAACCAAATTTTACCAAAATCATCGGATTAAGACATTAGACCTAGAACTTAGCATCCTACGACTTTAGTAACCTTTTCACACCATATTCCCTGTGGGATTCGACCCCAACCTTGTTGGGTTACTATATTTAACAACGTCCGCGTTATACCATTAATAGGTGTAATTTGAGCATATCAAAACCCCCTCATTTCGTGTTGAGACTTGAGTGTTCTAGTCGTTAGAATCCTCGTGAGGACTATGTTGATCTTATTTGGGTGTTAGTTGTATTTTTATCTTTCCGGGGTCGTTTAATACAAAAGGAGCTCGACTTCATGATTTGGCTCGTAGGGAGGTGGCTGAAGCCTCATACATTGTGGTCGCAGGTATTCTCGCTATTTGTTCTCTTGATACGTATTCATTGATCGATTCGGGTTCAAATCTTTCTTATGTGACTTCGTACGTTACCCTTGATTTTGGTAGGGAACCCGAACAATTGTTAGAACTCTTTTTCTATGAACACCCCTGCTAGTGTCCTTGTTATCGCTTCTAGAATATATAGAGACAACGTCATTGTAATTAAGGGTCGTGAGACTACTTTTGATGTGTTTGAATTAGAAATGGTGAACCTTGATGTGATTATGGGAATAGATTGGCTTTCCAAGGGTTATGAAACTATAGTTGTCAATTACAAATAGTTAGGCTTGAATTTCTCGATGAACCCATTATAGAGTGGAAGAGTAAAATTGCTAAACATTGAGGTACACTTATTCTATATCTCAGGATTCACAAAGTAAACTCCAAAGGGTGTAGTTACCATCTAGTTGTCGTTAATGATGCTCAAGCCATAATACGCTCACTTATTCCCTATTCCGGGTATGAGTCGAACCTTTTGGTTATCGAATTCTTGCGAAAGTATAGACTAAAGGTATGAATTCCTCATTTTGTGTTTAGGCTTGAATGATAGAGTAGTGGGAATTCCTGTGAGAACCATGTTGGCATTGTTGGGTGTGTAGTCAATAAGTTGTCCTTGGGGATAGCTCATTATGCAAATAAACTCTAGTAAATTCGAAAGTTTGAGGTTTAGTGAAAATCTTAGGCCATAACTTTCATTCGAAGAAGAATGATCCTAAGGGGGGGATAATGTAACATCCTGTAAATCTGAGTTAGGTGTGAATGTGTAAAAAGTAGTATTAAGATGATATTTTAGCTATATGGATCCATTCAGGATGAATTTGGGTGATAAACTTCTTAAGGGCTTCTAAATTCGTCTAAGTCTGGAGGACTTCTTACTATTCTCATTTTTCGGATAGTTTCGTTCAAAATCTAAGAAAATTCAAAACATGAAAGTTGTAGGTCTTTTAAATAGCTTTCCAACTGTAGGTCTCCCAGCTCCAAAGCAGCTACGTACAAAAAGTTATGACCATTTTACTGAGCAACGATCGGCAGTCGCAGGTTCTGACCAAAATATTGCCTTGTGCGACACCCCTGTGCAGGGGTGCCGTAGGTGATATGACCCGCGATGGGTCCACGACACAAGGGTGCTGCGGCCCATGATTTTTCTGGTTCAGAATTTTATAAGTTTCCCACTTCGTTTTTGCCGACTTTTTGAGAAGAAACAATCCTAAAACTTTCCCAAAACATCTAAGGTAAGTTTTTGATCAATTACCATCATTACTTCATCAATATCATATCAAATTGACCCTAGTTCATCTCTCCAAACCTTAGATTCTTGAAAACCAAAGAAAGAGAAGTTTGAAGGAGACTTTGGGAAACTTCTTGAAGGTATGTTCTTTGAAGTTTATGAAGATTATTTAGAGGATTTAGACTAGTGTAGGGTATAATAGTCAATAATAATCCATGTGTGATTCATGGGGGGGGGGGGGGTTCAAGAACACGTGTTGGGCACGAAAAAGCCCTAGTTTTTCACATAAGGGTGGAAATCCCTAGAATCGATCAAAGTTCTAATATTTATCATCTAACCCTATCGTAGAGTGATTATTGAACCTTGAAAATTCTGTTGGTACCATGTTAGCAGGATTTGAGGTATGTCTCTTTTGAAAAACCTTCTTTTGACGTATGTCTTTTTTTCGAACATATTTTTTCAAACGTTTAAGGTGTTGTTTGACAAGGTTTATGTGCATGAGGGACAACCTGCATTAAAACTTTATATGTATTATATTATATATATGTATACATGATTTTCCCTTATTGAAGGATGATTGGAAATGAAATATAAGGCTTTATCCTTTGAACATGGATTACCCCATAAGGGATGCTTAAACTTGATTTCGAAAAGCTTGGATATTTCATGTGGTTTTCCCTATGAAGGGGTTTCGTTGAATTGAAATTGAATAATGATTTGAACTTGAGTTCTAAATCAGTTAATGATGTTGGTATACTCCTGTTAACGGGATGATGAACACAATTCATAATGAACAATTCAGCAATCCTAATATGATTTGAGATTCGGCTTCTATGCCATGATTTGTAATTTAGCTATTATGCCATGATTCTATTATTTGTGTTTCACCTAGCTACTCGGGAGGAAGGGTAGTCATTATAGATTCTAGTGGGGTTTTCCTAGCCATTCGAGAGGAAGAGTAGCCATCGAGGGTTGATAGCCCCAGTGTAGTTCATGCCTAGCTATTCAGAAGGAAGGATAGCCGTCGAGGGTTCATAACCCCGATGTGATTTTGCCTAGCTATTCAGGAGGAAGGATAGCTATCGAGGGTGATAAACTCCGATATGGTGCTTTTATGCAATTTAGGGAACCTTAAATGGTCATCCCTTCGTTAATGATTTGAGCCTGTATTGGCATGTGTTATACTTTGGTTGCCTGTGAGTGGCTTATGGTAATCTTGAGTTCATAAGTGACATACTTGACATGGTAAACGATAACGAGCTAAAGTTGATGTATATTTCATTATTAGATTCTCTGATGATTTCTCTTAGTTAATGGCTTACTCTTCCGGGTTTTAGAATTATTTCATTTAATATTGTTTACTCATTATTATTCGTTTTATGACTACTTTGATTTTGTTAACTATTCCCCTTAGACACTTACTGAGTACCCAATACTCAGGCATACCATTGTTGTTCTTAATGGTATGTTAGGTAACGAAGAAGAGCAGGTATAGACAGATCTCACGGATTAGGAGTACTTGCTGCTTTCCAGATTGTTGGTGAGCCCACACACTTGTTCGTGGGTTTTTCATTGAGTCATTTATTGCTTCTTAGTAGCTTTGAGATGTGTCCTGAGTTAGTTTATTTTCTTAGAAACTCATAGACAAGTGTCATACTGTGGGTAGTCGTGAAGTCATTGCTTGACGCATTAGGTGTTGTTACGTTTGATGACAACTTATTTATATTAGACTTCCGCTGATTTTACTTCATAATTATGATCACGGTTTTATTTAGTTATTTTTAACTTGTTTAATTAAGTAATGGAAGATTACTAAAAAGGTACTTGTAGTTATTAATTCATAAAGTGCTTCCGGTGTTGTTCATAGCATTGGATGCCTGTTACGTTCAGGGTGGGTTTGGAGGCGTGACAAAAACATGAAATATTACTTATACCCATGAGTTCTAAAAACTATCAAAACTACCAACCATACAAAAGATACATACTTGCTAATCCCAAATTATGCATAACATAATATTTTAATAATAATTTCTAATAACACACTTACTAGCTAATACAATTTAATTTACAATTCAAAGATCCATCCGTTCAAGAAAAAAACAACGGTAGTTACTAGCTTAGCTTGTTCAGTTTATGGAAGAGACTACTTTAATTGTGGAAATATGGTAGATACGGTTTTAATGGAGGAACACGGTGGATAGAATTAGTTTGGTCATAAATAGATGGGGTATTTTTATTAAATATAAAAGCTTGGGGTAGTTTTTAAAAGGCCAAAACAGATCTTGGCCAAAAAACAGGGTTGAGCCAGAATTTGTGATTTGAAGATTTGTTTTCAAAATCTTTCAAAATTTTATGGCCAAACAAAGATTTGAAAACAAACCTTCAAAATATGCTCCCAGAATCTATGGCCAAACGGGAGCGTAGTGTCTAGGATTTGAACATGAAACTTGAAGGTAAATTTTGAACCCCTTTAACAACTGAGCCAACCTCTAGTCTTGTGTTCAAGGGATTCAAAATCTATATATACATAAAAAACTTATCTTATATATATAGTGTAATTTTTTTCGAGAGGGTTCGGGTGAACAACCTCACATCCTCCTAGATCTTCTCCTGGTGATAGATTAACTCTTGATTTCCAAAGAGATATGCTAAAATGATAAGTGGACCATTAATTTGTTTAATTTTTGGGTAATATTTACTTTGTTAATTGTTTCTCCCTATGGAAATTATGCAATCTGTCAAATGTGTATGAAATTTAATAGGTTGAAATGTCTTGATGGCTATGCTAGTCTAATAGGCGAAAAGATAAGGTAGCAGACATGTGACTTGCCTTTGTCTGTAGTACGGAGTCACAGTGAAAAGTCTTAGAGTCTGGCATCTTCTACTAAGCTCTTTGTAGAATTTATGCCAAACAACATTTTTTTTCTTAATGTTCTGTGTTTTTAACTCATTGAGATTTTCGTTCGTTGATTAAAGTTAAATTGTGGAATACATCAGTTGGTTGTCTCTACTACACAAATATGATGATACGCATTAAAAACGGATCTATGCAAATTCACTTTATTTTCACTCTTGCATGTTAATTATGAGATTTCTTTTTTACTTTTGTTTACCCTAAAAATTGGATAACAATTAAATTTGTACGCGGTTCAAAGGATATGCGGTTAATTTTAACACGAATGATTATAGAGAAATAAATAATAGTGTAAAAGCGAGTAAGAACAATCAAACCACGATAAAACAACGATTGATCCTTAGAAGAGACCGATCGGTTGGCTCGGGTCCTCGAAACTGAGCTCGTGTTACAATGGTCAATGAATGAACGAGTGTAAAACTCTTAGAGAGCTTGATAAACACTTAGAATCATATTGTATTGCTTAGTATGTTTGTGTGTGCAAAAGAACCAACCAAAAGTAAAAAGGGTCCTCCTCTTTATATAGTAGAGGAGTCCTAACCCTAGTACAAGTCTAAATTAGGTACAAAATCTTCAATTACTGATAAGAGAAATCGGCGCCGCCATATCCGGCTGGTAGCGGATATTTCGGACTCTCGTTTATCACTGTTAACCACCTTCTCGTCCTATCTCGGTATCCAATTCCAACCGACCTCAGTGACCTGGGATCAGATATGCTCAGTCTTGCTACGATCCATCAATTTATCTTGACCCCGATTGGGACTCGTTCGAGCCAATAACGACCATCATAATCTTAAGTTTCTTGACGAGAAATTGAGGGTAAGCTTGCCCTTGATTTTGCCAGTATACAGATAGTCCCCTAGTACTGGAGGCCGAAATATGAGGGCTCGAGTACTGTTGATCCGATTTGGTTCCTTCCGCATAAGCTTCACACAAGTGGATTGTTACACCTCTCATTTTGTAGTAGGAGAACCTATGGTTTTCTAGTCGGGTATGCCTTTGGCATAGAGACCCGAGCTCGAGTTTGGAGGTAGAAAGTGTCTTATCCCGTGTATAAAGGTACCAGTAGGTGTTCCTGGCAATTTACAGGATTAGAAGTTGATCGAATCGATTCGACGCGATCTGAACTGAACCGGAGAAGTCTGCAGACACCAGTCATCGTCGATGGGTCCGTCGACATGTCGACGGGCCATCGTTGTACGACGTCGATAGGGTTCCGCAGCTGGAATCTACAGGCGTAACTCAACGGGAAAGTCGACGGACCGTCCACACGTCGACGGGTCGTCGACCCGTCCGCCAAACCACACCGATGGAGCTTTTTAAACTCCAAGTATAAATATGTGGTTCACGACATTATTTCTTATTTTTCTCCATTCCAAATCAGAGAAACCCTAATATTTTCTCTCCCAACATTTTCCTCATTATAGTGGTGATTTGGTAAGATCCGAGCCCCGTGAACCCGTGCTTGTGAAGAAGAAGGTTGTTTCTAGGGTTTGTTTAAGGTTGTGAAGCTTAGGAAGTTGGAGTTGAAGTGATTCTTGGAATCTTAGGCCTCTCAAGCTATGTAAATGATTTCTACCCCTTGTATTTAAGTTATTTATCAAGGATTTTAGTGGTTTTAAGCAAAGAGAGGGTAATCGTGGAAGTGGTAAGTTGACGAAGGTTAGGATAGTAATTTGGGGCTATTTTAAGAGATGATTGGGAATAGATTTGAGTATATTTCTATATATATAAAAGTGTTGTTATTGTTGTTGTGGTTGATGTTGGATTGAATAGGAAGTTGAAGGATTGTTGAACTTATAAGGGAAATGTTGCCCATAATTTGTTAAGCTCTATTCGTATTCAAATGATTAGGAGGCGAGGTAAATAGTCTAATTAAGGCCTACGTTATCTTGATTGTATACTTACGAGCTCAAAGATTTGAAGTTGGACGGTTGGATACAGTTCGAGGTATGTTAAGGCTATCTTTTCTTTCCTTTGGCATGATCATATGATATGAGCCAACAAGCGAGTAAGCAAGCGTCCATATTACTCTGCTCTTAGAAGCATTAGGAGTACTTCAGTCTTTGATGTTCATGTACCCCGTTTATGATAATTCCTTCTGTTCATGGGTCCAGTTTTGTGTATCCAGTTCTATGTACACATTTTATTCATGCATTACATTCATTATATATATATATATATATATATATATATATATCCATGTACTTTAACCCGTGACCAGAAGGCGTTATATACATGAATATTAGATATATGTGGGGTATGAGAAGAGAGATAGGCTTTATACACGCATTACCACCTGATCAACTGGTGCACACTGATGATAATATTGATGATGGCCGCAGAGAGGCCGATATGATATGATGGGATGCCATAGAGGCTTGACAAGCGTTAGACACGCACATATATCAGGCGTTATACACACACATATATACGTACGACCTACATTGATAGTCATGAGCATGCAGATTAGGCGCCTATAGAGGCATTGTCAGTTATATAGATTTTTGTAGATATGTGCAGCTACTAGTTCATACAAGTACATGCAGATAGTCATTTCAGCCGATGAGTTCAGATCTTATTCATGATTCTTATATATATATATATATGTTGTTCTTATGCCTTATATACTCAGTACATTATCCGTACTGACTCCCCGTTCATGCCCGCAGGTACAGGTAGACAAGCGGGTGGTTCAGCTGAGTAGGACTTTTATCCAGCAGCGATCATTGCACTCCATTTGATCCGGAGTTGCAGTCTATTTTGGTATGCCATTCTTTTGAGATGTATATAGATGGGTATCACGGGGACCTGTCCCGTCCTTCTACAGCTTTCATTCCAGTAGAGGTCTGTAGACAGTTGTATGTGTTAGTAAGATGATTTAGCCTTATCGGGTCAGGGATGAAGACTATATGATCTGAGTATAAGGATATATATATATATATATATGACAATTGGAGACTGTATGATGCAAATTAGTTCATGCGTCACTTGACGAAAAGCCCTCGTAAGCGTAAGCTAAGGTGGGGGTCCACATGCCGGGGTTTTATAAAGGGCATATGAAAAGTGATATGAGTAGTACATGGTAAGTTGAGCAAGTCTTAAGAAGGACCCTTGGGCCGAATATGGGCATAAAGCCCTCCAAAGGGATGATTTATGGATACGTTTTCGGATGATCTGATTTGGAGGGGCCAAAATGCTATTATAAGTTTGGAATTTGGAAACACACAAAACATGAAAGTTGTAGATAACTGAAAGAGCTTTCCAACCATAGGTCGTGGGCCCTCATATGATATCAGGATAAAGAGTTATGACCTTTTTACTGAACGAACGCGCAGGCAGAAAAAATAAGCCAGTGCGAACGCGCCCAAAGGTGGCGCCATCGCGCTGAACCATTTTTGAGGCGGTGCAGGCAGATTCTGGAACTTTATTTAAGGGGGCTTAACCTCTTTTTCTTCATCCAAAATACCAAAAACCCCTCCAAACCTCTGGAAATTTCCTACAACTTCCCAACATCAAATTTTAGCCCGAATTAAGTACAATCTCCGGATTCAGGTCCCGATAGCGTACAATTGTGATTATAACACCATATTGCGGTGAATCTTCACTGTGATTCAAGGCGAATATTGAAGATATGACAGGTCTAGCGGGTAAAAGGTATGAATCTTCCCTTATAAGTATTGATTTAAGTTTATTTACGGAGGAAAAGCTATTAAACGATCGGATAATGAATTTATGAGTTGAGAAGTTTGGAAAACATCGTGTGGGATGTTTTATGGAATATATTGGTATTGATAAAATTGTTGTTGATATTGTTATTGTTAGTTGCTGGATTGTGATTTCGGGCTAGGCATATAAACAGAGGAGATGCTGCCTGAATTTTGGCAGATTCTAAAAGAGTTTGTTTTGAGGACTTGAGATAGACATATGACGAAAAGTCTAACGGTAGTATAATTTCTCTTGAATGTAGATTTGCAAGTTCAGGAGAATGAGCGTTAATTCGTAGGAGATCAATCAAGTATGTTAAGGCTCGTCCCTTTTTTCAAAGGTATGATTCCTATGTTTTGATTCCATACATGACATCCATAATATTTTTACTCCTAGAAATGCCAGAAGTCAATCTTAGAGATTTCCACGCCTAAGGTTCTAGATGATTTCATGACGTGACTGAGCGTGCTAGATAATTCTGGATTATATTCAGAATATGTGGCCTCAACTTATGTCTGAGCGTGCTACACAATATGTGGCCTCAGCTTATGTCTAAGCGTGCTATATAACATATGGCCTCCGCTTATGTCTGAGCATTCTACACAATATGTGGCCTTAGCTTATGTCTGAGCGTGCTACATAACATGTGGCCTCAGCTTATGTCTGAGCGTGCTACATAATTCTTGATTATATTCAGGATATGTGGCCTCAGCTTATGTTCTGGATCATTCAAAGTGAGACATGATAGTGGTGATGATTATGGTAGTGATGAAGATCCTTATTATCTGAACGAACCCAGCAAATAAATGAACTTCAAAGACTCTATTCCTACACAGTGTAGGGATATTCGTATCCTTGACCTCTTAAGTCCCGAAGAGGGCACCCATAAGTTGTGCGATGTCATAATGTTGTCAAATTCCCGAAGGGGACATTCATAAGGTTTTCTCTTTCCTATACATTTTACATTTAAATTTTGAGTCTCGAAGAATCCAAATGAAAAGGGGAAGAAGTTTCCATTTTTAAGAAAAGGGGAAGAAGTTCTCATTTTGCATTAAAGCTGCTCCGAAGGGAGTATTTTGATGGTTTCCAAAGATCACATCATTTCATGGGGAAGGGGAAAAGGGCAAAGGCGTTATATATGCAAACCACCTGATCAGCTGGTATACGATGATTATGATGCCCGAAGGGGCCATTATGCTATTATGCCCGAAGGGGCTGGGAGCAGGATGAAGGCATGCATTATATATATATATATATATATATATATATATATATATATATATATATATACAAGTTTTCAGTGTTGCTTACAGGTACAGATTAAGTCAGTTACCCATTTATCATCCGAGCTTAGATATACTGTTTCAGTTCTGCCTTGCATACTCAGTACATTTTCCGTACTGACTCCTTTTCCTCGGGGGCTACGTTTCATGCCCGTAGGTACAGGTACTCCGATTGGTGATCCTACGGCTTAGGACTTTGGCTCAGCTGATTGGAGAACTCAATTGTTCCGGAGCTTGAGTCATTTTGGTACAGATCGTTTTAACATAGGCTTTGTTATACTCTTAGAGGTTTGTAGACATATATGGGTTGTATATATATGGTCTGGTCAGCTATACAGATGTAGTTCGTTTTGGATATTCCCGTGTATAGTGGCAGCCTTGCCGGCTTGCATATTTTGTTATGTTGAGTTAACTTTGACTCCTCAGGAGATAGGTTCATTATGATATATGGCATTATGAGTCTACAACATGCTTTTGCAGATTTCCACATTGTCCTTTTTATTAGTCTGATTATATCTAATAGGTTTGTATACGAGTGTCCAACTTGGACACTAGTCATGGCCCATCGGTTTGGGTCGTGACATTAGTGGTATCACAGCAGTTCCGTCCTACGGTTGTCTACAACCATGTCTAGTAGAGTCTTGTTTATCGGTGTGTTGTGCACCACATCTATAAACAGTAAGCTACAGGACATGTAGTATGTTATCTTTCCTTCTTACTCTAGATCGTGTGATAGAACTATGTTATCAGGATAATCCCCCTCTAACGAATTGTTGTGTTTCCAGCTATGCCTTAAAATAAAGCGATAGCTGCCCAGAAGGGCAAATCAGTAGCAGGAGATACTAGTCAGACTCAGAGAGTTACTAGGGCCCATGCCCAGTTTATGCCTGAGAATGTGGTCCAGTCAATGAGCTCTGCTACACTGCCACTTCCAGAGGAGCTCAGAGCAGCAACAACTCCAGTTTAGGGGGCAGCGCCGCTGCCAGCTCCCGAGGCCCCAGTACCTGAGCATCCAGCTCCTCAGCCAGGGGTTGAGGATAGGGCCATGAGAGATGCAGTTCAGTTGCTGACCAGAATAGTGGCAGGGCAGGCTCGCAGGCATGGACCAGGAGTTGACTATGCAGATAGGTTTGATAGCTTGAGGGTCCGTGACTTCTTGACTTGTGATCCTCCAGAGTTTTTCGGGTCAAAGCCCGAGGATGACCCATAGGAGTTTATTTGGCAGATGCAGCGTACATTGAGGATAATAAAGGCTTCTGAGACTGAGTCTATTGAGTTGGCCTCGTATCGATTGCGAGATGTAACTATTAATTGGTACGAGTCTTGGGAGTTATCTAGGGGAGAGGGTGCTCCTCCAATGGTATGGAATGAGTTTGTGGAGGCTTTCCTTGGCCATTTCCTGCCTCCAGAGATGAGGCGAGCTAGAGTTGATAGATTTTTGCATTTAAGGCAGAATGGCAGGTAGAGATTATCCTCAGGGAGTCTTTTGCGTTAAAGCTGCTCCGAAGGGAGTCTTTTGATGGTTTCCAAAGATTTTCATACATTTTCATATTTACATACATGCACGACATCATTTCATGGGGAAGGGGAAAAGGGCAAAGACGTTATATACGCAAACCACCTGAATCAGCTGGTATACGATAATAATGATGTCCGAAGGGGCCATTATGCTATTATACCCGAAGGGGCTGCGAGCAGGGTGAAAGCGGCTCAGCTGCTTGGAGAGCTCCATTGTTCCAGAGCTTGAGTCATTTTGGTACAGATCCTTTTGACATAGGCTTTGTTATACTCTTAGAGGTCTGTAGACATATGTGGGTTGTATATATATGGTCTGGTCAGCTATGTAGATGTAGTTTGTTTTGGATATTCCCGTGTATAGTGGTAGCCTTGCCGGCTTGCATATTTTGTTATGCTGAGTTAATTGTGACTCCTCAGTAGATAGGTTCATTATGATATATGGCATTATGGGTCTACAACATGCTTTTTCCGATTTCCACATTGTCCTTATTATTAGTCTGATTATATCTAACAGGTTCGTATATGAGTATCCAACTCAGACACTAGTCATGGTCCATTGGTTTGGGTCATGACACTGAGGATCGATGATTTATTTGATCAGTTGAAAGGCGCCAAATACTTCTCGAAGATAGACTTGAGGTCAGGATACCACCAGGTTAGGGTGAAGGAAGAGGACATTTCAAAGACGGCATTCCGGACTAGATATGGCCACTACGAGTTTCGAGTTATGTCGTTCAGGCTAACTAATGGCCAGGCCGTATTCATGGATTTTATGACTGATGTATTCATACCCTTCCTAGATTTGTTCGTAATTGTGTTTATAGATGTTATTCTAGTTTATTCGTCTTCAGAGGCTAATCATGCAGAACATCTACAAACAGTGCTTGGAATTCTTCGAGGTAGAGAGTGGTATGCCAAATTTTTCAAGTGGGAGTTCTGGTTGAACTCTGTGGCTTTTCTGGGTCACATTATTTTGGAAGAAGGCATTAAGAGTGGATGCCCAAAAGATTGAGGTTGTGAAGAATTGGTCAAGGCCCACGGCACCAACGGAGATACACAGTTTCTTAGGCTTGGCAGGATATTATAGAAGGTTTGTAGAAGAATTTTCCTCTCTTTCTGCCCCATTGACTAAGTTGACTCAGAAATCAACTAAGTTCCAATGGACAGATACTTGTGAGTAGAGTTTTCAGACATTGAAGGATAAGCTGACTTCAGCACCTGTTTTGACTCTTCCAAAGGGAGAAGATGGTTATATGGTATATTGGGTTGTGTGTTAATACAGTATGGTAAGGTTGTCGCTTATCCTTCTAGACAACTGAAGAAGCACGAGAAGAATTACCCAACCCATGATCTTGAGCTAGCGGCAGTAATGCACGCATTGAAAATATGGAGGCACTACTTATACGGTGTCCATGTTGATATCTATACTAACCATAAGAGTCTCCAGTACATCTTTAAGCAGAAGGACATGAATCTGCATCAGAGGCGATGGCTAGAGTTACTGAAGGACTATGATGTGGATATTCTATACCATCTCGGGAAAGCTAACGTGGTAGCCGATGCCCTTAGTCGTAAATCTATGGGTAGCTTGTCACATGTGCCGCCAGAGAGAAGAGAAATGGTTCGTGAAGTTCATTGATTAACTAGCCTCGGAGTTCGATTGATAGATTCAGGTGATGCAGGAGTTACTGTTCAAGACACAGCAGTGTCCTCTTTGGCAGCAGAAATAAAGGAACGTCAGTACGAAGACCTTGTTCTGGTTCATTAAAGAGATACAACACCTCAGAAAAAAAAGACACCCCTTGTGATTACAATTGATGGAGTACTCAGGCATCGAGATAGATTATGTGTTTCTAATGTTGCAGGACTCCGTCAACAGGTCATGGGGGAGGCACATTACTCTCGCTATTATATTCATCCAGGCTCAACAAAGATGTACCGTGATCTTAAGGAAGTTTATTGGTGGGATGGTATGAAAAGAGATATAGGTGAATTTGTTGCCCAGTGTCCAAATTATTAACAGGTCAAGATATAGCACCAGAAGCCCGGAGGTCTATTGCAGGCTATAGAGATTCCATCATGGAAGTTGTCACGACCCAACCTCGTGGGCCGCGACTGGTGTCCTAACTGGGCACCCATACGTACCTACCTGACAGAATTAGCGTACTAGCCAATTAATCAGTTTAGACATACACAGATTCATACGGTTACAGAATACTTCGCGCGAAAATATATATACAGACGTAGACTTATACATAAGCCGTTAAGGCCAGCATAGCAAGCGAAGTAACTTAAATCGCAATATCACACATACCTACCGGAACAGTGATAACCCATAACCCACAACCATGTCTACAGGCCTCTACAGACAGAACAGAAACAGATGACGGGACAGGGCCCCGTCGTACCCCAAATAGACAAATGTATAGAATACACATCAGAACAAAATATATACCAAAAGTATATGCTCCGGATCAAAAGGGAGCACTCCAACAGCAGAACAGGTACCCTAAGCTGGTGGCGTATCTCGAGGTGCGTCTGTACCTGCGGGCATGTAGTGCAGCCCCCGAAGAACAGGGGGTCAGTACGGAAATGTACCGAGTATGTAAAGCGGAATGTAACAAGTATAATCACAATCTGAATCAGAAATACATAAATATAACGGACAACTCGAACCCAAAACCGAAGCAGAAACACAGACTATACGGACAGATCCACAATATATATCTTAAGCACGGGGCATAGCCGACGGAGTCGTGATATGAATCAGAAGGACAGAGTATAGCTGACAGAATCATAACACAGATCAGAAGTGCAGAGTGTGACTGACAAAATCGCAAACTGAGTCAGAAGTGCAGAAATATGACAGACTGAGTCATAAGCCGAATCAGATGTCAGACGTACAGAAGTGCAACAGACAGAGTCAAAATCCAGATCATATTTTCCAGAAGTGTGACAGACAGAATCATACTCCAGATCAGACATACAGAACTGTAGTAGACAGAATCATGCATGCAGAGTCATAATCATATACAGACATACATATCATAAATCAGATCCCGGCCCTTTTATAAGGGACGCGGTAACAGAACCCGGCCCTCTTAGTACGGGACGCGGTGGACAGACAGATCAGATCAAATGCCATCCTGGCCGCCATCCCCGACAAATCTCATAATCAAATCATAATCAGATGTAAACAGATCCCGACCCGTACATCCGAGGGACGTGGTAAACAATGCAGTGGAAGTGCACGAATCACAGAACCTGGCCCGGGCGCAGTGAAGAAAGCATTGAGGCATATACGAACACATTAATGAGAAACCATATGCATACAGACCGACACACAGACCGAATGGAACTGAAACAATTCAGAAGAGGGGTCAAATCGGAACTATCGGATTATAGTTATAATAGATACGCATACGTGTCATTTGGGATGGCGCGACAGATTATCTCAGAGCAGAATATTCAGGACCGTTCCAGATGTCATAACATTCACCATATGATAGCAGAAAGATAGCCAAGATCTAACTAAGAGTATCGGGCCAAACAGAGTCAATTTATGCCTTACCGAATCCATCGGGGGTTCTGTGGACCCACCTCGGACCCAACCATAGTGGCGTACAAAAATTATGGATAATAACCCTTAGGGAGTCATCCGTAATCATCTTGGGGTGTTTTGACTCCATTTGTAGAAGTTATGTACATATGGGCAATTTTGCCGACAAAAAGGTAAAGAAACAATTCAATCTTACTGAATGATTTTGAGCTATTTTCAATCTTGGAGTGTGAGTAGCAGAAATGCGACCGAGGCTCGTTTCCAAGCCCATTACACTCATAACATGCCTAAGAAAGAAGGGAAAAACTTTACATACCTTCGTTATGCTTTATGCTCGTCAAATCTGAATTCCCGTTTCGTCCAAAAACTGCAAATGGTCACTTTTGCCAATTACTATTCATGAGACTTAAAAATTCTAAACTTAACCAACACTAGTCTATAAAAATTTGGGCAGCATCTCCCCTATACATATAGCCTCCCCGAGATTCAACTCGGCTCACAGCAACCAACAACAATCCAACAACAACTCCAACAACAACACCAACAACCACAATAAGGCACAATATAGACTAATTAGTCCTCTTTTCGTCATAATGCAATAACTCTCACTTCGACTTCACACTTCCGAATCAATACCAACATAATTTCATTTATTACTAATCAAGGTTATAACAATACCATTCGGAAGCATATCATAACATTTATACAACATATACACGAGATATACACATGATATACAAAACACGCAAACTTTCCACCAAAACCACAATTCATCCAATTCTTCCAATCTTTAACAAATAAGTTCATAACACCTTTTCATCTTCCAAGTTCATCAACATTAGTCATAATTTGCACCTTAACAACTTCATTTCCACATTTACATAAACTACAATAAAATTGCATACTTTCCTAGCACAACTTAACAATTATTTTTCCATGACAACAAAAACCATTTTTCTTCCATTCATTTCACAATAACACAATTAACACACTACATAATTTAATCCATGTTCCTCGTCCTTCCTCGTAGTACACGGCCATACACACACATTCACAACACACAAAATTTTCATGCTTTTCATTCATTCCCACACACTACAACATATATACATATATTCCATGGTATAAAAATGGTAAAATTCTTACCTTTTCTCAATTCTTTCACTTGCCACAAATGGTAGTTTCTTGCCAAAATAATTATGCCACTTTGTAGAGAATCTTGCACTTAGTAATAATCCCACAGGAAATGAATTTTTGAACCAAGGGTTTGGCTCCAAGATTTATTTTCTTCCTTTTCTCCTTCTCTTTCTCTCTAGCCGTGAGCTTCTCTTTTTTTTGTCTTGATTTTTTTCTCAATTTTTCTTGAACCTTCTACATGATAAGATGACTTATATAATTCATCACATGGAAATTATTTTAATCCATGGGCTTGGCCACCCCTATGGCCGGTTGGGCCTCCTTTTTGGGCCTCATTTTCCTAATTTTTTTTTAGCCCAATTCCTTAAAATTCTTATTTTGTAATTCCCGAAACAATTTCCGAAATTCCAAATCTTGCCCTTGGCCTTCCCCGATGTCTCCGAGTCAACACTTTTCATAAGTAGCAACATATATATCAAATGAAATCAAAATATGGCCTTATTCTTTACAAGTCACAATTATCTCGGATTTTCCGAATATCCAAAATTTCGGGATATAACAGAAGTGGGAGGTAGCTAATATGGATTTCATTACAGGGTTGCCTCGTACTCCGCAGTAGTATGATTCCATATGGGTTGTAGTTGATAGGCTCACAAAGGCAACCCACTTTCTGCCTGTCAGAACTACTTATGCAGCCGAGGATTATGTGAAGCTTTATCTCAAGGAGATTGTACGACTTCATGGTGTTCCTACAGCCATTATTTCATATAGGGGAGCACAGTTCATAGCTAAATTCTGGAAGTCTTTTCAGCAGGGATTGGGGACTCAGGTAAGTCTTAGTATTGCATTTCACCCGCAGACAGATGGACAGGCGGAGCGTACTATACATACACTTGAGGATATGTTGAGGGCTTGGCTTGTGTGATTGACTTTCAAGGTAGTTGGGATGATCATTTGTCTCTTATCGAGTTTGCATTTAACAACAGTTACTATTCCAGTATTCAGATGGCTCCGTATGAGGCCTTATATGGGCGGAGATGTAGGTCACCCATAGGATGGTTTGATGTTGGGGAAATCAGTTAGTGGGCCCAGACTTAATTCAACAAGCAGTTGATAAGGTGAAAATAATCCGAGAGAGGTTGCTAACAGCTCAGAGTCGACAGAAATCCTATGCGAATAATCGGCGACGCAAGCTAGAGTTTGAGATAGGCGATTGGGTTTTCCTGAAGGTCTCACCTATGAAGGGTGTGATGAGGTTTGGCAAGAAGGGTAAGTTGAGCCCTCGATGTATTGGGCTATATCAGATCATTCGTGCTGTGGGTTTGCCTTCTGAATTGAAGTCTGTACATCCGGTATTTCATGTGTCTATGCTTCGTAAATGCATCGGAAATCCTTCAAGAGTTGTATCAGTAGATGATATCCAGGTGACCGAGCAGCTATCATATGAAGAGGTTCCAGTGGATATATTGGACAGACAGGTCCGTCGGTTGCGAACCAAGGATGTAGTTTCCGTTAAAGTCTTATGGAGAAATAAAAATGTTGAGGAAGTGACTTAGGAAGTGGAAGAAGTGATGAAGATTAAGTACCCGCATTTGTTTCTAGCAGTACAGGAGGTTCAGTCTGAGGCATTATCGCCCCAGGTATTATTCCATTTTCAGTTATCGTGATTGGTCGTGTGAGGCCATGGTATTGTATGTTGTAATATGTGGCCCTGTGTCGCATCGTTTGAGTTGTCGTGTGCAGGTTGGATGGGTATATGTATAGGGGAAACTCTGCCGAAATTTTTATAACCCATGATTGTTCGAACATTCGAGGACGAATGTTCCTGAGGGGGGGGGGGGAATGTTGCACCTCTCGTTTCGTCGTAGGAGAACTTATGGTTTTCTAGTCGGGTATACCTTTGGAATGGAGACCCGAGCCCGAGTTTGGAGGTAGAAAGTGTCTTACCCCGTGTATAAAGGTACCAGCAGGTGTTTCTGGCAATTTACAGGATTAGAAGTTGATCGAACTAATTCAACGCGATCTGAACTGAACCGGAGAAGTTTACAGACACCATCATCGTCGACGGGTCCATCGTTGTGCGGCGTCAATAGGGTTTGGCAGCTTGAAATCTGCAGGCATAGGTTGACGGGCAAGTCGACGAGTCATCGACCAATCCGTCGAACCGCACCGCTAGAGCTTTTTAATTTCCAAGTATAAATATGTGGTTCACGACCTTATTTCGTATTTTCCTCCATTCCAAATCAGAGAAACCCTAATATTTTCTCTCCTAACATTTTCCATCATTATAGTGGTGATTTGGTAAGATCCGAGCCCCGTGAACCCGTGCTTGTGAAGAAGAAGGTTGTTTCTAGGGTTTGTTTAAGGTTGTGAAGCTTAGGAAGTTGGAGTTGAAGTGATTCTTGGAATCTTACGCCTCTCAAGGTATGTAAATGATTTCTACCCCTTGTATTTAAGTTATTTATCAAGGATTTTAGTAGTTTAAGCAAAGAGAGGGTATTTGTGGAAGTGGTATGTTGATGAAGGTTAAGATAGTAATTTGGGGTTATTTTAAGAGATGATTGGGAATAGATTTGAGTATATTTTTATATATATAAGTGTTGTTATTGTTGTTGTGGTTGATGTTGGATTGAATGGGAAGTCGAAGGATTGTAGAACTTATAAGGGAACTGTTTCCCATAATTTGTTAAGCTCTATTCGTATTCAAATTATTAGGAGGCGAGGTAAATAGTCTAATTAAGGGCTACGTTATCTTGATTGTAGACTTACGAGCTCAAAGATTTGAAGTTGGATGATTGGATACAGTTCGAGGTATATTAAGGCTATCTTTTCTTTCCTTTGGCATGATCCTATGATATGAGCCAACAAGCGAGTAAGCGAGCTTCCATATTACTCTACTCTTAGAAGCATTCTTCAGTGTTTGATGTTCATGTACCCCGTTTATGATAATTCCTTCTGTTCATGGGTCCAGTTTTATGTAACCAGTTCTATGTATACAGTTTATTCATATATATCCATGTACATACCCGTGACCAGAAGGCGTTATATACGCGAATATTAGATATATATGGGGTATGAGAAGAGAGATAGGCGTTATACATGTATTACCACCTGATCAGTTGGTGCACAGTGACAATGATATTGATGATGGCTGCAGAGAGGCTGATATGATATGATGGGATGCCGTAGAGGCTTGACAGGCGTTATACACGCACATATATCAAGCGTTATACATGCGCATATATACTTATGACCTACATTGATAGTCATGAGCATGCAGATTAGGCGCCCATAGAGGCATTGCGTACTATACAAATTTATGCAGATACATGCAGATACTAGTTCGTACAAGTACATGCAGATAGTCATTTCAGCCTATGAGTTCAGATCTTATTCATGATTCTTATATATATATATATATATATATATATATATATATATATATATATATATATATATATATATATATATATATTGTTCTTATGTCTTATATACTTAGTACATTATCCGTACTGACTCCCCGTTGCTCGAGGGGCTGCGTTCATGCCCGCAGGTACAGGTAGGCAGGCGAGTGGTCCAGCTTAGTAGGACTTTTATCCAACAGCGATCAGTGCATTCCATTTGATCCGGAGTTGCAGTCTGTTTTGGTATGCCATTCCTTTGAGATGTACATAGATGGGTATGACGAGGCCCTGTCCCGTCCTTCTACAACTTTCATTCCAGTAGAGGTCTGTAGATAGTTTTATGTATTAGTCACATGATGTAGCCTTGTCAGCTTCCATTCTTTTGTGTACAGCATATGTGGCAACCTAGCTGGCTTGCACTGTTCTTTCAGCATGTATATGTTTATACAGATTGTTCAGAGTTCATGATGTTGCCTATTTATGAGATCAGTTTCAGTCATTTATGGGTCCTTGATGTTCAGTAAGATTCAGATAGGAGTATGGGGGTGCCTGGTCGCTAGAGGTCAGACACTCGTCACGACTCATCAGTTTGGGTTATGACATGGATAAGACCAAACGTCACATCAGTCGCATCGTTCTGACACCTGACACGCGTCAAACTCCAATAGGTTACCTCGACGGTGACGGAATGCCAACCGTCTCGGTTCTGCTATATAAAAGTTCGAAAATTTTACCTCTATTTTTTACTTTCTGATCTTAGGTTCACTTAATTTACCATAGTTCTTCAATTCATTCCCAAAATCTTTAAGTCTTTATACCTTCGTCTCACATATTCATACATTCATTCTGTTCGCCCAAATCTTCTTCATATCTTCATCGAGTTTTCCCCAGATCTTCATAACTACATCTTCCAATCTTCAATTCTTGTTATTTTTAGGAAAATAGTGAAGGCTTCAAAAACCAGACCCAAGATGTTGCTCTGGCCTCCGGTACTGAGGGAACTTCCTCGACTACTAAAGAGGAACCACCTATGTCGGATTTTATTCCCAGCAGCTATTCATCGGATAATGACTTCAAGGTCGAGAAACCATCGATGTAAGGAGATCAGGGTCAAGAAGCATGGAAATATCTTTGCACCATTACCTCGGACAAACTCGAAAGGGTCCGGGAAGATTGTGACTGGAAAGGGAAAGACATCGTCATTCCTAGCCCCGAGGAGGACACCATGATGTACGAGAAAGGGTATCTAAATGTTTACACTTATCCTTTCATGTTTGTCCCTCTCGATTCGATGGTTGTAGAATTTTGCAAGAGGTATAACCTTTGCCTCGGTCAGATTCACCCCTGTTTTTGGAGAATTGTAACGCTCCTCCGTTACTTCACGGTCAAGGTGAAGCAGCCCTTCACCGTTGACCACCTCGCCCGGTTATATAGTCCTCGAGTGTTCCAGCGTGGTTTAATCAAGCTCGCTCGATGAGAGAAGAAGGCTCCTTTCTCGTGTATCGACAAAGATAGGGATCGAGGATGGCTGAGCAGGTTCATCCGAGTAAAGACGAAGGACCTCATCACCCCCCCCCCCCCCCCCCGAGAAGTAGAATCCAAAGCATCAGTGCATCTCCCTCCAAGTAAATGAAAATCTTTCTGGTACCATATTTTTAAGACCATAAACTTTGCTTTTATTTGCAGCGACTCCCCAAGTTCTTAATGCGGTTCCAAAATGGAACCTTTGGATCGAGAGCATATGTAGACAGCTCCCTTATGCCGAGCGCAAATGGAAGCTACTTTAAAAAAAAATAGGACGCTTTTCATCATGGTGAGTACCTTAGGCCAATATATCCCTTATTTTCTTGCCCGATACGTCGGTACTAACAGGGCCCCTTTTTTTATTTTGTTTTGCAGGCCTACCGAAGACCACCATACTTTGGAGAAGTGTCGATACTTACACATCAGGCTCGTCTTCGGAGGGCAAAGCCACTGCAGAGGAGGAGAGACTTACAAAGAAGAAAAATGGTCTCCCGATCCTTCCGATGATCCTGCTGAGGGCAAAAGGAAAAGGAGGATGGTGATCAAGGTCAAAAAGAGCGTCTTCCAAAAGACCACCGAGGATAGGCTCAAAGACCGTTCTGAGGATGAGGATGTCTTGTTATCCTCTGTGGTCTAGCCCCTGAGATCCTCGGAAGATACTGGCCCGGGTCTTCGGGACTTTGAAAAAACCAACCAAGAGATGAAAAGCTCGAAGGACACTGCTCCATCGTCGGTAGTTCTGGAAACTGCTGACCAAGAAATGGGAGTCTCCGAGGTCACTGCTATCATGCTCGCCCCCACTCGGGGCCCCAAAGAAGATTCTGCTACTGCTAAGGGAGCTTTTTCTTCCTTGGCCCAATCTTCTCACAAGGAATACTTACTACCCCTGGTCAGGGATATATCTATATTAGCTGAGGACATCACACACAAATTGGAATTATCGTCTCGACAAACACCTGCCCATCCTGAGGGCATTGGTCCACAAGAGAAACCAACGGATCCATCCCGGACCTTCGACCAAACCATCGACCAGCTATTCGATGATGGGGACGCCGGCGTTGTAGAGGACTACTCTGCATTAGGCCATGTGCTAGTTCCTAGGAAGGTTGCCTAATTCAGAGTTAACTGCGGGTCCCAGTTAGAGGGACAGTTCCCTGCCCCGAGCACAGATCCAAACCGTATGAAGAAGGTTACATTTTTGGTGTCTGTAGATGTGAGCATGCTGTCTGATCAGGTACAGGTGGCCAGCTATCTGCGTCCTTTAGCGATCGAGGAGCACCTGCAGAAGATGAACGGGGTCAGCGAATTATGCATTTTTAACGAGGTCCAGTAGGCCTTAAACTGGGTATACCTTATTTTACTTTTTTATATTAAGTTTTCGTTTCTTCCTCTTTTAGTGATAATCAACTTTCCCTTTTGCCTTAGGTTTCCGTGCTTCATTACGAGAGCTTTCTCCAGTTAAGGATAGAGGTGGACCATCTCGAGGACAGACTTAGGGAGCAAGCCCAATAGACAGAGTCGCACAAACGGCTTTGTGAACAACGAGATGAGTACATCAGGGGTATGCCCGACCCCTTCACCCTTCAATTAGATTTGGAGAAGGCCTGAGAAGAATGTGACCTCCTGGTCGAAAAGGTAAGGATTTTTAAAACTTACAAAAATCAGTTACTAGCTAATGCTAATGCTGCTACTTCTATGGCCCAGGAGAGAGTAACCCTAATCGACCAGCTCCGGTCTGAGCTTGACAAACTCAATGCTGAACTTGGAGCCTTCAAAAGCAACACAAACGGCCTTGCCTCGAAAAGAGATGCCCTTAAGGAGGATTTGATATCGTCCAAGGAGAAGCTTCGGGTAGCGGAGGATAAGGTCGGTAAGTGGTCTAGGCTTAACGGAGAACTCCGAGCATAACTTACCTCGCCTGAGATAGAGCGTAATATTCTTGGCTGCGAAACTATCGAACTAAAGCTCAAACTTGACAAGGCCTCGGAGAAACTCTCCCATGTTGATGAGATGTAGGCTCAGTACAAGGCCGATGTTGAATCGACTGAGACTCGGAAAACTGCCAGGGCTGAATATATGAGGTGTTTATCTTGGAGGGAGACACTAGAAGAGATCCAAGCCAGGGGAGTAGATGTATCAGCCATGAGCATGGAGGCCAAGAGGCTCGAGGCATAGGCGAAGGCTAAGTATCAGCCCGAGGAGTCGGATAGTGATGTTGGCCCGGACGAAGGTTCCGGTGGCTCGGATGAAGAACAGGCTTAAAAGCCTTAGATTCCTTTTTTATTTTTTAGTCTATATGTAATTTTTGTGCTTTTTTAAGCTTGAGGACGTTTTTCGAACCTTTGTAAATATTTTTGATATATATACAAAAGTTTTTGTTTGGCTTTATTCGATATTTCTCATTGTTCGATATTCGTTTATCCTTTCTGCTTAAGATTTAGAACAATCAGCCATTCAGTCTCAATTCAGACCGACTTGCAATGTTGCTTTGGCAAGAAGTTTTATAGATAATTCTAAGACTGGTAGTCTCTTAGTTCTAACCAGTGGCAATTTATCGAATATGTAAGAGCCTTACTTTCGTGTTTTCATACTCAGACATCTCCGAATTGCGATATGTGTTTAGATCTAAGTCTCAATGGCTTCAGATCTTCTTAAACCGCAGTTTTTAATAATTTTGTCCTTAGTCTTTAATTATTTAGACCATAGTCTTAATAATTTAGACCATAATCTTTAATAATTTGGGCTTTAGCCTTCAATTTTCATACTTCGGACTCTTGGGGCCTGGTACCCTTTATATGTATATAACTGAATATACCAATGTAAGAGAAATAGTCATAGAAGAATGATACTTTTAGGAAATTTCTAAGTTTGTTGATCGGATCGGGGGCGAACAATTACATTCATGCCTATAATAGTGGCCATGGCAAGAACAGACTAAGCGGGGATGATTCAATCGATCGTTTGGCCCTTACAATGAACCCTACCGTTCAAGCCTTGGCTTTGAATAAGTATTGAGCATGGTTGCCTTGGAGGTCATGCATTTTGCCCCAGGTATAATAGTCCCCGAGTACTGGAGGCTGAAGTATGTGGGCTCGAGTACTATTTTCCGCTCTTTCTAACTTTTGGTAGCACGCTGTACGGCGCTGCCTCATTAAAAACCTCGTCGAAAAACCCACTTCGGGACAAAACCGGACGTAGGGAAAAAGAATGCAGCACGTGCTTTCAGTCCTAGCTCTATGGCCTCTTGTCTTCCAATGTACAGTTCTCGATGTCTATCCTTGTTGTATACCTGCAGGGGTTAGCCTCAAAAATTTGAAATGTAAAAAATAATCCATACCTCAACAGTAGTATTGTTTCAGATGGGCAGCGTTCCAGTTGTTCTGTAGCTGCCTCCTATCTTTGGACTCGAGCTGGTAGGAACCCTTCCCGATTATACCAGTGATTCTATATGATCCCTCCCAATACTTGCAGTCATTGCTTCATTATTCGAAGCCTCTGTAGTGTATCGTAATCTTAAGATCGATTCACCAGCTTCGACAGGTATCAATGCCTCAGGTCTATACACCAGGGAGAATGAGATTTCCCCAGTGCTAGATCTTACAGTCGTTCGATATGCCCATAAGACCTCAGGCAGAATCTCCTTCCATCTGTGTTTTGAATCGGATAGCCTTTTCTTTAGGTTCTATAATATGGTTTTATTTGTTGACTCCGCTTGATCGTTTGCACTTGGGTGATATGGAATTGACAATATCTTTTTGATTTTATTCTTTTCCAAGAACTTACCAACGTTGGTGCCTATGAATTATTTCCCGTTATCAAATGTGATTTCTGCTGGTATCCCGAATTGACAAACTATATGGTCCTAAATAACGTCAATAACTTCATTTTCTCTAACCTTCCCGAACGCTTGTGCTTCAACCCATTTAGAGAAGTAGTCCGTCATAAGAAAAATGTACCGAGCCTTGCCTGGAGCCCAGGGTAAAGGCCCTACTATATCCATCCCTCATTTCATGAACGGCCAAGGGGAAAGGACCGGATGAAGTAGTTCCCCAGGTTGATGTATCAAAGGGGAATGCCTTTGACATTCATTGCATTTTAAATGAATTCCTTCGCATCTTTCTCCATTTCACTCCAGTAATACTCGGCCTTGATAAGCTTTCGTACCAACAATTCTGCTCCCGAATGGTTTCCACAAACTCCCTCATGGATTTCTCTCATCACATAGTCAGTTTCATCGGGGACTAAGCACCTTGCCAAGGGGCCATAGAATGATCTTCGGTACAACTGGTCATCAATCAAACAAAATCTTGCTGCTTTGGTCCGAAGGGCCCTTGATTCTTTGGGGTCGGGAGGCAACGTCCCCGATTCGAGGTAATCCACGTATTTTTCTCTACAATCCTAAGTAAAGCCGGTTGAGTTTACTTCAGATTCTACCGATGAGCCTAAGTTTGCCAAGGCGTCAACCTCATTGTTCTGATCCCAGGGTATATGCTCTAGTGTCTATTCTTTGAATCGATGCAATAACACTTGTAACTTTTCTAAGTATCTCCTCATACGGTCGTCCTTGACTTCAAACGTCCCATTTACTTGATTGACCACAAGAAGGGAATCGCACGTGGCCTCAATGATCTCAGCTTCCAACCTCTTAGCCAGTTCTAGACCTGCAATCATAGCCTCGTACTCGACTTCATTATTAGTCAATTTCATATAATTAATTGATTGTCTTAGTATGTCGCCAGTAGGGGGTTAAGAACGATCCCTAGCCCAGACCCTTTCAAGTTGGAGGCACCGTCCGTGAACAAGGTCCAGACTTCCGAGCTAGTCCCCGAGGCGAGCAGTAATTTTTTATCGACCTCGGGAACCATGGCTGGTGTGAAGTTGGCCACGAAGTCTGCCAGTATTTAGGACTTGACAGCTGTTCGGGGCTTATATTCAATGTCATACCCGCTGACCTCTACGGCTCACTTTGCTAATCGACCTGAGAGCTCAGGTTTATGCATGACATTTCTTAAAGGGTATGACGTTACAACACATATTGGATGACATTGAAAGTAAGGTTTCATCTTCCTGGATGCACTCAATAAAGCAAGTGCTAATTTCTCTAAGTGTGGATACCTTGTTTCAGCATCGCCTAAGGTTCTACTCACATAATAAATGGGAAATTACGTACCTTCTTCTTCTCGAACTAGGACTCCACTTACTGCTATCTCAGATGCTGCCAAGTAAAGGTATAACTGCTCGTTCGCTCTAGGCGTATGCAGCAATGAAGGGATTGATAAATGCTCCTTGAGCCCCTCAAAATCCCTTTGACATTCGGGGGTCCAAGTAAAGTCTCTTTTTTCTTCAATAGCGAGAGGAATCAGTGAATCTTGTCCGATGATCTAGAGATGAAGCGACCCAGTGCGGCTAGTCGTCTGGTCAATCTTTGCACCACCTTTATGTTTTCTACTATGGTGATATCCTCTATTGCCTTTATCTTGTCCAGGTTGATCTCTATTCCTCAGTTGGATACCATGAAATCGAGAAATTTCCCGGAGCCAACTCCGACGGCGCATTTTTCTGAGTTCAACTTCATGTTATACTTCCTCAGTATATCAAAATTTTCCTGCAAATGCTAAATGGTCCTCTGCTTGCAGGGACTTAACTAGAATGTAATCAATATAAACCTCCAATGTTTTCCCTATTTGGTGTTCGAATATGAGATTAACTAGGTGTTGATATGTGGCACCAGCATTTTTTAATCCAAAAGGCATTACATTGCAACAGTATGTACTGAACTTGGTTATGAAAGATGTTTTCTCTTGGTCCTCTGGGTTCATGCGTATTTGATTGTACCCGGAGTAAGCATCGAGAAAACTTAGCATGTCATGCCCTGCCGTTGCATCGATCATTCGGTCGATGTTAGGCAAAGGAAATGAATCCTTTAGGCATGCCTTATTCAAATCCTTATAATCTATAAACATTCTGAACTTATTTCCTTTTTTAGGCACGACCACTACGTTGGCTAACCAATCCGGATATTTAACATCCCGGATGGACCCTATTTTTAAGAGTTTAGATACCTCGTCCTTAATGAACCGTGTTTTATCTCGGACTGCGTCCTCCTTTTCTGATTAACCGGCTGACAATTTGGATCCTAGCTCAGCCTGTGAGTTGTAACTTCCGGTGGAACACCTGTCCTATCTAAATGGGACCAAGCAAAGCAATCAACGTTAGTTTTAGGAATTTAAAAAAAATTCCCTAAGCTCGGAGGTTAACCCCGTGCCCAGGTATACCTTCCTCTCCAGTAGATGTATGAATAATATGACTTGTTCCAGCTCCTCGATCGTGGACTTAGTAGCGTCCGAATCATCGGGTGCCACAAAGGATCTCGGGACCCTATAATCGGTCTCCTTGTCTGTAGTGTACTCCTCCTGATCTTCTGGGGCTACCAAGATCCGGGCCTGTGATTGATATTTAGCATCTTTTCCCTTGGCTTCCCATCCTTTAGTACCGAAGGGCTGGAGCCACTTCCTCGCCCGCAAACTTTTGCAGCTTGTTGCTCACCACGGACCGTCTTAATTCCCTCTGGGGTCAGGAATTGCATCACTTGGTGTATGGTTGAGGGCACTAGCCTCACACTATGTATCCACGGTATTCCAAACAAGGTGTTGTACCCCATGTCATCTTTGATCACAGAGAACTTAGTCTGTTGTGTGGTTCCCGACATGTTGACCGGTAGGGTGATTTTACCCTTCGTCGTTTCGCATGCCATGTTGAACCCGTTACGTACTCAGACTGCTGGCATGATCTGGTCTAATAATCCTATGTCACGACCCAACTAGGGGCCATGACGGGTACCCGAAGCTGACAACAGAGCACCGTTTATCATGCTGACTACCATGCTCCACCTGGGCATACATCATTTTCAATACAAACCTATTGTGAAACAATCTCCTAAAACATACGCATGTACATAATATATAATGGAGAAGTCACATAACATCTACGACCCACACATAAGTATCTACAAGCCTCTAACTGAAATGCTAGAATTGTCACGACCCAACCCCGTGGACCGTGACTAGTGCCCTAACTGGACACCCATACTCATTCACTTACCAAATCGACATATCAAAGACTTATTCATATTTAACATGCGTTATTTTGCACAAATACTGAGAACAGACGTCGTCTAAAGCGGTCACCCGTAACAGAAATATCATACAAAAGCCGACACGATGGCGGAATACACATCGCCCGAATATACATACAAATACAAACATATGAGCCGTTTCGGCCATAATAGTAAACGGGACCGCTTAAGGCACAAGTCACAGACATAACCGAACAAACACGACCCATGACCCACATATATGTCTACAGGCCTCTACAACCCACAACAGAAACATATGACGGGACAGGGCCCTGCCGTACCCCAAATAGTCATATATACAGAAACATGTACAACAAAAGATATGTACCAAATATATGGGCTCCGGATCAAAGGAGTACTCCAAAATAGCAGAATAGGGATCCTACACTGGCGGGTCGCCAGAACGAACGTCTGCACCTGCGGGCATGAAACGCAGCCCCCGAAGAAAGGGGGTCAGTACGAAATATGTACTGAGTATGTAAAGCATGAAATACAGTAATCCAAATCATAACTGAAGTGAGAAGTACGGAAAATGGATACAGAATTAGTATATCAAAACCTGTGCTGAAAACATAAATAATGCAAATAAAAATCATGCATAGGGCTCAGGAACGTGGTCGCCACTCCGACGCTGGCGCCAAAACACATCATACTCCAGAAGGTTTCAAATCTCCGTACAATCCCCGAACATATCATATCATCGAAACATATCACATCATCAGAACACATCATATGCCATATCACATCATAACGCCGTATATAAGCGGCACCCGGCCCTATGGCGAGGTCTCGGGAACCGTAACACATCATACTGCCGAATATAACATAGTGCGCACGATCACAAAACCGGCCCGGGATCCGGCGAACGATATCATAGTAGTAAGCACGAGCGGAGTAGTGAGGAACCATATGCATATAAGTACATAAATAAATTTCAAACCTCGATGGACAAATATATTTACCGACATCTGAAGGCTCAAAAATAAGATTCGGGTCAATCGGAATTAGTATAAGAAAGTTACGAGCTTTTGAAGTACAGAACCTTCTGAAAAACATTTCATAAGCCATACTTGGAAATTCAAGTATCATTCATATTAGAAAACTTTCGAACAACATTATGGATCAAATCAAATGGAGACATTAAGACCATATTTACATATCAAAGTATTCATCAAAGACTTTAGTCATCTCGATTTTCTTTCGAACAACATTCGGAAACATAACAACTAGAATCTTCGAACATCATAAATACGTATCAAGTCATATGGAATAGCTTATGAAAGTCAAAGATGTTAGCCATCCTAGTGGCTCTAAGAATAGGATTTTCTTTAGAAGCATACATATACGTTATTTGTTCTTTTCATAAAGGTCATGCCAAAAAAAAAGGAAAGGTAGGCTTTACATACCGTTTGTCGTCTGTACCAATTCAATAATTTAAACTCGTCTCGATTGGCACTTCAACCTATAACAATGGTAGCATGTCCGTCAAATTGGTGGTTGCTAGTAAACGATAACTCGTTCTTGTATAAAAATAAGTGGGCAGCACTTCCACTACTGGCATACATCCTCAACTCACATACGAGGTCAACAACATCAATAACAAGACACAACTCAAGGACATAACAAAATCAGCCCCATATGCACTACATACACCATTGCTATCATTCTTTCTCTTTACATCCATGGAGTACAACAACCACAACAACAAAGTGATTAATACACTAATTCCTTATGTTTATCCAGCCCCTTTAACAATGTTAGACCAGCCATCAAGAACAGCCCATACTCCAGCAAATATACTACATATATTGTACATAATCATAACTATAATCCCTGCATTTCGACTCAACAAGAGCAGCCACGAAAATTACAACAAACAGCCCCCAAAATGTCACTACAAAACAGCCACGAAATTTATAACAAGCAGCCCCAAAACAGCCACAAAATTCATCACAACATCCATGAAATTCATCACAAAACAGCCACGAAATTCATTACAAAACAGCCCCAAAACAGCCCTTAGTTACCACATAACAATGACCGATAATCTCACGAACATCTAAGAATATACCAAGCAGATCAACACACTTCGCATACGATATTTTATACGCTTCTTTCCTCCAAGTTTGATGATTCGCATCAGCAACAACACAGCAACAACATCAACCTCTATATGCAAGAAAACTATCGTAACATTACAACAAGTTCTAAAACAGCCCCATCCATTATAACGTCACAATACAATTCTTAACTCTCCTTAGTTCTCCAATTCCTCAAGAACAGCCCCTAACTACAATTTAACCATAACAATGACAACCTCAAATAGCCATATAATCACATGAGATTTTCCACCAAAAACATTATCAAAACAGCCCACAACAACAACAACATCAACTATTATATGCAAGGAAACTGCTCTAATTTCACAACAAGTTCTAACATGATTTAAACTTCCCTTTCACCTTTTACACATAGTCCATAACATTAATAACAACAACCATCCATGTACAAGAAATTACTTCAATTTCGTTTCAATAGCAAACCCAAAACAGTCCATCAACACTACAACATCGAAATACAATTTTCGACTTTTATTCCACAAAATTACAAACACATGGAATCAAGTGTAATTTTTACCATTGACAACAGCCCATATACATGTCAATAACCATATTTCCAGCCCTTCAACATAAACAAATTATCTACAAATATCATACCATAATAATGACAACACTAATCAAACTCAACCTAATTAAAACAACTGCAAATCTGCCCACTTTTAATGCCAACTTTAATCAAACAATTTTTCTTACTTCCAACTTCACATAATACAACTTAATAGATCCATTACAACATCATTAACTCCAATCTTATAACAAAAGAAAACAAAATCTTACCTTAACAAGTTGGCTTCTTAATTTGGCTAGAAGTTGTGAAATGAACTAATACTTGTTCTTGTTGCTCCAAATGACTAATCCACGTTATTATAGCCTTCCTAACTGGTTGGAATACTTTGAAAATATGATTTTTTTTATCAAGAAATTCGAGCTCCAACTTTTGCTAGCCATGGACGAATGCCATGGCTTGTGTCTTCTCTCTCTCTCTCTCTCTCTCTCTCTCTAGCTTGTTGTGGAAGATGAAATGAGGGTTTGGGTGGACTTGTGAGTCATTATTTTCCCATTTAGATGCAGCTCATGGGCTGGACACGTGGCCCACCCAAGGCTTGAGCCAATTAAATTTGGCCACATGTCTTGGTGGCCCCACTTTGTGCACTAATGACTTGTTTAGTGAAAAAATTTAAATTTTAACCCCCACTTAATAATCTAATCATGGTAAATTAATCCCAACTTTCCATTAATATTTTTACACTAAGTAAAATTCATAAACAATTTATTTTCTAATAGAGACCGGAAATTAAAGATTTTCTGTTTCGTGCCCGAAAATGATCCCGTCTTTAACTTGAGTCGATTCTCTTGCGAATAACTCGACGTATAAAAATACGGGATATAAAAATAATCATAAAGACGGGACAGGACCCTGCCATGCCCAAATATGTACACAAAAGAATAACTAATAGACTGTACCTCCGAAGTAGTGGGGTGCTCCTGTGCAACTGCTGAGTAAGCTCCTAAGCGTCTGCACCGTCTACCTGTCTACCTGTGGGCATGAATACAACGTCCAAAAATAAATGGACGTCAGTACGAACAATGTACTGAGTTTGTAAGGCATGCATGGTAACATAACAACGGAATATATCAAAAGCATAAGAAGAGAAGATAAATGTAACTGCTTGCCTCTTAAGGCGGAATCATGCATGCTTACTTTATACCTTTATAACATATCACACATACATACATAAGTTGTTTGAATCAATAACATCATTATTCCGCGTCCGGGCCTCCCGCTTCCGGGGTAATCATGTCACGCCGCCCACTAGTGGTGTCATGTCCGGCCAAGTAGGCGCGGTGTTATCATAAGCCACCCGCCTTAGTGGTGTCATGCCGGCCATCTAGGCACGGTGTAATCATAAGCCGCCCACCTTAGCGATGTCATGCCCGACCATCTAGGCGCGGTGTAATCATACATATATTCTTATCAAAGGCATGCATAAGAGCTCAAGTAAGCACTGTAACTCTATCGGAGTGACGTAAGGTCGGTAACCTCCGATTACATTATGGAACATTATAATTGTCATGTCTCACCTAGAAGGAACTATCATTATAAGGCGAGGCTATCAACAATGAATAGCATCAAGGAATCATGTAAAGATCGTTAACATCATAATAGCATCATATCATTATCCTGGAACATGTCTCATCTCTATCTCGTAAGAAACTTTTAATACTCTTTAGATTTTATCTTTTGGAATGTAAGAAGGTCATGGGAATTACCAGAAAGAAATTACAATATATATAGGAATCATGCCTTTGAATGAAGGGCTTGCCTTACATACCTTTGTATCTTTTTAACTTTATTGCCTTTCTAGCTCGCGATTCTACCTTCAAGGGAATTTGTACTAAGATTAGACAACTGGGAACATACTTAAGCTTAAGCTAAAGCAACAAAGAGTTAATGAAAATTTGGCGACAACCCTCAAACATTAATAAGGCCGCCCATAATAACATAATCAATAAATTCTTCAAGTTGGACATTGTCTACTTCTTGAATCCACCTTCAAAATCACTCATAACCATACGTATAATACAACATCGTATTTATTCTCATATAATACTCCTTTAACATCATTTGTATTATTCGTCACAAGATTGCACTCATAATATGTCAAGAGTTATTATTCAAGAGTATCACTATTTCCATATTTCTACTCCATATTCTCTTTCCTTCTATAATCAAAGTCTTTTAACCTCTCAATATTCTTAATCAACATGGAATAAACATAAAACTCACCTTTTATGATGTGGGAGTGGACTTCGGATGAAAGTACTTCACTTGAAGAAAACCCCACTTCAATACAAAAGGACTTCTTGATCTTTACAAACCCTAGTGAGCATCCATATGCTTGATTTTTACTAATTCTTGGTATTTACTCCTTGATTTCCCTTGGATATATGATAATATGATAAGAGAACTTTTCTAGAACCTTCAAGACTTAGAGAGAGACTGAAATCTAAAAATTTGGGGAGTGGCTCATCTATTTATAGCTGGAACTGGAAAGTTCCAGAAAAGTGGTTCGACGACCCGTCGACTTGCTTCGTCGACTTACACCTAAGAATCTTTGATTGTAGAAACATGTTGACGGTCGGGTTGACAGTCCCGTCGACGTGTTGATGATCCGTCAACTTGGCCCGTCGACTGGCGCGTACAGGTCGCAGTCTGCAGAAACATATTGATGGTACACAGTGACGGTCTGTCAATATGTCGATGGCCCGTCGGCACTGATTGGTGTCTGTAGATTTTCTTGAATCCATTCAGATCGCGTCGACTCGATTTGTTCAACTTCTAACCCTGTAAATCATCAGGAGTACCTACTGGTATGTTGTGTTCGATCTTCTCTACCTTATCTTCCTCCGACAAGCTTTCTTCTCTTTTTCCTCAAATGTCTTTGGAGTCTTAATTAGAATCATTAAGTATCCCTTCTTACTAGTAGGGACATCATATATCCCTTAACTTACGTTAGTCTATTCACCGCACAGCGAAATGAAATTTCCCTTAACATCCCAGCTGCTCGATGACTCTCCATCGAATGATATTAGCCGAGCTACCTGGATCAACTAGCAGACACTTAATTCCAAATTTATTGACAAGTACAGATATTACCAGTGCATCGTTGTGAGGCTGAACGATGCCTTCTATGTCCTCGTTACTGAACGAGATGAAGCCCTAGGGATCATAATTCCGAGTTCGATTTTCTCTTGTGATGGAGACATTGGTGCGCTTCAGTATCGGTCCCTGGGGGAATTTCCACTCCCCCAATGATCATGTTGATCATATATTGAGGTTCTTCCCGTTCGACCTGCTTGTTAGCATCCTTATTTTTGAAGTGGGTCTTAGCTCATTCACTTAGGAATTCTCAAAGATACCCCAAATTAAATAACCAAGCAACTTCCTTCCTTAGTTTCCAACAATGCTCGATTCTGTGCCCGTGAGTACCATGGAATTTGCAAATCAAGCTTTTATCTCTTCAATTCGGGTCGGACTGAGAGGCCTCGGCCATCTTGTTTCTGCAATGCGACCAAGAGCCGTTGTTATGCCTGCTACATCCACATTGAAACTGTATTATGATATTCTTGGGGCATCTTTATTTCCCGATGGTTTGTCGGAACTAGTCTAATTCATCAGTCCTCAATTGCTCCGACTGCGGTTGTTCCTTCTATCATTTCTGGTGAAGTCATAATCGCGCCCGTTGCCTCTTCTATTAGGTGGGTAAGGTTGGAACCTATTATGAGATTGTCTTGATTCTCGATCTGTCGCCCTCCTTGATCGATCATTTTATTTGTTTGGACGTAACGATCTCAATGCATTCCTCAGAAATTGATCATCCTCGACACTGATCTTTGACTGATATCTGTTGTGTACATCGGCCCAGGCGACTGCTGGGTACTCCGCCAAATTTTGCTTCAATTCTAGAGATGTGATCGATCTTCTTGAGTTGAGTCCTGGAGTAAACGCATGAACGGCCCAATCATCTTAGACCGGTGGTAGATCCATACGTTCCATATGAAATTAGGCCACAAACTCTTGGAGTGTCTCGTTCTCCCGCTGTTTGACATTGAACAGGTCCGATTTCCTTGTTTCCACTTTTATGGCTCCAGCATGAGCTTTGACAAAGGAATCTGCAAGTATTACAAACGAATCAATAGAATGTTCAGGTAAGTTGTGATACTATACCATTGCCCCCTTTGATAGGGTGTCCCCGAATTTCTTAAGCAATGTCAACTCTATCTCGTCCTTCGCAAGGTCATTTCCCTTGACGGCGCATGTGTACGCAGTCACATGCTCGTTCGGGTCAGTGGTCCCATTGTATTTGGGAATATCAGGCATTCAGAATCTCTTCGGTGTAGCATTTGGAGGGAAAGGAATCTGGATAAACTTCTTGGAATCCGGTCCCTTCAATATCGGTGGTGCTCCTAGAATTTGATTGACCCTTGAATTATAAGTTTTCACTTTCCTATTAGTTTCCTCTACCCGCTTTGTCAGTTCTTTGGGCATCCTCATCAGTTTAAAGGTTTGCCCGGGTCCGTTCCCGTTGTTCTTAGCAATGGTCCTTTCCTCCTTCGGGGCGGTTTCCTCAGTCTGTTCGGACTGAACAGTGTTGGGTGCTTGATTCTAGTTTTGTAATTGAGCTATAACCGCTTGTTGGGCCTGCAATTGTGCCATAGCTATCTCCAAATGATTTCTAAGCTATTACAATGTGGCTCTGTTGCCTCCATCTGCTTGCGCGTCACGCACAGATAATCGGTCGGTGTTCATAGCATTTTGAGAGTGAGGATCGGCTTCATTCAGATCAACTGGGGGTATGTTGTTGTTAGGTACCCCGTTGTCGTTTTCCTCATGGTGGCTTGATTCAGCATGAAAGTTAACAGAGTGAGAGTCTGATATGTTGAATAGTCCTGAAATCAAACTTCAAAGAGCAAGCATAAAATAACATGCGTTATTGAAATTCGTATAAAACTACCACTATTATCCTAGGCCCCACGGTGGGCGTCAAACTGTTTACCCTAAAAATTGAATAACAATTAAATTTGTACGCGGTTCAAAGGATATGCGGTTTAATTTAACGCGAATGATTATAGAGTAATACATAATAGTGTAAAAGCGAGTAAGAACAATCAAAACACGATAAAAAAAAAGATTGATCCTTAGAAGAGACCGATCGGTTGGCTCGGGTCCTTGGAACCGGGCTCATGTTACAGTGGTCAATGAATGAATGATTGTAAAACTCTTAGAGAGATTGAGAAACACTTAGAATCAGATTGTATTGCTTAGTATGTTTGTGCGTGTAAAAGAACCGGCCAAACATAACAGGGGTGTCACGACCCACCCCGTGGGCCGCGACTGGCACCCTACTTGGGTACCCAGACCAAATTACGTATTCCTTGCCAAATCCAAACTTATTTCAGAATTTCATAAAAATCATATCAAACATAACTTATCGAAATATGTCTTAAGCGGTCGCACAAATCAAATACAAGCTGAGCGGCGGAATAGACATCGCCGGTCAAAAGGGCAAACATAAGCATAAGGGCCATTTGGGGCCATCATAACAAGCAGACCGCTTTAAGACCAGAAAACGAAATCAAACCAACATATACAGGACCCTCACCCTACATATGTGACTACAGGCCTCTACGAACTCAAAACAAAGACATATGGCGAGACAGGGCCCCGCCGTACCCAAATAGTCAAATGTACAGAATATATACAAAGCAAAAGGAGTCTGTACCAAAAGTGGACTCCGGATCAAAGAGGAGTACTCCGGAATAGCAAAGAGGGAAGCCTACCGTGGAGGATCACCAATGTCTGTACCTGCGGGCATAAAACGCAGCCCCCGAAGAAAGGGGGTCAGTACGAAATATGTACTGAGTATGTAAAGCACGGAGTACAGAAATATGGACCAAAACTGAAAGCAAATCAGATAACAAAATGGAATACAAATCGGTATGTCAAAATCCGTATCAAAATCATATACGTATATATAATGCAAACGAAATTATGCAAACGCTTAGGAACGTGGTCGCCACTCCGACGCTGGCGCCACACACAGCATAACACCAGAAGGTTTCAAATCTCCGTACATCCCCGAACACAAACATAATCATAGGTGAGCGTATCGCATCACGAGCCATATCACAGCATAACTCCAAACGGAACCCGGCCCTATGGCGAAACCTCGGGAACCGTAACACAGCATACGGCTGAATTATCATAGGGCGCACGAATCATAACCGGCCCGGGAACCGGTGAACGAAGTCATAATAAGGCACGAGCGGAGTCGTGAGCAAGCAAATGCAAATCATACTTCAAAATAGTCTTTCAAAACATAATAGTTTTACAAATCGTTCCATAGCACAAGATAAGCGAATACTTAGTCGATACAAAGATCTGTTTCACAAAAGTTTCCAAAGTGGTACGTATGGCTCAAAACGTAACTTATCATATCATAATATTCCAAATATATCTCATAGGAGGGAGTTCCAAAATCGAAAGTATCATATCAAACTTTATTCACAAAGATAGCCCAATAAGGCAAATAGGGCGTATCCGGGTTAGCGGGCCCACCTCGAGTCAAATTGAGGTGGCGAACATATTTTCTGAACATTTATAGGCCAAAGGGTCATACATAATCATTTCTAAGTTACCCGACCACATTTCGATAGGTTTCGGACGAGTGGTGGCATTCTAGCCAAAATAGAGCCCTTAGGCTTCAATTGAATTGAATGAATAGTAACTTTTCCGTGGATCGGGTTTCGAGGAGCAGGAATGCTCCGGAAGTTCTCATATTCGCCTATCATACTAAGATATGCCAAACGAAGGAGTGGGAAGCTTTACATACCTTACGGACGTCTTACGCTCTCCCAAAAGTCAAGTCCCGTTTCGCCCGAAATCTGCAAATGGTCAAAGTTACCAATTGAGACTCTTAGGCTTAAAAATACCTTTAACTTCATTCTTGCCTACCGAAATTTCGGCAGCATTTCCCCTATAAATCTAACACCCCGGAGACCTAACTCGGCTCAAAATACATCAACAACAACAGCCCACACATCATCAAACAATACAAATCACTCTAGCTTCAAAGTTCTACTTTAGTACACAAGTTGGCAACTTTTCATTCAAACTTCCAAAACTCCAAATCTATATCCACATCATTATATTCATTTACTTATTCAAGATTAGTCAATCACATCCCAAATATATTCCAAACCATATACGAATGTTCCCGAAATTCATTATTCTCCATATTTCATTCAAAACATCAAAAGTCACGACGGACATTCTAACTTGCGTCGTTTCATTCCGAATTCATTAACATCAACTATATGTCACATTTAAAGTCTTTTGCATCAAAGATATACAATGATATACGCGAATATACAAAAGGTATATATTTTCCGATAACGTTCCAAAATCATTTTCCAACACCAATCCAATTCATCAATCAATCATTTACGACATAAAGATCACAACAACACATTATACAAACTAAACAAGATCAATTCATACCACTTTCTTCTTCCTAGGGCTCACGGCCAACATGCAATATACACACACACCCACGGCTTCGTACACACATCAAAACTACGAAATTCTCGTCTATTCTCAATCCTTATCATATTCATACCAATTCCATAACATTAAAAGGGCAAAATTCTTACCTTTACTTGAAATTCCGACTTTCCGCAAACGCGATTCTTCCGCCAAATAAATTGTGTCACGTTGAAGAGCGTCTTGAGTACACTACAATTATGGAAAGAACGAGATTTTTGGATCAAAAACAAAGCTTGGGAATTTTTGTTTCTCTTCTTTTCTTAGTCTCGGCCGAATGCCCCTTTTTGTGGTGTTCTTGAATTTGTTAGTTGATCTTGATAATTACTAAATGAGGATGATATATATCCATATAATTGATCATGTGCATAGCACATGATCATTAAGGGAGAGGCTTGGGCCATGGATATGGCCGGCCACTTCACAAGTTTTGGGCCTCAACTTTGTGTCATATTTTTCTTGGCCCAATTCATGAAAAGTCCCGTTTTGTAATTCCCGAAACTAATTTCCGAAATTCCAAATTTACCCTCGGCCTTCCCCGATGTCTTAACATTTAAGATTCCATAACCAACATAGTCATAATCACCAAAATCAAAATATTTCCTTATAACACATAAGTCGTAATTATTTCTCGATTTCCAATTATACGAAAACACGGGACATAACATTCTCCCCCCCTTAAGAACATTCGTCCCCGAATGTTAAATTAATCTTATAAGGTCTTATGATCAAGGCAGGAGTGTCCCTTTTTAATAATGACATACATAATTCATTTTATCAATCAACACAACAAACTGAAAAAAAATTAGATTACCTGTGGACGTCGGGAACAAGTGAGGGTATCTCCTTTTCATCTCGTCCTCCGCCTCCCAAGTCATCTCCTCCCGATTATTGTTGCGCCACAGGACTTTGACGGACGGCACTTCTTTAGTGCGTAGTCTCCGCACCTGTCGATCCAGAATAGATACAGGCTGCTCGTCATAAGATAACTGCTCCGTCACCTGAATGTCATCAACTGGGAATATCCTGGAAGGATCGCCAATACATTTCCGCAACATAGACACATGAAACACCGGGTGTACGGCCTCCAAGTCGGATGGTAAGTCTAGCTCATAGGCGACCTCGCCTATCTTTCGAACGATCTGATACGACCCAATGTACCGGGGGCTCAACTTACCCTTTCTACCGAATCTCATGACACCCTTCATGGGCGACACCTTCAGGAATACCCAGTCGCCAATCTGGAACTCTAACGGTCGACGTCGTCTATCTGCATAAGCTTTCTGTCGACTCTGAGCAGCCAATAATCGTTCTCGAATAAGCTTTACCTTATCTACAGCTTCCTAGATCACATCTGGCCCAATCAGCTTAGTCTCTCCCACGTCAAACCAACCAATAGGAGATCTGCATTTCCTGCCATAAAGGGCCTCGTACGGAGCCATCTGGATGCTGGAGTGATAACTGTTATTATAGGCAAACTCAATAAGCGGCAAATGATCATCCCAGCTGCCCCGAAAATCAATAACGCAGGCCCGCAACATATCTTCGAGCGTCTGAATAGTGCGCTCGGCCTGTCCGTCGGACTGAGGGTGAAAAGCTGTACTGAGGCTCACCTGTGTCCCTAATCCCTCCAGAAATTAGTTGTAAACTGGGTACCTCGGTCAGTAATAATAGATATAGGGACTCCGTGAAGTCTGACTATCTCTCTGATATACAATCTGGCATAGTCCTCAGCCGAATAGGTAGTCCGAACCAGAAGGAAATGGGCTGATTTCGTCAGCTTGTCAACAATAACCCAGATAGAGTCGTACCTGCGTGGAGTGCGCGGTAACCCAACAACGAAATCCATATTAATCATCTCCCATTTCCAGGCTGGAATCTCCATCTCCTGTAATAATCCACCGGGCTTCTGATGCTCGATCTTAACTTGCTGGCAGTTCGGGCACTGACTAACAAACTCAGCAATATCTTTCTTCATGCCGTCCCACCAATACAAACACCTGAGATCCCGATACATTTTGGTGGAACCAGGATGAACAGAATACCGTGCATTATGGGCCTCGCCCATAATCTGCCGCCGTAAGCCCGCAACGTCCGGTACACAGAATCTGCCGTCATATAATAATACTCCGTCAGGCGAGATCTCAAACTGAGTCTTTGCTTTATTAAGGGCCACATCTCTGTACTGAATCAAAAGAGGATCCTCAAACTGGCGCTGCTTTACCTCTTGAATAATAGATGACTCAGCAACTGGACGAACAGAAATCCCAGAATCTCCAGAATCCGCCAAACGAACTCCGAGGTTGGCCAGCTGACGAATGTCACGAACCAAATCTTTCTTACCAGACAGTACATCAGCCAAGCTGCCCATAGACTTGCGGCTAAGTGCATCCGCTACCACATTGGCTTTCCCCGGATGGTACAGAATATCAACGTCGTAATCCTTTAGTAGCTCAAGCCATCTCCGCTGCCGCAAATTTAGTTCCTTCTGCTTAAACATATACTGGAGACTCTTATGGTCCGTATAGATATCAGCATGGACCCCATATAAATAATGCCGCCAAATCTTCAAAGCATGAATCACCGCGGCCAACTCAAGATCATGAGTGGGATAGTTCTTCTCGTGCGGTCTGAGCTGCCGGGAAGCATAGGCTATGACTCGACCGTGCTGCATCAATACACAACCTATCCCAATACCAGAGGCGTCACAATAGACAACATACCCGTCAGATCCCTCTGGAAGAGCCAAAACTGGTGCTGTAATCAATCTCTCCTTCAGCACCTGAAAGCTGCGCTCGCAGGCATCTGTCCACTGGAATTTTGCTGCTTTCTGAGTAAGCCTCGTCAGTGGTGCTGCAATAGAAGAAAAATCCTCCACAAACCTACGATAATACCCAGCTAAACCCAGAAAACTGCGCACCTCTGTCGGAGTAGTAGGCCTGGGCCAATTCTGCACAGCCTCAATCTTCTGCGTGTCGACCCGAATACCGTCTGCGCCGACAATATGGCCCAAAAATGCCACAGAAGTCAACCAGAACTCACACTTAGAGAATTTACCATATAACTTCTGCTGACGGAGAATGCCAAGTACCGTCCTCAAATGATCTGAATGCTCCTCGGCTGATCGCGAGTAAATCAAGATATCATCAATAAACACAATAACAAACATATCCAGAAAAGGCCGAAATACCCGGTTCATCAGATCCATAAATACTGCTGGAGCATTAGTCAGCCCGAAAGACATAACTCTGAACTCATAATGACCGTATCGGGTCCTGAAAGCAGTCTTCGGGATATCTGACTCCCGTACTCGCACCTGATGATAACCTGAGCGCAGATCTATCTTTGAAAAATGCTTAGCACCCTGCAGCTAATCAAACAAATCATCAATCCGGGGGAGGGGATATTTATTCTTAATAGTCACCTTATTTAGCTGCCGGTAGTCGATACACATCCGCAGTGACCCGTCTTTCTTTCTGACAAACAATACCGGCGCTCCCCAGGGTGATGTGCTGGGTCTGATAAAACCCTTATCCAGCAAGTCTTTCAGCTGCTCCTTCAACTCTTTCAACTCAGCCGGTGCCATCCTGTACGGAGGAATAGATATAGGCTGCGTATCCGGTATCAACTCTATAGTGAAATCAATCTCCCGCTCAGGCGGAAGGCCAGGAAGCTCGTCAGGAAAAACATCTGGAAACTCACTGATGACCGGAACGGACTGAAGGGTAGGTATCTCCGCTGCAGTATCGTGCACACGAACCAAATGATAGATATAACCCTTCTGGATCATCTTCTTAGCCCTGAGGTATGAAATAAACTTACCCCTCAGCGATGCAGTGGATCCAAACCACTCTATAACTGGTTCCCCTGGAAACTGAAAACGGACTACCTTTTGCTGGCAGTCGACATTAGCATAACAGGAAAACAACCAGTCCATACCCATAATAACGTCAAACTCAAGCATGTCTAACTCTATCAAATCAGCCTTAGTGCTACGATCATAAATGGTCACAGAACAATCTCTATAGATCTGTCTTGCTATAACAAAATCCCCAACTGGCGTAGCTACCTCATTTGGCTCTATAGGCTCAGACACTATCCCAATTTTACTAGCAACAAGCGGGGAGATATATGATAAAGTAGAGCCAGGGTCAATCAATGCATATACAGATCTGGAGAAAACCAGAAATGTACCTGTGACGACGTTTGGCGAAGCCTCCTGATCCTGGCGGCTGGCCAAAGCATATATGCGGTTCGAGGGACCGCTAGAACCGGAAGCGCCACCACGGCCTCGACCGCGTCCTGCCGGTGCTGGCATACCTCGCCCTCCAGGGCGTGCAACAGATGGAGCAGAAGAAGAACCGGCGGCTGACCCTGTCGGCTGAGCCACACTACCAGAACCGCTCGCCAACGGACAGTCTCTCATAAAGTGGCCCTAACCACCACAAAAAAGCAAGCTCCAGTAGCTCGATAACACTCCCCAGGATGAGACTTCCCGCAATGAGGACAACGGGGCCTGGGTGGTCTGGCCTGGCTGGGACCCCTGGATACCTGTGAACCTGCCGCTCTGGAGCTCTGACCGGCCCCAGACGGTCCTGCACTGTCAAATCTCCGGCTGCCTGACTGAGTACTTCGGCCGGACGGAGGTAGCTGTCTGCCTGACTGCTGCTGCTGAGGCTGTCCGCCTCGAGGATCCCCGGAATAACCTGCGGACCTAGCCCTCTTGGGCGGCCTCCTGTCCCGGTCTCTACCAGAATGATCAAACCTGTGACGGTCCTCCATACCCATCGCATAGGCCTGAAGTCGGGCAATGTCCATATCTGTCTGCAATGACACTGCCATACAGCCGTTGATCAAATACCGATCCAATCCCATAACATATCTGTGCATCCGATCGGACATGTCTGCTACCACGGCCGGTGCATATCGGGCCAGAGAATCAAACTCAAGATTATACTCACGCACACTCCGACCCCTCTGCTGCAAATGTAAGAATCGGTCGGCCCGTGCCCGCCGCAACTGTTACACCCCGTAAGAGTCTATGCTATTTTAATTAAGACAAGAAAAAAATGAGTTAAGAAAGTTCAAGGAAAGTTAATCGAGTTAGTAAGAATATCGTTATATATATATGGTTGCCTTAAGTATCCCGAGGTGACATCGTAACCTAAAGTATTTGAGATTATTAGTAATGTTATAGAAGATGGATAAAAGAAATGAATATATTTTTGCGATTGGAGTTTCGTCGAAGCTTCATAAGTTCTCCAGTTACGTTTAAGGTTATTGTGATTCTCCGGACCCTTCGAGATGTGTATGGATTGTTATGTATGTATATGACTATGTATATGCATGTATAAGAGGTTACACGAGGGTCGGAAGAGGATTAGAAGTTAAACGAATCTGAACGAAATGAATCCGAACAACTCCAGAAAAATCTCGGACCAGATTTTTAGCCCATATTGTTGGAGGCATATCTCCTAGTCTATGAGGAGTTGTAAGGTGTTTCAAAAGCCTAAAATTAAGTTCATCGAGTCTAGTTTCCAATGCAACAAACCGCTCGTCAAAAAGATATCTGGATAAGCAGATATGGACGATGCAAGTTGGGCTGGCGGGGCAGAAAATGGTGACCCGATCCAACATTCACATTCGGCCCATGAGGCCCATTAACGTCATAAATATAAGGAAAAATTATGTGAGGGCTGATCATTTTCAGATAATATCTTCCAAGAACATTAGAGAGAGAGAGAGAAAACTTCAAGGCTAAGGAAGCCATTTTGATCAAAATCCGAGCTCCGAATCCCGAAGCTCATGAAGAGAAAAACATTGTACGTTGCGTTGCCTTCCATTTGAGATAAATATTGGTCTTGGGGGATGAAATTTTCGTGGTGGATCTTCTGATAAGGTATTTATAAAATTCCTTTTATGTTATTAAAGTGTTTATTTAGAGTTTTAACGAATTAGAACGGAGAAAACAGCATTATAAACCCGTTTGTTGTTTTGTTGAAATTTATGGGTGAGGGGCTGTTTTAATTGAAATTGATGGACTGATTTGAATTAATATTTTGGTTGTGTTAATCATGGATTATGTGAGGAGAGTGAAGGAACTTAATGGTTATTAAGTTGTTGTAGGAAAACATACAACTTTGTTATGGTTTATGTAAAAATGGAGATGAAAGTATCAAGAGGAAAATTATGATTATTGTGGATGAATTTGGAAGATGGAAATGTATAATGAACTTGTATGTTGAAGGTTAGGAAAAATTGGAAAAGTAGTGGCTTAATGGAAAGTTTGAATGTTTGCATACCTTATGAATATTGTGTGAAAATGGTATGGATGCTTCCGACGTATGTTGTAATGATTTTGATGGATGATGAATATGAGAATAATAAGTTTGGGTTGGAAAATGATTTCGGGGCATTATCGGAAAGTATATACCTTTGGTATATTTGTGTATATCATTGTATATCTATGATACTAAAGGCCTTAAATGTGACTTATGATTGATGTTAATGAATTTGGAATGAAACAATGCAAGTTAGAATGTTCGTCGTAACTTTTGACGTTTTTGATAGAATATAGAAAGTAGTGAACTTCGGGAAATTTTGTATAGGGTTTGGAACTTGATTGGGAGGTGATTGAATAATCTTGAATGAGTGAATGAATATAATAATGTGGGCATAAGTTTGGAATTGTGAAGTTGAATGAGAGTTGGCAACTTGTGTAGTAAGGTAGAACTTTGAAGCTAGAGTGATTAGATTATGATTTGTGTTGTTTGATGATGTGTGGGCTGTTGTTGTTGATGTATTTTGAGCCGAGATAAGTCTCGGGGACGTTAGATTTATAGGGGAAGTGCTGCCGAAATTTCGGTAGACAAAAATGAAGTTAATGGCATTTTTAAGCCTAAGAATCTCAAATTGGTAACTTTGACCATTTGCAGATTTCGGACGAAACGGGATTTGATTTTAAGGAGAGCATAAGACGTCTATAAGGTATGTAAAGCTTCCCACTTCTTCGTTTGGCATGTCTTAGTATGTTAGGTGAATATTGGAACCTCCGGAGCATTTCTGCTCCTCGAAACCCGATCCACAGAAAAGTTACTATTCATTCAATTCAATTGAAGCCGAAAGGCTCTATTTTGGCTAGAATGCAACTAAATGTCCGAAACCTATCGAAATGTGATCGGGTCACTTGGTAATGATTATGTATGACCTTTTGGCCTATAAATGTTCGTAAATTATGTTCGCCACCTCAATTTGACTCGAGGTGGGCCCGCTAACCCCGAGACGCCCTATTTGTCTTATTGGGCTGTCTTTTTGAATAAAGTTTGATATGGTACTTTCGGTTTTGGAACTTCCTCCTACGAAATATGTTTTGAATATTATGATATGCTAAGTTACGTTTTGAGCCATACGTACTATTTTGGAACCATTTTGTGAAATGAAACTTTGTATCGACTAAGTATTCGAGTATTTTGTACTATGAAATGACTTATGAGATTACTAAGTTTTGAAAGGCTATTTTGAAATATGAATTGCATTTGTTTGCTCACGACTCCGCTCGTGCCTTATTATGACTTCGTTCACCGGTTCCCGGGCCGGTTATGATTCGTGCGCCTTATGATAATTCAGCCGTATGCTGTGTTGCGGTTCCCGAGGCTTCGCCATAGGGCCGGGTTCCGTTTGGAGTTATGCTGTGATATGGCTGGTGATGCGATACGCTCACCTATGTTTGTGTTTGTGTTCGGGGATGTACGGAGATTTGAAACCTTCTGGTGTTATGCTGTGTGTGGCGCCAGCGTCGAAGTGGCGACCACGTTCTTGAGCGTTTGCATGATTTCGTCTGCATTATGTATAGGTATATGATTTTGATACGGATTTTGACATACCGATTTGTACTCTGCTTTGTATCTGATTTGCTTTCAGTTTTGGCACATATTTCTGTACTCCGTGCTTTACATACTCAGTACATATTTCGTACTGACCCCCTTTCTTCGGGGGCTGCGTTTCATGCCCGCAGGTACAGTTATTGGTGATCCTCCACTGTAGGCTTCACTTTCTGCTGTCTCGGAGCACTCCCCTTTGATCCGGAGTCCACCTTTGGTATATATACCTGCTGCTATGGATATGTCTTTGTACATTTGACTATTTGGGTACGGCGGGGCCCTGTCTCGCCATATGTCTTTGTTTTGAGTTCGTAGAGGCCTGTAGTCATATATGTGGGGCGAGGGTCCTATGTATGTTTGTTCGATTTTGTTTTTTTGGTCTTAAAGCGGTCCGTTTTTTTATGGTGGCCCTAAATGGCCCTTATGCTTATGTTTGCACTTTTGGCCGGCGATGTCTATTCCGCCGCTCAGTTTGGATCCGATATGACATTTTGATTTGGCGACCGCTTAAGACATATTTTGATACAACCTATGTTTGATATGACTTTTATGAAATTCTGAAATAAGTTTGGATTTGGCAATGAATATGTGCGGTTTGGTCTGGGTACCCAAGTAGGGTGCCAGTCGCGGCCCACGGGGCTGGGTCGTGACAAAAGTGGTATCAGAGCAGTTTGTCCTCGGAATGTCTACAGGCCGTGTCTAGTAGAGTCTTGTTTATCGATGTGTTGTGCACCACATCTATAAACAGGAAGCTACAGGGCATCTAGGATGTTACCCTTCTTTGAATCTTAGATCATGCGATAGAGCCAGCTGTAGGATATGAATTCCTTTCGACTAACTTTTAATTTCAGCCAAAGGACGGCATCGACAGAAGGCAATGGCTGATGATATTGGAGGCCGCACAGTACTCAGGTAAGCAATAATATGAAAGCTGTGTGTCGGAGAAGTTGTTTGAAGTGTGGTAGAAATATAAGGTTGAAGATTGAACAGAAAAGTGAACAGGAAGGACCCTCCGATGTTGTTCGAGTTGGGCATGTGAGGTAAGCCTCGACATCTGTATAATTTTATCTGTAATTGTTAGCCCCGTGTGGCTACGAGACGACATGATATGATGTATATATATGCGTATATGTGTTGGCCCTGTGAGGCATGGTTGGTATTTCTTGTGTACAGGTTTCGGATAGTAAGAAATACAGAGGAACCTCTGCCCAAATTTTTTTTTTCCAGAGATATGGAAGTAAATATATATAAAGTAAGTACAAACAGGTTCCGCGATACTTGTCGGAATTTAGTTTTCTTCTGTCGGTGGTTGGAGAGCACCTTATGGTGATATTTTATCAGATTTCACCGACTATTTGGAGACGGAATTCGTGGGACGAAGACTTAAATCTGTGGCCTGTCTGTAATTGTATGTATATGTGTATGAAAGTGAATATCGGAGATTCAGAAAGGCAATATGGTAATTGTGCAACTTAGCCGGGGGTGGGACCCGCTACAAAAATTTTCCGAAAATTTGCTAAGACCCCGATTTGCCCTAAAATTATGTGACAAAGGTCCTGCAGGGCAATTGACGAAATTATATCAGCCCTAACGCGTCAAAATGCATGAAAGTTTCGGGGTTAAGCGTGCTCAAGCCAGAGCAATTCTGGGATGGGTGACCCCCCTGGGAAGTAATGTAAAATTTTGCACAAGAGTAAGTATGATAGATATAAATGGAAATTTGGGGTAACCAAAAGGAAAGTAGAATGTGTGGAGTAATTTAGTGCCCTTACAGGAGTCACGCAGAACGAGGCGGACTAAATGGGCAAAAAGAAAAGGTGCAACACCGCTCGCGAAATTGAGCGGATTTGAATAACAGTCAGAGACGTTCGCCAGTAAGATACTAGTAAATATATCTGTATGTGTGTATGTGTGTGTATGATTTTCGTTTGGTGCCCATATGGATCAAGAGCCGAGTCCCGACAACTAAGGTTGTGATAGATGAAGAATAGTAGGAAAGGTGAAAAATAAGAAGTGTGAATAAGGGGAAATCTCCGAAAGAGTCGATAAGCGACACGCAAGACGATTTATATGATAACTTGGCAAACAAGTTCACCAATAAGGAATTTTTTTAAAAAAAAAATCACTGGAGCCTTAATAGGAGTGATCTGACTCTAATTCGGATTCTATCTGTTATACTTCTGCACTTCCGATTCTGATAAGGCTCTGCCTATTACGCCTCTGTACGTCTGATCTTGATCACGCGTCTGTCTGATACATCTCCGTATGTCTGATTTTAATTACGACTCTGTCTGATACATTTCTGTCTGTCTGACTTTGATCACGACTCTGTATGATACATTTCTGTACATTTGATTCTGATTTCGAATCTGTCCGATATGATCTTGTATGTCTGACTCCGATCTCAGATTTGTCTGATATACTTCCGTACCTCTGATGTTGACTATGAATCCGTCCGATATGCTTCTACGCGTCCGGTCCTAGTTCTGAATCTGTTTGGTATTAGGTGTCTGGTATGAAGTGGGATTACCATAATGTGGTAAGAAACTCAGAAGTGTACCAAGAAGTGACGATTACTTATAATGTCTGAAAAGCATTCGTCTGCTACGAGAATATAGTTTATGGTCCGATAATTATGTGGGGTATGAGAAAATACATTATGAAGGCATTTGAATCAGTGATGTGAAGAATTACCCCATCATGCTGGTAAAGAAGCCATGTCGGAAAGTCCACGAAGGGCGATTATGAAAGGAACCCTCCCGAAATGGTATGACGCCCCATGAGGTCAATTTAACATTCGAGGACGAATGTTTTAAAGAGGGGGAGGATGTTACACCCCGTAAGAGTCTATGCTATTTTAATTAAGACAAGAAAAAAATGAGTTAAGAAAGTTCAAGGAAAGTTAATCGAGTTAGTAAGAATATCGTTATATATATATGGTTGCCTTAAGTATCCCGAGGTGACATCGTAACCTAAAGTATTTGAGATTATTAGTAATGTTATAGAAGATGGATAAAAGAAATGAATATATTTTTGCGATTGGAGTTTCGTCGAAGCTTCATAAGTTCTCCAGTTACGTTTAAGGTTATTGTGATTCTCCGGACCCTTCGAGATGTGTATGGATTGTTATGTATGTATATGACTATGTATATGCATGTATAAGAGGTTACACGAGGGTCGGAAGAGGATTAGAAGTTAAACGAATCTGAACGAAATGAATCCGAACAACTCCAGAAAAATCTCGGACCAGATTTTTAGCCCATATTGTTGGAGGCATATCTCCTAGTCTATGAGGAGTTGTAAGGTGTTTCAAAAGCCTAAAATTAAGTTCATCGAGTCTAGTTTCCAATGCAACAAACCGCTCGTCAAAAAGATATCTGGATAAGCAGATATGGACGATGCAAGTTGGGCTGGCGGGGCAGAAAATGGTGACCCGATCCAACATTCACATTCGGCCCATGAGGCCCATTAACGTCATAAATATAAGGAAAAATTATGTGAGGGCTGATCATTTTCAGATAATATCTTCCAAGAACATTAGAGAGAGAGAGAGAAAACTTCAAGGCTAAGGAAGCCATTTTGATCAAAATCCGAGCTCCGAATCCCGAAGCTCATGAAGAGAAAAACATTGTACGTTGCGTTGCCTTCCATTTGAGATAAATATTGGTCTTGGGGGATGAAATTTTCGTGGTGGATCTTCTGATAAGGTATTTATAAAATTCCTTTTATGTTATTAAAGTGTTTATTTAGAGTTTTAACGAATTAGAACGGAGAAAACAGCATTATAAACCCGTTTGTTGTTTTGTTGAAATTTATGGGTGAGGGGCTGTTTTAATTGAAATTGATGGACTGATTTGAATTAATATTTTGGTTGTGTTAATCATGGATTATGTGAGGAGAGTGAAGGAACTTAATGGTTATTAAGTTGTTGTAGGAAAACATACAACTTTGTTATGGTTTATGTAAAAATGGAGATGAAAGTATCAAGAGGAAAATTATGATTATTGTGGATGAATTTGGAAGATGGAAATGTATAATGAACTTGTATGTTGAAGGTTAGGAAAAATTGGAAAAGTAGTGGCTTAATGGAAAGTTTGAATGTTTGCATACCTTATGAATATTGTGTGAAAATGGTATGGATGCTTCCGACGTATGTTGTAATGATTTTGATGGACGATGAATATGAGAATAATAAGTTTGGGTTGGAAAATGATTTCGGGGCATTATCGGAAAGTATATACCTTTGGTATATTTGTGTATATCATTGTATATCTATGATACTAAAGGCCTTAAATGTGACTTATGATTGATGTTAATGAATTTGGAATGAAACAATGCAAGTTAGAATGTTCGTCGTAACTTTTGACGTTTTTGATAGAATATAGAAAGTAGTGAACTTCGGGAAATTTTGTATAGGGTTTGGAACTTGATTGGGAGGTGATTGAATAATCTTGAATGAGTGAATGAATATAATAATGTGGGCATAAGTTTGGAATTGTGAAGTTGAATGAGAGTTGGCAACTTGTGTAGTAAGGTAGAACTTTGAAGCTAGAGTGATTAGATTATGATTTGTGTTGTTTGATGATGTGTGGGCTGTTGTTGTTGATGTATTTTGAGCCGAGATAAGTCTCGGGGACGTTAGATTTATAGGGGAAGTGCTGCCGAAATTTCGGTAGACAAAAATGAAGTTAATGGCATTTTTAAGCCTAAGAATCTCAAATTGGTAACTTTGACCATTTGCAGATTTCGGACGAAACGGGATTTGATTTTAAGGAGAGCATAAGACGTCTATAAGGTATGTAAAGCTTCCCACTTCTTCGTTTGGCATGTCTTAGTATGTTAGGTGAATATTGGAACCTCCGGAGCATTTCTGCTCCTCGAAACCCGATCCACAGAAAAGTTACTATTCATTCAATTCAATTGAAGCCGAAAGGCTCTATTTTGGCTAGAATGCAACTAAATGTCCGAAACCTATCGAAATGTGATCGGGTCACTTGGTAATGATTATGTATGACCTTTTGGCCTATAAATGTTCGTAAATTATGTTCGCCACCTCAATTTGACTCGAGGTGGGCCCGCTAACCCCGAGACGCCCTATTTGTCTTATTGGGCTGTCTTTTTGAATAAAGTTTGATATGGTACTTTCGGTTTTGGAACTTCCTCCTACGAAATATGTTTTGAATATTATGATATGCTAAGTTACGTTTTGAGCCATACGTACTATTTTGGAACCATTTTGTGAAATGAAACTTTGTATCGACTAAGTATTCGAGTATTTTGTACTATGAAATGACTTATGAGATTACTAAGTTTTGAAAGGCTATTTTGAAATATGAATTGCATTTGTTTGCTCACGACTCCGCTCGTGCCTTATTATGACTTCGTTCACCGGTTCCCGGGCCGGTTATGATTCGTGCGCCTTATGATAATTCAGCCGTATGCTGTGTTGCGGTTCCCGAGGCTTCGCCATAGGGCCGGGTTCCGTTTGGAGTTATGCTGTGATATGGCTGGTGATGCGATACGCTCACCTATGTTTGTGTTTGTGTTCGGGGATGTACGGAGATTTGAAACCTTCTGGTGTTATGCTGTGTGTGGCGCCAGCGTCGAAGTGGCGACCACGTTCTTGAGCGTTTGCATGATTTCGTCTGCATTATGTATAGGTATATGATTTTGATACGGATTTTGACATACCGATTTGTACTCTGCTTTGTATCTGATTTGCTTTCAGTTTTGGCACATATTTCTGTACTCCGTGCTTTACATACTCAGTACATATTTCGTACTGACCCCCTTTCTTCGGGGGCTGCGTTTCATGCCCGCAGGTACAGTTATTGGTGATCCTCCACTGTAGGCTTCACTTTCTGCTGTCTCGGAGCACTCCCCTTTGATCCGGAGTCCACCTTTGGTATATATACCTGCTGCTATGGATATGTCTTTGTACATTTGACTATTTGGGTACGGCGGGGCCCTGTCTCGCCATATGTCTTTGTTTTGAGTTCGTAGAGGCCTGTAGTCATATATGTGGGGCGAGGGTCCTATGTATGTTTGTTCGATTTTGTTTTTTTGGTCTTAAAGCGGTCCGTTTTTTTATGGTGGCCCTAAATGGCCCTTATGCTTATGTTTGCACTTTTGGCCGGCGATGTCTATTCCGCCGCTCAGTTTGGATCCGATATGACATTTTGATTTGGCGACCGCTTAAGACATATTTTGATACAACCTATGTTTGATATGACTTTTATGAAATTCTGAAATAAGTTTGGATTTGGCAATGAATATGTGCGGTTTGGTCTGGGTACCCAAGTAGGGTGCCAGTCGCGGCCCACGGGGCTGGGTCGTGACAGCAACTCTGGGGGTAGAAAGTGGCGGGTGAAAGCAGTCACAAACTGGTCCCACGTAGCTGGGGGAGCACCCTCACCCCTGGATAACTCCCAAGTCTCATACCAGTGAGCGGCAACATCTCGAAGCCTGTGCGAAGCCAGCTCGACCGACTCGGTCTCTGAAGCCCTGACCAAGTCCAGTGAGCGCCGCATCCCCCGAATAAAGTCGTGGGGGTCCTCGTCGGGCTTAGACCCGAAAAACTCTGGAGGGCCACATAACAAAAACTCCCGAACTCTCAGGTTGTCCCGCCTGTCATCGTCATCATCGTCCCTCCGCCCGCGTCTGCGAGCCTGTCCTGCTACCAGTGTAGTCAGCAACTGTACCGCCTCTCTCAGGGTCCTGTCCTCCGCCCCTGGCTGAGGAGCTGGAGTCTCAGGAGCGGGTACTCGGGCCTCTGGAGCTGCTGAAGGTCCTGCTCCAGGCTGTACTAGTGGGGGTGTAGCAGACCCCTCAGAATGAGGCACAACCTCATGCAAATCATAGACACGAGCTCGGGTAGATCGCTGTGCCTGACTACTCTCTCCCGTCCTCGCTTTGCCCTTCTGGGCCGCCGTTGCCTTCTTCGGAGGCATCACTGCAAACACAATAGCGAGTCAAATCAAAATCACCCTAACAGCACAGCTCTATCGCACGATCTAAGATTCCAAAGAAAGTAACATCCTAAATGCCCTGTAGCTTCCTGTTTATAGATGTGGTGCACAACACATCGATAAACAAGACTCTACGAGACACGGCCTGTAGACATTCCGAGGACAAACCGCTCTGATACCACTTTTTGTCATGACCCAGCCCCGTGGGCCGCGACTGGCACCCTACTTGGGTACCCAGACCAAATTACGTATTCCTTGCCAAATCCAAACTTATTTCAGAATTTCATAAAAATCATATCAAACATAACTTATCGAAATATGTTTTAAGCGGTCGCACAAATCAAATACAAGCTGAGCGGGGGAATAGACATCGCCGGTCAAAAGGGCAAACATAAGCATAAGGGCCATTTGGGGCCATCATAACAAGCAGACCGCTTTAAGACCAGAAAACGAAATCAAACCAACATATACAGGACCCTCACCCTACATATGTGACTACAGGCCTCTACGAACTCAAAACAAAGACATATGGCGAGACAGGGCCCCGCCGTACCCAAATAGTCAAATGTACAGAATATATACAAAGCAAAAGGAGTCTGTACCAAAAGTGGACTCCGGATCAAAGAGGAGTACTCCGGAATAGCAAAGAGGGAAGCCTACTGTGGAGGATCACCAATGTCTGTACCTGCGGGCATAAAACGCAGCCCCCGAAGAAAGGGGGTCAGTACGAAATATGTACTGAGTATGTAAAGCACGGAGTACAGAAATATGGATCAAAACTGAAAGCAAATCAGATAACAAAATGGAATACAAATCGGTATGTCAAAATCCGTATCAAAATCATATACGTATATATAATGCAAACGAAATCATGCAAACGCTTAGGAACGTGGTCGCCACTCCGACGCTGGCGCCACACACAGCATAACACCAGAAGGTTTCAAATCTCCGTACATCCCCGAACACAAACATAATCATAGGTGAGCGTATCGCATCACGAGCCATATCACAGCATAACTCCAAACGGAACCCGGCCCTATGGCGAAGCCTCGGGAACCGTAACACAGCATACGGCCGAATTATCATAGGGCGTACGAATCATAACCGGCCCGGGAACCGGTGAACGAAGTCATAATAAGGCACGAGCGGAGTCGTGAGCAAGCAAATGCAAATCATACTTCAAAATAGTCTTTCAAAACATAATAGTTTTACAAATCATTCCATAGCACAAGATAAGCGAATACTTAGTCGATACAAAGATCCGTTTCACAAAGGTTTCCAAAGTGGTACGTATGGCTCAAAACGTAACTTATCATATCATAATATTCCAAATATATCTCATAGGAGGGAGTTCCAAAATCGAAAGTATCATATCAAACTTTATTCACAAAGATAGCCCAATAAGGCAAATAGGGCGTATCCGGGTTAGCGGGCCCACCTCGAGTCAAATTGAGGTGGCGAACATATTTTCTGAACATTTATAGGCCAAAGGATCATACATAATCATTTCTAAGTTACCCGACCACATTTCGATAGGTTTCGGACGAGTGGTGGCATTCTAGCCAAAATAGAGCCCTTAGGCTTCAATTGAATTGAATGAATAGTAACTTTTCCGTGGATCGGGTTTCGAGGAGCAGGAATGCTCCGGAAGTTCTCATATTCGCCTATCATACTAAGATATGCCAAACGAAGGAGTGGGAAGCTTTACATACCTTACGGACGTCTTACGCTCTCCCAAAAGTCAAGTCCCGTTTCGCCCGAAATCTGCAAATGGTCAAAGTTACCAATTGAGACTCTTAGGCTTAAAAATGCCTTTAACTTCATTCTTGCCTACCGAAATTTCGGCAGCATTTCCCCTATAAATCTAACACCCCCGAGACCTAACTCGGCTCAAAATACATCAACAACAACAGCCCACTCATCATCAAACAATACAAATCACTCTAGCTTCAAAGTTCTACTTTAGTACACAAGTTGGCAACTTTTCATTCAAACTTCCAAAACTCCAAATCTATATCCACATCATTATATTCATTTACTTATTCAAGATTAGTCAATCACATCCCAAATATATTCCAAACCATATATGAAAGTTCCCGAAATTCATTATTCTCCATATTTCATTCAAAACATCAAAAGTCACGACGGACATTCTAACTTGCGTCGTTTCATTCCGAATTCATTAACATCAACTATATGTCACATTTAAAGTCTTTTGCATCAAAGATATACAATGATATACGCGAATATACAAAAGGTATATACTTTCCGATAACGTTCCGAAATCATTTTCCAACACCAATCCAATTCATCAATCAATCATTTACGACATAAAGATCACAACAACACATTATACAAACTAAACAAGATCAATTCACACCACTTTCTTCTTCCTAGGGCTCACGGCCAACATGCAATATACACACACCCACGGCTTCGTACACACATCAAAACTACGAAATTCTCGTCTATTCTCAATCCTTATCATATTCATACCAATTCCATAACATTAAAAGGGCAAAATTCTTACCTTTACTTGAAATTCCGACTTTCCGCAAACGTGATTCTTCCGCCAAATAAATTGTGTCACGTTGAAGAGCGTCTTGAGTACACTACAATTATGGAAAGAACGAGATTTTTGGATAAAAAACAAAGCTTGGGAATTTTCTTTTCTCTTCTTTTCTTAGTCTCGGCCGAATGCCCCTTTTTGTGGTGTTCTTGAATTTGTTAGTTGATCTTGATAATTACTAAATGAGGATGATATATATCCATATAATTGATCATGTGCATAGCACATGATCATTAAGGGAGAGGCTTGGGCCATGGATATGGCCGGCCACTTCACAAGTTTTGGGCCTCAACTTTGTGTCATATTTTTCTTGGCCCAATTCATGAAAAGTCCCGTTTTGTAATTCCCGAAACTAATTTCCGAAATTCCAAATTTACCCTCGGCCTTCCCCGATGTCTTAATATTTAAGATTCCATAACCAACATAGTCATATTCACCAAAATCAAAATATTTCCTTATAACACATAAGTCGTAATTATTTCTCGATTTCCAATTATACGAAAACACGGGACATAACAAGGGGTCCTCCTTTTTATATAGTAGAGGAGTCCTAACCCTAGTACATGTCTAAATAAGGTACAAAATCTTCAGTTACTGATAAGCGAAATCGGCGCCGCCATATCCGGCTGATAGCAAATATTTTAGACTCTCGTTTATCACTGTTAATCTCCTTCTCGTCCTATTTGGGTATCCAGTTCCAATCGAGCTGAGTGACCCGGGATCTGATATGATTGGTCTTGCTACGATCCATCGCTTGATCTTGACCCCGATTGGGACTCGTCCGAGCCAGTAACGACCATCATAATCTTAAGTTTCTTGACGGGAAATCAAGGGTAACCTTGCCCTAGATTTTTCTCGGATACAACTTTCAACTACTCATTAATTTGTTTTTTATTTTATCAAAACATAGTAAAACAAATTGTGATGGATGTGTAGGCATACTAGGAGAGATATGATTAGAAATGAAGATATCCGAGATAATGTAGGAGTGGCCTCGGTGGATGATAAGATGCGGGAAGCGAGGTTGAGATGGTTCAGACATATGCAGAGGCGATGTACGAATGCCCCAGTGTGGAGGTGTGAGAGGTTGGCTCTGGACGGTTTTAGGAGAGGAGAGGTAGATCAAATAAATATTGGGGAGAGGTGATTAGACAGGACATGATGAAGGTCCATCTTACCGAGGACATGGCCATAGATAAGAGGCTATGGAGGACACGAATTAAGGTAGGAGGGTAGTAGGTAGTTGTGCGTTGTCCTACTTATTCGTTCCTACTAGTAATCGTAGTATTACTCTTGTAGTTTCTTGTCCTTCGATTTCTACTACTTTATATTATTTCTTGTACTTCAATTATTGTATTCATTTGTGCTAGTTACTGCTCTTTTCTTCAAAATGCCTTATCATGCTTTTATAATATTTTGTCATGACTTTTTATACTGCTTTGAGTTTCTTGTCCTTGTGACGAGGGTCTATCGGAAACAACATCTCTACCTCCCAAGGTAGAGGTAAGGTCTGCATATACTTTACCCTCCCCTAACCCCAATTTGTGGGATTACGCCTGGATATGTTGTTGTACAGTTTCATGCTTGGAATCAGTTATATAAATCTTCGATTCTTTGTTTCAATTTAAATTGTATGTTGAATAACATTTGTAAGTATATAATTTGAAATTTAATGGTTATGCGTTGAGGTATAATGAAATATAACATACTCCTTCGGTTTCAATTTATTTGTCTTTTGTCTGGTTTTGACTTGACACAGAATTTAAGAATGTACAGAAGACTTTTCAGTCTTGTGGTCTTAAACTAAAGATATATAGAATAGACCAAAATTCTCTTTTATATTGTGGTCTTAAACATGTCATGTGGAAAGTTATAATTAAAAAATTGTCAAAAAAAAAAAGAAACATTCTTTCTTAAATGGACTAAAAAGGAAAGTAAAATAATCAAATTAAAACAGATATGTCGTATAAGTGTCGCTAATAACTCAAATTTTCCGACACTTCTAAATGTCATAAACAAAATAAGTTAGAAACTAATATTTTGTATTGGCATTATGGGAAATGTCACAAATTTCAATGACATTTTATAAAATTCGTAATGGATGTCGTGAATTTTATCGACATAAATATATTTTCAAAAAATTTTCGACATTCAAATTTATGACATATGAACTAAGTATCAATTAAATGTTGGTAAGTGATTTTGTGACATTTATGTAACTTAATACGGCATTTATATAATATCGTAACTCATATCACTTGTAGTCCGTTGCAAATAAAACAAACCCAGTCGAGAAAACTCATAAATTATCCTAGTTTTTGACACCCAATTTTGGCAATCAAGCTTCTTGAATCTTAAATAACGTAAAATAACTGTTTGTAGAGTGAAAAATATTTTCCTAAATTCGTATTGGTGTTATTTTGTTTTTCATTTGACAAAATATATATATATATATATATATATATATATATATATATATATATATATATATATATATATATATATATATATATATATATATATATATATATATATATATATATTATGTATATTTATATATTATTTTCTTAAATTACAATATGTATCTGTCAATTTGAAAATCATGTTATCCCAAATATAAGTGTTTAATACATGAGGATATTAAATTGTCAATTTCAAGTCATTCACGGCTTATTTAATACAATTAGTACGTTTATTTGTAAGTAAATATTTTACCTTGTTCAAGTCAAGAAGCTTAATTAGTTAATTAAATAATTGATTACATTTTAAAGAGTAATTAATTTCAAATCAATGATTTCAGTAAATTTGGCTATTCTGTTAAGATTGAGGTTACAACTGAAATTCAAAAGGGTCATCTTTCTTCCATTCTTAAAAGTGGCTACATCTTAAAAACAATTTTAGCCACTTTTAAGAACCAGTCCTTTTTCGTTCTATTTAACGGACCGCCCCAAATTAACCAGCCCAAATGGCCCATTTTCTCTAAAACACCCAAACCTAGGGGTGGGTGTTCAGTATTCGATTCGGTATTTTTGAAGTTCGGGTTCGGTAATTCAGTAATCGGTAATTGAAAGTAGATACCAAATACCAAACTTTCAAACTTCGGTTCGGTAATCGGTAAATCAAACTTCGGTTCGGCATTCGGTAATGCCATATTGAAGTCGAAGTCCACTGTATTACATCACAAGAACCTCACTGCTTATGGTATCAAACAAGAAATTTGATTAGGTTGAAGCCCTCATATACACACATTTTAGTCCAGAAAGTAATACGTGAACTTAGTTGTGCAAAAACAGAACCAGCCTAATCGAGAACTTAGTTTCTTTCATCAATATGAATTCCATGGTACAAAAAAAGTGTCTCTTAGTCTATCGAGAAACAGATTTCATAATGCAGCAGCTTGCAAAAAGAACCTACTTATCAATTCTTAGTCCAAGATCTTAATCTCATAATGCAACAACTTCCAACAACAAAAGAAAAACAATAAATTTTAAATCAGTGCAGAAATTGTGAAGCTGTTGTACTATCTAGTAACTGGAAGCTCTAGTTTTGCACTCCAATTTAGCAGCAACAGCTCCATACTATGCCTATGATGAATCATACGCAGAGAAAGTAGGGGGAATATAATCAAATCTAAATGCATAACTCATAAGAATTGAGAAGGTCCAAATTTAAAGTGGTCTGAAGCAATTAAAAGTCTTAAAAACAGTCATTCAATTCCAAAACGTACCATATGTTACGGTCTTACTACATCAACCCAGTATCAACCACAAAAGTAAGTTAATGTTTACAACTAAGCTAATATTAAAAGTTTAAAATAGTCCAGTCACTTCATTCCCATTCTCGAGTGAGTTCTCCATTCCTCTAGAAATTCAAGGCTTATTACTCACCAAAATCCATCAAGATTTAGTCATAACAGTGAAGAGAACCTGAAAAATAAGTAACAGGCTGAATCAGTATATGCATTAACTGAGAAACAACATATTCTATTGTAGTACATGATATATAGGTTAATCTTCCAATTCATTTTTGCAACAAGGCAGTGTGGAGACAAGAAAGAGTTGAATAAGACACTCAAATACCAGTAAGAATTAATGAAGCATTTTGACCGAACAACAGAATGAAAATCCTTCTGTTAATTCACATCTTAGGGAAAGTTCAAGAAAATATCAACATTTAAAACGTGCTTAAAATTTCTAACTTTTGTTAGACTCTCGAAAGCCAATTAGTACTTTGCAATTTTAAGTTAGAGTCTATTGAAACGGCAAAATATGCATTTCACTGTTTTATCTAATATACAAAAATAAACTAGTGCTATTAATTATTTAGCTTAGAGGAAGGCACAGCTTCTCCATATTCTCAGATATATAGTTAGAATATCTCAAGTAATATTCTGCCAGTAGATATAGAAATGAACCGGAACATAAGAAGTAAAACTAGCCTAACCTCATACAACAAATGAAGATAAAAATGTCTGATGCTTTATCTTAAAACTAGTTGAATCAATTCTGTCAGTGTTTAGTACTTGTTTGGTACAACAAATCTTCATTACTTAAGATTACAAGAGTAAATGCATGAATAGCTTGTCTAAAATAAGTCACAACAATGGAAAACTTGTGATCACTAATCTATTGAATACAAAATAATAAAGCTATATGCACCAAATAATACTCAGATAATCTAACATGCATATGCTCTTGATGAAGGGTAGATAAAGACATATAAAAAATGGTAGGGTAAATATGTAGGTCAAAATAAAAAACTATTATTGTGACAACAGGAAAGAATCAATCTTGATTGAATAATTGAGGGCCCAAAACATAGATATGTCACAATTCTTGAACTAAAGCACAATTGGTGAATGGACTTGTTAAAAAAATAATTTAAGGGGAACTAATTGACAAAAGCAGTGATCTTTCCAATACTTATTTGCAACTAATTGACATAACCAGGATTTGAAATTTACATACTTGATACAACATACTTTATATCACTTTCAGGCATTTTACCGAACACTGTTCACTTGATAAATGCAGCAAGAACATGGTGGAACATCGATCTAAATTAAATTAAATTCAATTCAATAGGTACCTGAAACTGAGGCAACTTGCGACTAGAAATAAAGAACAAGAGAATCTCTTGAGCTATCAGTCATGTCTAAAAAGAATTTAAGATGTGTCATATAATTAAACTAAGTAAAAAAATATTTTAAATAAAAACAAAATATAAAAACATACCAAGTTCAAGTTTCAAAAGATTATTAAAATCTTCTTCAACATTTACAGGAAGAAGCTCATTTCAATACCAATCTTGAAGGCAAATAAGAGCTTGCACCAATTTCGGAGTCAAAGAACTCCTAAATGAATCAAGAATACGACCCTCGGTGCTAAATGCACATTCTGACGCCACACTAGAAACTGGAATTTCCAACACATCCCGAGCCATCTCGGAAAGAATTTTATATCTAGGAGAATGAGCTTTACACCATGACAAGATATCAAATTCATCCTCATGATTATCATCATCATTCGGCTCTAGTTCTTCAATAAGATACTTTTCCAAGTCTGACTTACCACCCAAACCTGTACTATCTTCTTTTTTCCTCTTCATTAGGATCTTATTTCTCACTTTTGTTGATTTTGTGCTAGTGTTAGAGCTAGATTTATCAGATGTCTCACCCTATGAATCAGAGAGAGAAGATGTACGTCGAGATGCATTAGAGAATTTTTATACATACTCTTGAAACATAGATTTAATGAAAGTCACCAATTCATTTGTTACTTTACTCCCCTTTTCATCTCCAAACATATCCTCAAGTGCGTCACCAACATACTCAAGTTTGTTACGAGGATCTAAAATAGAGGCAATAAAAAGCATGTTATTCATTCTTTTAGGAGCACCACAATCCTTGACGAACGTTTCTATCATATTTTCCCATATTTTTGCCAAAAAAGGATCTTTGTCTTCCACACATTCTTTTAAATGATTGTGAAGCTCAACTATATCTTCAAAATGAATATTAGAAGTGACATAGAGTGAACCTAAAACCTTCACAATTAGATCATAAAATCTTTTAAGAAATATTACCATGTTTTTCACCTTTTGTAAATCATCATTTTCAAGTACACCTGCAACACTTCCATCTCCACAAACATAAGATGCAAGATAAGTTGACAATCCACTATCTTCAAGATCATACCTATCAAATGTAGTCTCAAAATGTTGTGCGGCATCCAACATCAAGTAGGTAGAGTTCCACCTTGTCGAAACATCTAAACATAATGACTTCTTACATTCTGTGTTTTTGAGTTCACAATATTCTTTAAATTTTCTAATCCTTGCCGAAGATAGTCTAACATACTTCACCATTTACCTAACACATTTGATAGATACACCAACTTCTTTCATGCAATCTTGCACAATAAGATTCATAATGTGAGCCATATATCTCACGTGAAGATGGTTACCACATTTCATATTAGATCCCCAATTAACCAATTGTTTGTGTAACTCTTTCACCATGACATCATTCGAAGAAGCGTTATCTACAGTTATAGTGAATATTTTCTCCAATTTCCTATCAAGTAGACACTTAACACAACGGGCCATTTCGTCACCCTTATGACTAGTGACAACCTGAAAGTTTAAAATTCCTTTATGCAAGATACAATCACTATCAATAAAGTGTATTGTCAATCACATATAAATTTTTCTCTATATAGAAGTCCATATGTCTGTAGTTAGGCAAACTCTCGGTGATGTTTCCTTCAAATACTTTAGAAAATTTTCTCCCTTTTTACCAAAAGCTACATAACAATCCTTAGTCAATGTTCTATGGGAGGGAACTCGGAATAAAGGTTGGGTTTTTTTTCATAAACTTCTTAAAACCTTCCTTTTCAACAAAATGAAAAAGAAGCTCATCAAGAATTAACATCCCAACTGAAGCCCTCCGAGATACCTCCTGATCAAAAGTCCAAGTTGCCCCATCAACCTTTTTACCTTCGAATGGACAATTTAAATGTGATTGTTTGTACTTGGATCTGGAAGGCTAGCCTTATTTGGATTTTTAGAACAGATTCTCAAATGATTTTTTAGTCCAGTTGTTTCAGTTTTAGTTGAATAGCTAAGAGAAATTTACCACAATACTTGCACTTTGCTTTAGCAATTCCATCTTCGATGAACTTATCATAATGCAGCCAAGTAGCAGATCTTGGTTGTATAGCTTTCTTCTTCACAAGAACTGGAACTTGATCAACTTCAGGTGTTGAATCGAGAGACTCAGTAATAGGTGTGCTTCCACCCACATCGGCTGTTCGACTTGGTTCATCTTCTATCTAAATAGAGAAAAGATTACAACTGTTATAAGACAGAATAATCAATCTTAAACGGAATAATGTTACAAATGTTGCATCATTATTTTTGATGAAACTTGTTAAGGAATGTAATAAATACAGTATTCATACAAACACCAAATATTTTTCTCTTTGGGCATGAGTTTAAGAGGAGAAAAATCTATAGTGAAAAACCAAGTGAAAAAAGAAAGAGAAGCAGATCTTGCTGCACAGGAGGTATTCCTTCTTTCTCCTCAACAACGAATGTTCAGTTGTTCACTGTGAGAGAGGCGGTCTCAGTGGTGGTGGCGGTGGGTCTTTGGTGTGAGAGAGGCGGTGGGTCTTTTGTGTTGATGTGAAAGATTAGGGTTTTAAGGTTGACTAATGGTGTGAAATGAACTGATGGGCGATGGCTGATGGGTATTGGCCTATTGGGCTGGACGATTAATTTAATATAGTAGGACTTTATTTAGTAATTATTTCGGTATTCGCTATTACCGAATAGTATAATTATCTCAACTGAATACCGACACCGAAATACCGAATTTTTTAATTTTATTCCAGAAAATCGAATGAAAAACCGAACTCCCCAATTCGGGCCAGTAATTCAATTTTTGGTGTTTTATGCCTAGCCCTACCCAAACCCCAACGTTTCCCCCATTCTCGTTCAATTAAGTAAATCTTCCTCTCTACTTTTCATTCTATATATTTTTTTTAATTTTGTTTCTATTCATTAAAATTTTGTTTGATGATTAGCTATCTTTATTTTGTGTGTGGAAAATATGGGTTGTGTGTTTACATTTCAGCATTATCCTTTGTATGAATCCATTCTCTGTTTTCTTCTTGGATTCGAGGATGATATGAGTAATTCTTTTTTTTTTTTTTTTTACTTGATGTAGTCACTCATTTTACTTAAGTATGTAATCAAGTTTGTTTAAAGCTATGGTTCAGGTAGTTGTGTTCTTTTCTACACAATTTTCCCTATGCATTTTTTGTGTTATTATTTCCCTGCTTTCTCTTTAGAAATTCAAATGAGCTTGTCTCTTTCTTGAAAACTTTCAATTCCTCCAAGTTTAATTGGTTCCAAAAGTGATCTTTGATCTTTCTCTAAATTGGCTAAATGATGATCATACTCTGAATAAGAGATGGTGACAAAGTTTGATTTTACTTTGTTTTAAAATATTTCTACTAGGTTCGAGGTTTGTCACGACCCAAAATTGCTTAGTTGTGCGAGTACCTACCATTTCCCACCCTGAGTAGGCGAGCCCATTCCCAAATCATTAATTCAACAACAATAAAGTAAATAGGAAAATAGAATATAAGTCTCAAACTTAAATATAAAAAAGTGCGGAATACAATGCTAATACAACCCAAGGAACTGGTCTGAATACAATATAAGAGTCACTACTAATCAACTACAAGTCTGGAATAATACAAAGTCTCAAAATACGAATACTGCCTCAGAATGCAAGAAAAGATAAGTATAAAGAACGAGTCTCCGGGCTCCGGATCCATCAAGCATGCTCACCCTAAACACTCAACAGCAAAGCCTCTGGAGTCCTAGGGGTCTGGAATTGGGAGCCCTGCTGGGTCCCACCCTATCTAGGTCGGGTGTACTCTCTCGCAATGTAACCGGGATCACCACAAATCCAACAAGCTCTAGGTGCTGGAGGCTAATACACTGAGACTGAAGAACTAGAAGGACCATCTCGGTCGACTGGTCGAGCAAATGAACCTCTAGAAACCTGCCCAAACCCATAACCACTCTATCTAGAAGGGCCACCAGTAGATGCCTAAAGTGGGGACTGAATGGGGCGGCTGGGGGGTGACTGATAGTTCCTGCAAGACTGAACCCCGCCTCTAGAACTGGAACCACTGTATCCTCCATACTGACGAGGCGTCTTCTCACTAGCCCCTTCAAAAGATCGAGACTTGGCCGACTCGACACTCGTGGTATGATCCACTAACGCCTGAAAGGAAGACCCAATGGCTATAAGCTAAAGACAAGAAATATGAAGTGGAAGCACAGGTCCACCCACAAATCTCCGAACCCTATCTGCCTCTGTCGGAATCAACTACGTCACATATCGAGCCAAAAACAGGAATCGGGCCTCATACTCTGCCACCGACATACCCCTCTACTGCAAATGAGTGAACTCATCCCTATGCTTGTCCCTTAGAGTAAGTGGCATGTACTTCTCCAAGAAAGCCTGGTGAAATTGTGCCCAGGTGAGACGAGGTGAACCAACAGGTCTGCCCTCAATAAAATACCTCCACCACGTCTTCGCGTCCTCGCAAAATTGGAAAGACACATAATCCACACCATGTGACTCCATAATACCCATCTTGTACAGCCTCTCATGTATATCCATAATGAACTCATATGCATCCTCGCTAGGCGTGCTGAAGAATATGGGTGGCTCCATCTTCAAGAATCTACTGATGAGCTCCTGACCCCCATGCGTCAAGACCTAACATGCTACTGGCCTAGGATCACCCTCAGGGGCTGGTATACTATCAATGTGCGGGGCCATGGCAATGTAAGGCTGCATCTCCTGTGTCTGTCCCTGCTCAGGAGTCTGTACAACTGCTCTGGTCTATGAACCACCTGGAGTAGTGGCACCACTCACGTCATGTTGGGTATCGAGATGAAGAAGGATGCGGGCCATGGTGTCCTGGAATACTAGATCAGACATGACCTTAAGGTGAGTCTGGGCTAGCCCCATACCTCCCCCAGCAACCTGCTCTCTAGCGGGCTGGCGCTCAAGCTGAAGCTCTGGCAAATGCTCTGGAGAAGCTAATCGAGAGTGCCTCTCTGTAGCTACAAGGGCGCTGCCCCTGGTCGGTGCAGCACCAAGGCCTCTAGCTCAACCATGGCCACTAGCCTGTCCTCGTCCTTTCGTACCGACCCCAGCAGTGGGCTCAGGCACTTCGTCCCTCGCGATAGTAGTTTGTGTCCTCACCATCTGTGTGGGAATAGAAATGAATCAGAAAACAATTCGAATGTTCTAGGTACCAACTTGAATAAAGTAGCATGAAGGAATGAAAGAATTTGAAATTTCCCAAATGTCCCATAGCCACTCATAGATAAGTACGGAACTCATCGTACCGATCCACAAGACTAGACATGCTTTTGTACTTATAGACCGGGTAACCTAGGGTTCTGATACTAACTTTTCACAACCCAAAATCGCTTAGTTGTGCGGGCACCTACCATTTACCACCCTGGGTAGGCGAGCCCATTCCCAAATTATTAATTCAACAACAATAAAGTAAATAGGAAAATAGAAATATAAGTCTCAAACTTAAATATAAAAAGGTGCGAAATACAATGCTAATACAACCCAAGGAACTGATCTGAATATAATATAAGAGTCACTACTAATCAACTACAAGTCTGGAATAATACAAAGTCTCAAAATACGAATACTGTCTCAGAATGCCAGAAAAGATAAGTATAAAGAACGAGTCTCCGGGCTCCGGATCCATCAAGCATGCTCACCCTAAACACTTAACAGCAAAGCCTCGAAATCAGTCACGAGGAGTGGATGTAGAACCTGTCACATACTCTACACTCATAAAAGAATGCAGCAAGGTAGTATCAGTACAAACACTATATACTGGTAGGTATCATAGGCCGACAACAGTTAACTAACATACATAAAGAAAGAGACTGAAGAATAGACATGATCACAATCAAGTATAAACACAACACAGTCCAAGAATAGCAACTCAAGTACAGAAAGGTCAAGTCTGAAACCAACAAGTATGAGAATGTAATAATGAACGCATATGCAATGCAATGATATGCAATGGCTAATGTAATATCTGTACACACATGCTCCGGGAGGAATACCTCCATGCCTCGACATTCATGACTCATGAGGGACCCGCGAAGTTTATGTATCTCTCTCGCGATCCCGGCAAAGACCTCGGGCATCAGACACTCTCTCGATCCCGGTGAAGACCTAGGGCATTGGCCTCTCATCTCTTTCATCATCATCAGTACCAAGTCTTAGCTCATATCAGTATATCATGAAAGATGAGAATGAGTGCTTTGCATAATATCAATGTGAAATGATAACATAACAAAATCAATCATGCCACACATGGACACATATCTCAGTATCAATAATAAGTCAAGTTCTTTCCTCTATCCAAGATAATAACCGATAAGTGAGGGATAGCAGTTTCACAATCACGATAAAGCAACTAAGTATCAAGTCTAATATCACACCCGTGGCATAAAGCCAATGGATCACAATAAGGCAACAAGCCCAGAATCAAACAATAGTACCAACCTAGGTAATCCATCCCAACTTCATAAACGAAGGCCTAACATGCTTTCTCCGATAATCACTAACTCTACATATGCCTCGCTAATTGAAGTCTAACCATAGTTAAGTTGTAACCTAACTGGCAGTCGAACGGGAGCCACAACCAATCAAACCTTCGCCTTGCCTTTTCGGAGAGCCTCCAAGTACTCAAAGTTTATCCATTATCGAATTCTAAGTTAGAAATAAGAAACAACGATACCCATATTTCTATACCATCTTTCGAATCAAAATCAACTGTAGAAAAAGGGGGAAAACGGGTCCACAAGGACAAAATGGGTATTTCAAAAGTGAAATTGGTAACCCAACATTCTAGAGGTTCAATTCTACTCTTCAATTGCTATATTAACTCAGGATTAGGTCAACATGATCTCACGATAACCAAAAACCAAATGTAAGGATTTTACAACCACCCACATGCAAACCAACATCATAAAATTTCAACATTCTACCCAAAATTCTCAATCCATATATATGAATAAACCAAAATTTATGAGCCTAAATTTGCCTTATAGTTTAAGGAAAGCGAAAGACATACCTTGTAGTGGAGATTTGGAAGAGATGAGTATTGTTGAAGAATCCCTCTTTACTTTGAAATTTTGCTCGATTTATGTGGTCTTCTTTTTGTGTATGTGTTTTGACAATGAAGGAGTGTTGGGTGTGGGGAGGAGTTTTATGGGGAGTGGAAAGAGTGAAGGTGTGTAACGGTGGGGGAGTGGGTTTCGGGTGTGGAGAAAGTGGTGGGGGTGTGAAGAGTAGGGAAAACTCGTCCTTTACCCCATTTGAAACTGCTCGACTTCTGCCTAGGTGAAGGTTGATCCACATCTGCATTTTTGCATGTGCAAAAAAATGCACCGCCTCCACGAAACTCTCCCTTCCTAGCCGAGCCGCTTGTGCGGAAATTTCATCGCGTCTGCCGGCGTGCCTCTACGAACTCTATCGCTTTTGTGGATTTTTTTCTTCTTAGCAACTACCGCATATGTGGACAGTCACTCGCATCGGCGACTACGCACTTGCGAAGACCCTTTCGTAGATGCTCATTCTGCATGGATTTATTTTCTGAGGAACACCAATCCGCCACAGTTTGATTCAAAACCCACCTCCCAGTCTCTTTTGTAACCCTTGGAAGCATAATAGACCATCGAAATCGTCATTGTCTGTCCGACTAACAAAGTTTTAATTTTTGAGACTACATGGATGGATGAAGTTGTAGATTCGATAGTACCGACCTTGTCGTCAGGTCAAGGCAAGCGATCTGCAAGTGACGAGAGACTAGAAAATAAGGATACACAACAAATTTGTACAAAGAGTGTTCACCACATACGCACTCAATCATTTCCAGCGTTGAAAAGATGTATCGTGATTTGCGGCAGCATTTAAAATGGGGAGAAAATAGCCGTGGATAGTGTGAAAGAATCACCAAGGACATGAGACTATTCCAGACCATTGGGACAGACATGGTAAACCAAAATCATGACATACCTTTCGGATCAAATCATCTATAATTCAAAGGAGATTGTAAGGACCTGCGTTGAGAGGGTGACCTATGCATGAAGCACTCATTTCTATCATTCAAGCCAAGGCTTCCTGATCATTTTTCATTTCGGGAGGTTACGAATTCAACATGATGTACTCGTTCCCATTAGTCAAGCCGCGATACTCTGGCTTTACCGATTCACGTAACATTCTCTCGCTACCCTCCGTTCGAGGATAAACGGTTGTTTAATTGGTATCTGATGTAAAAACTCATTCGGTTGTTATAAGATTTTCCCCTTTTCGCCGAAAAATACCCTTCTCGAGATTTATTTAATTACGTGTATTTTGGTTTACGAGGATAAGTGACGTGGTCCTGAGGTTTTGTGAGTCCTTCAAGTTAATTATGCGGGTAAGGTTTGAGCATTTGTCAACTTTCGAGAGTTGGTGGAAATTGTAATTCTGCTTCAGGCGGCCCGCATCTGCGCATGTATGGGCCCCATCCAAGAGCCCGCTTCAGCGACTTTTCTTTCGCTTCTGCAGAAATCTGACTAGTTAAGAATGCACACATCTGCGGAATATTTTTCAAGGATGCGGCGTTGCCACCGCGAGAAAAATCCTGCGTCAGCAAAAATCGCTGAGTAGACCAGATATTTGTTCTCCCAATTCGGGGTTGGACCTCATTTTCACCCACAAAACTTCCTAGAGCTGGGTTGGGAGAGGATTTCATAAGGTTCCGTGAGTTTTTGGAGAGGGTAAGATCTAAACCGTATTTCATTACTTCCTTTTAATCTTATTTCTTCCATTAGATTAATTCAAGTTGGATTTTGGGTTTGGGTGAAAAAACCCTTTTTGGACATGTAAACCCTAGGTGGGTAAAAGGTTGTTTCCTAAACTAAAATCATGGATTAGTTTGAAAGGATTTCATAGCTTTTAGCTTGGGCAAGTTATTTTCAACTCAAATCTCAACTTCTAAAAATGGATTTTCAAATGGGTTAACTTTGGGTCTTCCTTAACCTTTGGGATTTAGTAATTAGAGGAATTGAAAACTCATTAGGGTTAGAGATGCATGAAACTTATGTTGTTGATTGGTTGTCCGTCAAGTAGACTAATTATACGTAAAAGTTTTGATATTGTCCTTGTGAGCCCGTGTCACGACCCGACTCGGGGCCGCGACGAGCACCCGGTGTTAACCCACCCGAGCACCCTCTTAGCTTACTCTTATACTTACATTTAGGTGAGCCACATAATTATACATGCATTTCCATTCATTCGTCAACTAGTCCCATCTGGAAAACAACCCATTTATATCATCGTAGGCATTTATGCCACATCAATGTCCATGGGCCCACGTGGCTGACAAAATGATATACAAAACATAGGCCAACAAGGCCAAACACATCTACCCACACACACACATATCTACGAGCCTCTAAGAGTATAACATATCACATTAGCGGGATAGGACCCCGCTATGCCCATAATTATATACACAAAAGAATGAGTACCCAAAAGATATGGCTCCGAAGGAAATGGAGCTCTCTATGTAATCTCCAAATAGGCAGCTATGGATCAAGTCTGTCTCCCTGTGCACCTGCGGGCATGACGCAGCGTCCACAAACAAAAGGACGTCAGTACGAAGAATGTACTGAGTATGTAAAGCGTGATTAACATCAATATAGAAGCATCATAGACAATATATGAAGTGACACAGGAGGGAAGACAATAATATCATCATCATGGCACTTACCTGCCTTTCATAGGAACTTTCCATTTCTCATGCGTATTTCATAATAGTGCTCGTACCCTACTTGGGCTCATATTCGCATACATGTCCTTATTCGTATTCGTATACATAGTCTTTTCACATTCATATTCATATTATATACATAGCCATACACTTATATACATACATAGCGTGCCCGACCATAAGGTTCGGTGTTTCATACGTACTTAGCCAACCAAGGCTCAATGTTATTTCTACCTGGCCCTCCCAAGGCTTCAGGGATATCCGTACCATCTGCAGAGGTGTGCGCGCGTTACGTAATCGTATACATACTTTATACATAATCATATACATATATCCTACCCGGCGTTATAAGCTCGGGGTATCATTATAGCCCTTCATAGGCACATATAAGTATAATAGCCCGTAGGCACCTTTGGCATCATTATTATTATTATCGTCATCACTATCTTCGTCATTATTGCTACATCCATATCTTAGGCTTACTCGTCATATGAGGGGCGTAGTACAATCGTAGTACATGTTAAGGATCGTGAGCTTATGAGCTCGGAGTGTCAATCACTTGAATACAACATACTCATATAGAGGAATTAGAAGTTTGGCCAAGAATCATGCCTTATGAAAGAAGGGTTAGCCTTACATACCTTTTCGTCGGAATATTCTACACTTGCACGTTTCCTTCCAATGCTAGCATCTATACCTTAATTAATATCATAACAATGGCCATTAGTCATTCACATTAACCACATTATCTAGATTTCTCAATTTGCTTCTAATTCTCCCATATTTATCGTCATGACCTCCAACTTCGTCCATTCGTCTAAAGTGTCTAGTTTATGATCTTAGTACCATTTATAATACATTCATATCGTAACACAACAACATTCATAATTCAATTCAAACTATTGCTCAAAATGTCACTATTCACCATTCATGACCTAGTTGACCACATTTTCTACAATCCATATATTTTAATTCTCCAATACCTTAAACATCTTGTAAAAATCATGAATCTTGCCTTAGAAGTTGTAGGAACAAGCTTTGGTTGATAATACTCCTTTTTGAGCAAAACCCTAGTTTTTCTCCATTTGGATTTCTTGACTTGGATGATCCTTGATGATTCCCTTATCCTTGATTCACTTGTCTTAATGTTATTGATGGCTTATAATCCTTGAAAACTCATATAATAAATGTAGAGAGAAGTTTTAGAGAGAAGTGGTGTAATGTTGTAATGAAATAAGACAAGTCTTGATCCTCACATTTAATGAATTGAAAAATCTGTGCTGGGTGAACAGTGGTCGTCCATGGAGGTTTACGGCCCGTATTCCACTATACGGCTCGTCTTCCATGGGCGTATTTGACCATTTCTAGAACCAGAAGCTGGGCTGCCTTCATGGTGGTTTACGACCATGGTTTACGGGCCGTAAATCACTTTACGGTCCACCTGGTCGTGTTTTACCATTTCTTGACTGGGCAGAAAGTTGAAACTTTGCATGGCAGTTTACGACTGCCAGTTTACGGACCGTATTGCAATTTACGGTCCGTATTTTGCGATTTACGACCACTGGGCAGTTGCAATTCTGCAACTTCCCATATTTCTTAGACTTCTCATTTTAATCACCCCCGTCCATGCACATGCATTGCTCACCTTGTATCTCATCTTAACTTAGCCAACTTCCTCGTCTCACATCGGATACTTTCGAAATCTCGCCTAAGGTCATCAAACGTCGTTTCTTGCTCATAGACATCATGCACTCACATTCATCACTAGTTCATCCACTTGCGTACCAACGAAAAATTTTCCGAGGTGTAACATTCTCCCCCCCTTAAGAACATTCGTCCTCGAATGTTAAAGTGTTCGGGGATTCTAGAAATATTTCGCCAGAGTTTCCCCTACATTATGGCACTGCGATCCTGCCACAACCGCCCATAATATCGATGCCACACAGGGCCACTACATAATAACATAAAAAAATTGGCCACACACGACCCAAAAGCATAAAAGGAAAACGTGCATACCTTATGATCTCGACGTCTCATTTTGTACTTCTTCCAAGGGCTAAAATAGATGTGGGTATTTGGATTGCATACTCTCTTCTGCTTCCCACGTCATTTCCTCTCCATTGTTGTTCCTCCATAAAACCTTAACTGAGGCCACTTCCTTGTTTCTAAGTCTCCGTACTTGCCTATCTACTATGGCAATGGGTATCTCTTCGTAAGTCAATTTCTCTGTTACTTGCACATCATTCACTGGGACGATCCTAGTAGGATCTCCAACACATTTCCGAAGCATTGAAACATGAAATACTGGATGAACTGACTCCAAGTCTGGAGGTAGATTTAACTCATAGGCCACTTTGCCTATCTTGCGTACAATTTCGTATGGTCTAATATACCGGGGACTGAGCTTCCCCTTTTTTCCAAATCTCATCACGCCCTTCATCGGCGACACTTTCAAGAATACCCAATCTTTCACTTCGAACCCTAAGTCTCTTCGACGATTATCTGCATAGGACTTCTGACGACTTTGAGCCGCTAGCAACCGATCTTATATGAGCTTAACTTTCTCTATTGCTTGCTGGACCAATTCTGGCCCTATCAACTTAGTTTCTCCGGTTTTAAACCACCCAATTGGGGATCTACACTTTCGCCCATATAGAGCTTCATACGGTGCCATTTGAATGCTGGAATGGTAACTATTATTGTAAGCAAATTCAATGAGTGGCAAATGATCATCCCAATTTCCTCCAAAATGTATCATACATGCTCGCAACATATCTTCAAGAGTCTGAATGGTATGTTCGGCCTGCCCATCGGTCTGTGGGTGAAACGCCGTGCTAAGGTGTACTTGGGTCCCTAGACCCTCTTGGAACGATCTCCAAAACTTGGCTGTAAACTGGGTCCCTCTATCGGAGATAATAGATACTGGAACGCCATGGAGTTTCACTATCTCTTTAAGATAAAGCTTCGCATAATCTTCTGCCATATAGGTCGTTCTGACCGGTAAGAAATGCGCTGACTTTGTGAGTCTATCCACGATCACCCATATAGAATCATACTTACGTCGAGAACGGGGTAACCCTGTAATGAAATCCATATTAATCACTTCCCACTTCCAAGTTGGGATTTCTATAGCTTGCAATAAGCCACCCGACTTTTGGTGCTCGATCTTCACTTGTTGGCAATTAGGACATTGAGCTACAAATTCCGCTACGTCTTTCTTCATCCCATTCCACCAATATATAGACTTAAGATCATGATACATTTTCGTCGCTCCGGGTGAACGGAGTAACGGGAACAATGAGCTTCCCTCAATATTTGGTGACGTAGACCTACCACATCGGGAACACATAACCTGCCTCGACATCGGAGAACTCCGTCTTCCGAAATATCAAACGATGAATCCTCCTTCTGAGGGAGTGTATCTCTATACTGCATTAGCATGGGATCCTCATATTGTTGCTCTTTTACTTCCGCTACTAGCGATGAAACGGTCGAATTCTGAATAGTAGCTCCGCTGCTACCTGAGTCCACTACTCGGACTCCTAGGCTCTCTAACTGTTGAAGCTCACGGGCCATCTCTTTCTTTTCTGGTCGTAGATCACTTAGACTTCCCATGGATCTGCGGCTAAGAGCGTCAGCCACAACGTTAGCCTTTCCGGGGTGATACAAGATATCAACATCGTAATCCTTTAGCAACTCCAACCATCGTCGTTGTCGCAAATTCAACTCTTTCTGCTTGAAGATATACTGAAGGCTCTTATGATCTGTATAAACATCAACATGGACACCATATAAATAATGTCACCATATCTTTAATGCATGGACCACTGCGGCTAATTCTAAATCGTGGGTTGGATAGTTCTGTTTATGTTTCCGTAATTGTCTAGAAGCATACGCAATCACCTTACCATTTTGCATCAATACACAACCTAGCCCAACGGCTGAAGCATCACAATAAATAACATATCCTTCCAATCCCCCTGGAAGTGTCAAGACTGGGGCTGAAGTCAATCGGTCTTTCAACTCTTGGAAACTACGCTCGCAAGCATCTGTCCATTGAAACTTAGCTGACTTCTGAGTCAACTTGGTGAGTGGCGCAGAAATAGAAGAAAAACCCTCAACAAATCTTCTGTAATAGCCTGCTAAGCCCAAAAAGCTACGAACCTCCGTAGGAGTCGTGGGCCTTGGCCAAGTCTTCACGGCCTCGATCTTTTGGCTATCCACTCGAATACCATCGGCTGCAACCACATGGCCCAGAAATGATACCGAGTTCAACCAAAACTCACACTTGGAGAATTTTGCAAACAACACTCGAGCTCGAAGAACTCCAAGGACAATTCGCAAATGATCCGCATGCTCATCCTCGGATCTAGAATACACTAAGATGTCGTCGATGAATACAATTACAAATAGATCCAGAAAAGGTCTGAATACATTGTTCATTAGGTCCATAAACACTGCCGGGGCATTAGTTAACCCAGACGACATTACTCGGAACTCAAAATGGCCATATCTTGTTCTGAAAGCTGTCTTAGGGATATCTTTCTCCCTAACTCTTACTTGGTGATACCCGGACCTCAAATCAATCTTTGAAAACCATTTGGCACCTTGCAATTGATCAAATAAATCATCAATCCTCGGGAGGGGATACTTGTTCTTAATCGTCACTTTATTCAATTGCCGATAATCAATGCACATTCTCAAGGAGCCATCCTTCTTCCGGACGAACAATACGGGTGCCCCCCACGGGGATGAACTAGGCCAAATGAAGCCTTTATCAAGCAATTCCCTCAATTACTCCTTCAACTCTTTCAATTCCGCGGGTGCCATTCTATATGGGGGAATAGATATGGGTTTAGTGTCTGGCAACACATCAATCGCAAAATCTATCTCTCGCTCGGGAGGAAGGCCTGGAAGCTCTTCCGGAAACACATCCGGAAATTCGTTCACTACCGGAACTGACTGAAGAGTCGGCGACTCAGGTTTTACATCTTGAACTCGCACTAGGTGATAAATACACCCTTTCGTGATCATCTTCCTTGCCGTTAGATAAGAAATAAACCTACCTTTTGGTGATGCCGCATTCCCTTTCCATTCTAAGACTGGTTCTCTCGGAAATTGGAAACGAACCATCTTCATTCGGCAATCAACATTGGCATAACAAGAAGCCAACCAATCCATGCCCATAATAACGTCAAAATCTACCATTTCTAGCTCATGCAAATCAATCATGGTACGACGATCACAAATCACAATCACACAATTCCTATATACTCGGCTAGCTATTACCGAGTCACCCACGGGTGTAGACACCTCAAAAGGTTTGATAGACTCCGGCTCAATTATAAATCGACCCGCAATATATGGAGTAACATATGATAATGTGGAGCCCGGATCAATCAAAGCATATACATCATGAGAGAATACCGATAATATACCTGTGACCACATCAGGAGAAGACTCAAGATCTTGGCGTCCAGCCAAGGCATAAATACGGTGCTGAGGACCGCTAGTACTGGGAGCTCTGCCTCTACCTCTACCATGGCCGACTGCCGCATGTGAACCTGGCCCCGTAGGGCGTATAGATGCCGAAGATCCAGCTACCGACCCTGATGGCTGGGACCTACCTCTACCATGCACTGAGGGGCAATCACGCATAATATGGCCCGGTCGACCATATGAATAGCAAATATCTGAACCCAATCGGCATTGACCCCAATGCGACTTCCCACACTGGGAACATCGTGGTATAGGTGGCCTTGACTGGCCTGAATCACCTCTAAACTGGGACCCCGGATAACTCTGACTCGGCCCTGAACGAACAGATCTATCAAGGCTCTGGTCTGGAAACCGTGGAGGTGCACTGGTCATAGAATAGCCCGAACGTCTAGGGAACTGTTGCCTGTGTCCTCTTCTGGACTCACTTATTGGGCCCGAAGATCTGGCCCTCTTGCTATGTCCCCTATCCTGTTCACGTTCACTTCTCCGCTGCTGTAGGCTTTCCTCTAAGTTCTGAGCATGTGCCTGAATGCGTGCAATATCCATACCGTCCTGAAGGGACGCAGTCAAGCATTTGTCCATCAGATGGGGCCCTAGGCCCTTTACAAATCGGTGAACCCGGTCGCCCATATCTGCTACCATGACCGAAGCATACCTGGCCAAGGAGTTAAAACGGAGGCTATACTCTAGGGCACTCATACTGACTTGCCTCAAATTTAAGAATTTATCGGCCCTAGCTCGCCGAACTTCTGGGGGCATATAATGACGGAGAAAAGCATCAACAAACTCTTGCCATACCGGGGGAGGTGCATTGGCCCCCCGTGAAGCCATCCACACTGTATACCACTGGATCGAGACGTCTCTCAATCTATTTGACGCCAGCTCTACCGACTCGGTGTCTGAAGCATGTATCAACCGGAGCGTCCTTAGCATACCATCAATAAAGTCCTGGGGATCCTCCTCCGGTTTTGACCCAAAGAATTCCGGAGGGTTCAAAGTAATGAAATTACAGGCTCTTGCACTAACAGCCCTATCACCATACCCTGAACTGTGCCTATGAGCCTGGGCCGCAACCAATTGAGTCAATAAAGTAATGGCCTCTTTTACATCTTGGCCCGAAGCATTTGGTGGAGGAGCTGGAGCTGGGGCTGAGGCTCCCACGTGCTCCTCGGTAATAGGCACTGTCTGGGAGGACTGAGATTGAGCCGCACTCTGGGACTCATCTTCCTCGACTACCGATGGCGGTGCTCTTTCAGCCCGCTTTTCTGCCACCGTCTTGCCCTTTTGGGCTGCTGTAGCCTTTTCCTTTTTAGGCATCTCTGAAATACACAACACACGATTTAGGAACAAGAATTTCTTACATCATAGCTCTATCGCACGATTCTTATGAAGAAAGAAGGTCATATATTCCTAAAATGTCCGCAGCTTCTTGTTTATAAGTGTGGCGCACAACACACCCATAACCAAGACTCTACTAGACACGGCTCGTAGACACATCCTAGGACTGAACTGCTCTGATACCACTTTTGTCACGACCCGACTCGGGGCCGCGACGAGCACCCGGTGTTAACCCACCCGAGCACCCTCTTAGCTTACTCTTATACTTACATTTAGGTGAGCCACATAATTATACATGCATTTCCATTCATTCGTCAACTAGTCCCATCTGGAAAATAACCCATTTATATCATCGTAGGCATTTATGCCACATCAATGTCCATGGGCCCACGTGGCCGACAAAATGATATACAAAACATAGGCCAACAAGGCCAAACACATCTACCCACACACACACATATCTACGAGCCTCTAAGAGTATAACATATCACATTAGCGGGACAGGACCCCGCTATGCCCATAATTATATACACAAAAGAATGAGTACCCAAAAGATATGGCTCCGAAGGAAATGGAGCTCTCTATGTAATCTCCAAATAGGCAGCTATGGATCAAGTCTGTCTCCCTGTGCACCTGCGGGTATGACGCAGCGTCCACAAACAAAAGGACGTCAATACAAAGAATGTACTGAGTATGTAAAGCGTGATTACCATCAATATAGAAGCATCATAGACAATATATGAAGTGGCACAGGAGGGAAGACAATAATATCATCATCATGGCACTTACCTGCCTTTCATAGGAACTTTCCATTTCTCATGCGTATTTCATAATAGTGCTCGTACCCTACTTGGGCTCATATTCGCATACATGTCCTTATTCATATTCGTATACATAGTCTTTTCACATTCATATTCATATTATATACATAGCCATACACTTATATACATATATAGCTTGCCCGACCATAAGGTTCGGTGTTTCATACGTACTCAGCCAACCAAGGCTCAATGTTATTTCTACCTGGCCCTCCCAAGGCTTCAGGGTTATCCGTACCATCTGCAGAGGTGTGCGCGCGTTACGTAATCTTATACATACTTTATACATAATCATATACATATATCCTACCCGGCGTTATAAGCTCGGGGTATCATTATATCCCTTCATAGGCACATATAAGTATAATAGCCCGTAGGCACCTTTGGCATCATTATTATTATTATCGTCATCACTATCTTCGTCATTATTGCTACATCCATATCTTAGGCTTACTCGTCATATGAGGGGCGTAGTACAATCGTAGTACATGTTAAGGATCGTGAGCTTATGAGCTCGGAGTGTCAATCACTTGAATACAACATACTCATATAGAGGAATTAGAAGTTTGGCCAAGAATCATGCCTTATGAAAGAAGGGTTAGCCTTACATACCTTTTCGTCGGAATATTCTACACTTGCACGTTTCCTTCCAATGCTAGCGTCTATACCTTAATTAATATCATAACAATGGCCATTAGTCATTCACATTAACCACATTATCTAGATTTCTCAATTTGCTTCTAATTCTCCCATATTTATCGTCATGACCTCCAACTTCATCCATTCGTCTAAAGTGTCTAGTTTATGATCTTAGTACCATTTATAATACATTCATATCGTAACACAACAACATTCATAATTCAATTCAAACTATTGCTCAAAATGTCACTATTCACCATTCATGACCTAGTTGACCACATTTTCTACAATCCATGTATTTTAATTCTCCAATACCTTAAACATCTTGTAAAAATCATGAATCTTGCCTTAGAAGTTGTAGGAACAAGCTTTGGTTGATAATACTCCTTTTTGAGCAAAACCCTAGTTTTTCTCCATTTGGATTTCTTGATTTGGATGATCCTTGATGATTCCCTTATCCTTGATTCACTTGTCTTAATGTTATTGATGGCTTATAATCCTTGAAAACTCATATAATAAATGTAGAGAGAAGTTTTAGAGAGAAGTGGTGTAATGTTGTAATGAAATAAGACAAGTCTTGATCCTCACATTTAATGAATTGAAAAATCTGTGCTGGGTGAACAGTGGTCGTCCATGGAGGTTTACGGCCCGTATTCCACTATACGGCTCGTCTTCCATGGGCGTATTTGACCATTTCCAGAACCAGAAGCTGGGCTGCCTTCATGGTGGTTTACGACCATGGTTTACGGGCCGTAAATCACTTTACGGTCCACCTGGTCGTGTTTTACCATTTCTTGACTGGGCAAAAAGTTGAAACCTTGCATGGCAGTTTACGGACCGTATTGCAATTTACGGTCCGTATTTTGCGATTTACGACCACTGGGCAGTTGCAATTCTGCAACTTCCCATATTTCTTAGACTTCTCATTTTAATCACCCCCGTCCATGCATATGCATTGCTCACCTTGTATCTCATCTTAACTTAGCCAACTTCCTCATCTCACATCAGATACTTTTGAAATCTCGCCTAAGGTCATCAAACGTCGTTTCTTGCTCTAGACATCGTGCACTCACATTCATCACTAGTTCATCCACTTGCGTACCAACGGAAAATTTTCCGAGGTGTAACAGCCCGAGGTCATTTTCTTAAGGTTGTTTTTTTGTGTCCTTCTAGGAGTATGGTTACTTGGGGGGTTTGTAGATTCATTTGCTAATGTAAAATACTTATTTAATTAGACCTCACTTTGTTCTTATGCATTCTAAAAAAGGGAGAAGTTCAAGACGAATGCCTCGTGGCTCCCGTTCGGCTTCGAGGTAGGTTACAGTTTACCATTATTTGACTCTGATTAGGAAACATATGTAGACATTAGTTATTGATGGGGAAATCATGATAGGCCTTTAGGCATGGTGTGGAGGATATTCCATTTAGGTTGGTTCCGTAAGCTGTTATGTGGGATTGCCGCCATTTATGTTATCACTTTATGACCAGTTGTTGTTAGATACCTAAATGTTTTGGTTTCATGCCTTGACTTGAAGATTTATTTGATTTTTTATTTATCAGTTAGTATGCTCCTCCTTGCCTCTGGTTATCTTACTTATCATCTAAAGAGAAAAATACTGTAATGGAGTAAGTTGTGACGTGCGAGTTTAGCGCAAGTTTTGTTATGATTTCCACATGATTGTTTTTTGAGTTTGATCTCTTGCATAGAATGCATTCATTTTTATACATGTTGATTTGCTGTTCATCTAATCGTACATATACCATCTATTCATATGCATTAATTGTTACTATAGAAGCAAGGATACTCTATGTGGGCCCAATTGGTAAAGGTAACAAAGGAATTTTCTGTGTGAACCCTGGCGGCAGTATTCTGTGTGAGCCCTAGTGGCGGTATTCTGGGTGAGCCCTAGCGGATATTTCTGTGTGAGTACACGGACTTCGCAGGTGTTATGTCCCGTGTTTTCGCATAGTTGGAAATCTTGAAAATAATTAAGACTTGTATGTTATAAGGAAATATTTTGATTTTAGTTAATATGCCTATGTTGTTTATGAAAGTAGTGGTGCGAAGACATCGGGGAAGGCCAAGGGCGAAATTGGAATTTTGGAAATTTGTTTCGGGAATTACAAAACAAAAATTTTAACCATTTGGGCTCAAGAAAAATTGGATGAAAATTGAGCCCAACACCAAGGGGTGGCCGGCCATCACTTGGCCCAAGCCCACCATTTTAATAAATATTTACCATGTGCTAGAATAACTTATAAAGGATCATTATCACTTAGAATTTTCTTGAAACAAGAAAGAGAGAGCAAGAAAAATAATAGAGGGCATTCAGCCCTCTTGCCCCCATTTTCACCTCCCAAAAATCTTCGCCCAAAAATTTGTATCTTGTGATTTTCCTACTAAATTGAGTGTCCTCTACAACATGGTGCAATTGTTTGGGAAGAAAGAGCCCTTGTTTCTTCAATATGACAACATGGTTGAGTAAAGAAGATTGAAGAAAAAGGTAAGAATTCATTCCATGTTATTATGTTATAAAGGTTTGTTTGTGTTGTAGTGTATGAAAACGAGTAGAATTCATGAAAACATGGAAGTTTGCAAAGTGGGTGTGTATGTATATATGTGGCCGTGTAAGTGCTTGGTTGTGTAGTTAAGATGTGTTGAATTTTATGTTGTATTCTAGTTGTGTGTAGGATGGAATGTATATTGGAAATGAAAGTTGAATGAATTTGGTTGAAGTTGGAAAAATGGTATGTGGCCGTGAGGTGTATTGGAATTGGAATGGGAATGAATCACTTTTGTTTAACATGTTAGTTGTGTTATTGTGATGCTTGCAATGTAAATGAAGATGAAATGATATAAGTTTGCATTGAAATGGAATGTAGAAGTTTATGTCGTTTTAGTATGATTTTATGACATTATGAAAATGGAGTTGTTAAGGTGCAAATTATGATGATTGTTGATGAATTTGGGATATGGAGGCATGTTATGAATAAGTATGTTAAAGATTAGAAGTTTTGAATGAATTATGACTTTGGTGGAAAGTGGTATATTTTGTATATCGAATGAATATTTCGTACAAATGATATGAAGTGTTTCCAAATTATATTGTGATGACTTTGGTTAATGATGAATGTGAAATCCTTGAGATTTGTTTGGAAATTTGAAATTAGAAATGGAAGTATTGCTTTATGTAGAAAGAAGAATATTGACGTTAGAACCATTTCGATGTGATTCGTGATAACTTTGGCATTGTGGGTTGTGTTGTTGATATATATTGGGCCGAGCTAAGCCTCGGGGATGTTATATGTATAGGGGAAGTGCTGCCGAAATTTCGGTAGACAAATATGAAATTAAGTGAATTCTTAAGTCTTGCAATTTCTAATTGGTAACAATGACCAATTGCAGATTTTGGACGAAACGGGAATCGAGTTTGAACGAGCGTAAAAAGTGAGAAAGGTATGTAAGGCTACCCCATTCCTTCTTTTGGCATGTCCTAGGTATACTAGGTCGATATCGGAGCCTTGGCGGCCATTCTGTTCTTGGAAATCCGAACTAGAAATTGGGTACTATTCATTCAATTCAATTGAAGCATAAAACTCTCATTTGTGTTAAAAAGTGATCTAACGTCCGAAACGTTTGTAAATGTATTCGAATCGCTTCGAAACTTCCACGTATGATCCCATAGACCCCAAATGTCCGTAACTCATGTCCGCCACCTCGACTTGACTCGAGGTGGGCCCGCTAACTTCGAAACTCTTTTGTTTGCCCTATAAGGCTCATTTTTGTATAACGTCGGCAAAAGACTTTTGTTTATGAACTTGGCTATTGTAAAATAATGTTTCGATTGCCATGATGTCCTAAATTATATTTTGAACCATAATTACCGTTTTGGAAATACTTTTGTGAAATGAACCCCGTTTTGATTAATTGTTCGAACTATTTTGACTAATGAGTCAACATGTGGTTTTATCAAGTTTGCAAAAGTATTTTGATATGTAAATTGCATTGTTTGCTCACGACTCCGCTCGTGCCCTTATTATGATTTCGTTCACCGGTTCCCGGGCCGGTTATGATTCGTGCGCCCTATGATTAATTCGGCCGTATGCTGTGTTACGGTTCCCGAGACCTCGCCATAGGGCCGGGTTCCGTTTGGAGTTATGCTGTGATATGGCTGGCAATATGCTATGATGATATGTGTGTCCGGGGATGTACGGAGATTTGAACCTTCTGGTGTTATGCTGTGTGTGGCACCAGCGTCAAAGTGGTGACCACGTTCCTGAGCTTTGCATGATTTTATCTGCATTATGTATATATATGTTTTGGTACAGATTTTGATATACTGGTCAGTACTCCCCTTTTGTATTCGGTTTATTTTTCAGTTGTGATTTACATTTCTGTACTCTATGCTTTACATACTCAGTACATCTTTCGTACTGACCCCCTTTCTTCGGGGGCTGCGTTTCATACCCGCAGGTACAGAGATCAGTGATCTGCCAGTATAGGCCACACGTTCTGCTATTACAGAGTGCTCCTTTGATCCGGGGCCCATATGTCGGTACATATCCCTTGTGATGTATATGCATATGTATATTTGACTATGTTGGGGTACGGCGGGGCCCTGTCCCGTCTTATGTTTTCGTTCTGCATTTGTAGAGGCCTGTAGTCATATATGTGGGTCGAGGGTCCTATATGTGTCTGTTTTGATTACGATCTGTGCCTTAATGCGGTCCGTCTGTTATGGTGGCCAAAACGGCCCTTATGTTTATATTTGTACATATGATCGGCGAGGTGCATTCCGCCGCTTCTATTTGTTCCGATATGATATTTTGGTATGCGACCGCTTAAGACAAATTTTGATTTAAATTATGTTTAAAATAACTATTATGAAATCTGAGTTAAGCTTTGATTTGACGGTTTGGCTCGTATGTCCGTTTGGGGTGTCCAAGTAGGGCGCCAGTCGCGGCCCACGGGGCTGGGTCATGACAGCAGGTCCCTTATGGGTATTGACTATGAGGCATTGCCCTTAACATGTGTGGAGGTACGGAGAGGAGGCCTGGGGGCATTGCATTGTATCTGCATTTTATTGCACATCTTTTCATGGCATTTTCCTAATTGATTTCTTGGTTGTTGAATCATTGAGTTGTTGCATGTCGGTGAGGAATTATTGAGTTGTTGCTTGTCGGTGAGGACCTACTTTATTACTGGATGAATTGAGAATTAGAAACTTCCACCTAGGCCTATGATCTTAAGTGTTATGTGATATCGTACCTCATTGTTGTGGACTGTTACCCGAACATGCTTATTGACTGTACTTGATTGTTTATCTGCATTACATGTTAATATCTACTTATTTATATGTGTTAACTAATCGTTGTAGGTGTTACACTTTGGAAATTTCGTGTCGTTTGCATTACGAGTAAACCAACGCAAGCCTAAAGTGGACATAAAGCCCATATAAGCTTAAGGAGGGTATTAGATCATTTTAAGTGTGTACCTTAAGGTTTCGGAGTTAAATGAATCGGTGGAAGTAAGTTTGTTGAGGGATTGGAAACTTGAGTGATGTTTTGGGTAGATTTCGTGTTATTTGAGTTAGACATTGCTTAGAATTACCTCGGGGAGGGGGGGGGGGGGAGGTTATAAGGCCCCTTAGATTGTTAATGAAGTTTTATATAAGTGCCAAGAAGGTTCCATAAGGATTGGAGGTCAAACCAATCGAAAAGAACGCTTTTTCTCTGGAAGTTTGCTATTGCAAACTGAGTGCTATGCCGCAAACTGGCCATAAACTCACCAAATCTGCTGGACTCACTGCCTAACTGTTACACCTCGTCCATTTCATGTCGTTGTACGGTGGATGGACTAACGTGAGTTTAGAATGTACATGAAGTCACTCCAAGTAGGAAAGGATACTTAATAATTCTAGTTAAGATTCCAAGATATTTGAGGCAAAAGAAGAAAACTTGTCGCAGAAAGTTAAGGTAGAGTGTTGTTTGGGAGAATTTCACATCGTTGAGTTAAGCCTTTCTTAGCATCACTTTGAGGAAGAGATATAAATCCCCTTAGATGGTTAATGAAGTATTATATAAGTGCCAAGAAGGTTTCATAAGGATTAGAGATCAAACGAATAGACGAGAGCAATTTCGGGAAGAGGGTGAGTTATACGACCAATTATATGGTCCGTAAAGATTTAAATGGTCTGTATAATGGTCCGTATAATAGTCAAAGTGAAGGGTCATCACTGGGAAGATTATACGGTCACTTATGCGGACCGTATAAGTGTCCGTATAATCCATATGTGTAGCTTTAGTTCATTTCTATAAATAAAAGACCCAAGTTTTTATTTCTTATTTCTCATTTCCTCCACAACTCTCGAAACCTCTAGAATATTCCAAACACCATACTAACACAAATCCATGAGAAATTAAGGATTGAACACTAAGAGTTAAGAGAATCAAGTGCAAGGAGGCTCACTAGGGCTTGTAGAAATCAAGAACTCCATTTGTATTGAAGTTGGGGTTTTCTCAAGTGAAGTATCTTCATCTGAGGTTCATTTATATATGATTAAAGATGAGTTTTACATCCATTCCATGTTATTAAAGTATTTGAGTGGTGGAATGACTTGGGTGAGAGAAGAAAGTAGAATATGGGCTCAACTATGGAAGCAATGATATTTTGAGTAGTAAGTTAACTTGAGTCATAGTTCTTGATGTGCCATGAGTATAACCTTGTTGTAAATGACACTAATGATGATGAGAAAGTATTATATGAAGGGGGAATATAAGGTTTGTTGTACCTATGATTATGGATGATTTTGAAAGGAAGTCTTGAAAATTAAACAAAGCTTAATTGAAGAAATCTATTGATTATGATATTATGGGTGTTGCTATTAATGTTTGGGGAGTTGTTTAGTATATGGAGAAAGTGTTTGAAACAAAGGAAATGATGCCCAATTTTTGTTAGCTCTTAGTCACTTTAGTTTGGATTTAAGCCTGCTTTAAATTATCTAATTTGGTATGAATTCTCTTGAACGTAGAGTCGTGAGCTTGGAAGGAGAACGTTCAGTTGTTAAGGAGACAAAGAGGTATGTAAGGCTAGTCCCTTTCTTTCAAAGGCATGACTTCTATATTATGATTTCCTTTCTATGCTTCCATGACCTTCTTACATTCCAAAGTTGGAAGTCTAAGATTATTAAAAGTCCCTTATGAGCTAGAGACAAGATATGTTCTATGAGAATGATGATGATGATGATCCTATCTTTCAGAGACTCCGAAGCTTATGAGATGATGCTATTATGAGTTGACAATCTTATTTCATTAATTCGTTGATGTTATTTCTTGTTGTAGTCTCACCTCATGATGTTAGTTCCTTCAAGGTGAGGCATAGTGATGATGAATGTTCCATAATACAATCGGAGGTCACCGACCTTACGTCACTCTGATATGATTGTAGCTTTGATTGGGCTCACATGCATGCTTAGTTTTATATATGATTACACCGGGCCTAGTTGGCCGGGCAGACACCACTACGCTGGGCGTAAGTGGGCGACTTATGGATGATGATAGTTACATCGGGCCTAATTGGCCGGGCAGTCACCACTAGTGGGCGGCGTGAGATGACTATCCCGGACGCGGGCTAGTGATGATATATGACTGAAACAACTTACTTATATATATGTGTGTGTGTGTTGTGATGTGGTTTAAAAGGTAAAAGTTAGCATGGATGGTATCCGCCTTAAAAGGCAATCATATGTGCAGGTTATCTCTTTATCTTATGTCCTTATTCCTTTATTATGTCATTATACATGTCTTACATACTCAGTACATTATTCGTACTGACGTCCTTTCTTTTGTGGACGCTGTGTTCATGCCCGCAGGTAGATAGGGAAACGGTCCAGATCCCTAGGAGCATTATCAGTAGATACACATGAGCACTCCACTTCTCCAGAGTTTCCATTTATTAGTATATTCTTTTGTGCACGTATTTGGGGCATGGCGGGGTCCTGTCCCATCCTTACGATTTCAGTACACTAGGTAGAGGCTTGTAGATACATATGTGGGTAGTAGATATCTTATGAACTCTTTAGTGCATGACTGTATATCCTTTTGTAGCTTCTTGGGCTTATACATTGTACATATATGTATATAGAAATGTGGGACTGAAGATCATTTCATGGTAAGCTTGTTTGAGAATTATGTTGATCTAAGTTGAATATGATGAGTGGTGCTCGGTAGGCTAGCCCTCATGGCCCTCTAGCTGGGTCGTGACAAAGTGGTATCAGACCAGTTCGTTCTAGGGTGTGTCTACGAGCTTTGTCCGGTAGAGTCTTATTTATGGGTGTGAAGCGTGCCACACTTATAAACAGGAGGCCGCAGGGCATTTAGGAATGGTTGACCTTTCTTCTTATCATAGATCGTGCGATAGAGCCATGATATAAGAATTATATTTTCCTTAACCGTGCGCTGTGTTTTTCAGTAAAGCCTATGAAAGGAAAAGCTACAGTAGCCCAAAAGGGCAAGACAGTGACAAAAAGAAGGACTGAACGGGAGCCGCCTATAGATAGGGAAGAGGGTGAGACCCAGAGTAAGGCCCTATTTCGGTTCTCTCATACTTCGCCCACTCCGGAGGAGCAGAGAGGAGCCTCAACTTAAGCTCCAGCACCCCCTAGTTCCTCCACTAGATGCCTCAGGCCAAGAGATGAGACAAGCCATTCTTTTGCTGACCTAGTTAGTGGCCGCCCAAGCACACTAGCAGGGTGCAGGCCATCGTGACAGGGGTTGGAGAAAAAAGGTCAGGTCTTCAGGGTTTAACCGTGAGTTCAGAGGTGTCCTGAGGCAACAACCCTCTAGACACTCAGACCGTTCAATAGCTAGTGTGCCTCTATAGTTTCTTGGACTCAGGGTTGACAGATCCGCTTGTTTAGGGCCAGTTCAGAGTTCTAGAGCTTCCAGCTCCCAGACCAGGGGTGAATCGGGCTAGATGAGATTAGCTATACCACGATGTACTCAGTGTGATAAGCCACATTCTGGACCATGCCACTTGGGTTAGGATTGTTACACCCCGAAAAATTTCGCGTTACCAAGACTGTGGACCGCTTAGTATGAGATCAAGGGATAGCAAAGTTATACAAGGATCAGGGACGAAGATTATATGATCTGAGTATAAATATATATATATATATATATATATATATATATATATATATATATATATATATTACATTTCGAGACCATATGGAGTAAATCAGTTAACATGTTACTTGAGTTCCGTAGGTGTTAACTGCTTAATTGTGAACACTGGAGTGATATGCGCCTATCTATCTTATAATTATACGGGTTTAAGTTCATTTAGTAAGCTATGGAAGGATTGAAGGCCAAGTGAATTAAGGAAATTAAATTTGTTGGAACTTGGAAGAAAATATGAGGGGCAATTTTGGCCCAACTTGGAGAAATAAAATCTCTTAGTAGATGAGGAGTTTTGAAGCAAAGTAAAAGTCTAAAATAAAGTTCGTCGTGTCTAGTTTCCAACGTAACAAATCGCTCATCGATACAGCATCGAAGTGGAGAATTATGGACGTTACAAGTTAGGCTGATAGAGTAGAAACGCTGCTACAGTAACCGGGATGCTACAGTGCTGCTACAGTACCGCCTTGCTACAGTCTGCTACAGTGACCTGACCCGAATTTGACCCACTATTTAAGGATCAAATCTGATCCTAAACCTCATTTTTCAGCCTAAGAATACTCCAAATATTTCCTAAATTTTCTAGAAAATTCTCCAAACTTCCGTCCACTAGATTTTAATGCAAATTAAGTGAAATCCCCAAATTTATGTTCGGATAACACATAGCTGCGATTATAATATCGAATTACAGCGATACTTAGCTTGGATTCAAGGTGATAATCGAAGATTTTGCAATTATAGCGGGTGAGAGGTATGAATCTTTCCTTATTAGTATTGATTTAAGCTTATTTACAGAGGAAAAGTTACTAAATGAACGTATAATGAATTTATGGGTCGAGAAATTGGATAAAACATCATGTGGGATATTTTGATGTTGATAATATTTTTGTTGATGTTGGTATTGTTGTTGTTGGTTGGTTGCTGAATTGAGATTTTAGGCCAGGCATATAAACAGAGGAGATGCTACCGAAACTTCAGCAGATTCTAGAAAGATTTATTTGGAGGCTTCGGATAAGTATATAATAACAGGCCTAATAATAGTATGAATGGTTTTATATGTAGATTTCAAGATAGGAGGTAGGTTGGAAAGTCGAGAAGCGAGCTTCTAGGTATGTTATGGCTATCCTTTCCTTCATTTTGGCATGATCTATGACAAGTGCGAAGCGTAATGATATCCATAATGAATCCACTCCTAGATGTAGGACATCCTGAGTTCCTTGACTTCTTAAGTCCCGAAGGGTCATCCATAAGTTGTGCGATTTCATAACGATGTCTAATTCCCGAAGGGGACATTCTTAAGGTTTCCTTATTCCTATGCATTTCACATTTGATTTTGAGTCTCGAAGGAGACAAATGAAAAGGGGAAGAAGTTCCCATTTTTGAGAAAAAGGGGAAGAAGTTCCCGTTTTGAACCAAAAGTTGCTCTGAAGGGAGTCTTTTGATGGTTTTGAAAGATTTTCATGCATTTCCATAGTTACATACATGCACGACATCATTTCATGGGGAAGGGGAAAAGGGCTAAGGCGTTATATACACAAACCACCTGATCAGCAGGTATACGATGATTAGGATGCCCGAAGGGGCCATTATGCTATTATGCCCGAAGGGGCTGCGAGCAGGGCGAAGGCATGCATTATATATATATATATACATACACACACACACACATACATACTAATGTTGCATCAAAATTTTATATGCACATACATGTTTATCAGAGTTGGTTACAGGTATAGATTGAGTCGGTTACTCTTTTATCATCCCAGTCGAGATATATTGTTTCCGTTCTACCTTACATACTGGGTACATTATTTGAACGGACGTCCCTTTGCCTGGGGGCGCTGCGTTTCATGCCACCCAAGTGTATATAGATGAGTAAAAGACATTGGCTATAGGAGGTTCCCAGGCTATCAGCAGGATTGGTGAGCTCTATCTCAGGTCGGAGTCAGAGTACATATGTTATGGTATATCGTGTATATTAGAGACTTTTGCAGAATGTGTCCTGTGGAGAGTGCGTCGAGATGTCGATAGTTGTGTAAAGCGACCATATAGGTCGATGTGTTTTATGCTTTATTTTTTTTAAAGAATTTATTGTGACTAAAGGTTTTCTTTGAATTAACGATAAGGGAGAAGTCCCAGATCTGACGAGAGAGTTTTATTAAAAAGTTTTTTCTTGCCTGGCGGAAGCGTCATTTCATAGATTAAAGGTCCACAAAAAGTTGTGACTCCTAGATGGAATAGTAGTATGACACTTAGCCGAGTAGGGTCTTGGGTGTCAGTCGCGGCCCTCCGATTTGGGTCGTGACAAGGATGTTTGTTATGCCTACGCTCGGCCAGGCCACATCAGGTGCAACTATCCATCGATGCATGGTAGCGATAAGATCCGGCCCACGGGATTAGCAGCTGGCTTTTCATCATCGGTACGCCCTTCAAGGCGAAGCCTGCAGAAACCAGTAGGTCGAGGAGTACCCGGTTCGAGTGGTCCTTAGTACCGTCTTTATTATTACACCTCGAAAAATTTCCCATTAACGTACAGTGAATAGTCTAACGAAGGGAAAGAAGTATACGATGTCTTGGTAAGTAAGAAATAACATTTGATGATTCTAAATGAGATTTCAAAGACATTCGAGGTAGGAGACGAAAGTTGTTAAGGAAAGCAAGGTATAGGTTGTGTGTCGAGCAAGATTTACGAGTATAGAATTAATGATGGCTTAATGATGTTTTGGAGAAGAGTTATAATGTCCTTAGATTGGTAATGAGGTGTTAAACAAGTGTCAAGAAGGTTCCATACGGATTGGAGGTCAAACGAGTCGACGAGAATGAATCCCGGAAGGTTGGGCAACATACGGTCCAATATACTAGCCGTATAAAACATACTGGCCGTATGTCCTGCCCAAAATGGGTTTTTCACTGGACCAAACATACGGCCATACATACAGCCAGTATAAAAGATACGGACCGTATGTTGGTTCGTATGTTCATGTCGGGACAGATTTTAAAAGTTGATATAAGGACCTCATCTCATTTAATACATTTCATTCTTTCTCTCCACACTTCAAGAATTATATAGAACCCTCTCCACTCTTCATCCACAAAAACCCAAGAGATCTATGGTCAACTTCATCAAACCAACAAAATCAAGTGTAAGAAACTCATTGAAGTTCATCTAAGCCAAGAAATTCCAATGGAAGTGAACTAGGGTTTTGGTGCAAGAAGGGTATTTCCACTCAAAGCTTATTATTTCATTATCTAAGGTGATTTTTATGATCATTTCCTGTTGTTTAAGGTGTTGAAAAGTTCAAACACATGGATTGTAGAAGGATATAGAAAATGAGTCATGAATGTGGAAATAGTGTCATTTTTGAGTAGTAGTTTGGAGTGAATCGTAAATATTGATATTTTGTGATTATAAGTATGCTATAAGTGATATTTAGAACATAGGATAAGTATTATATGTGAGAAAACGCAATAGTGAACTATGACCACGATTATGGAGGAATTGAAGTGAAATTTTGAAATGTGGATAATGTAGATGAATGATGATTGTTGTTTATAATATTGTGAATGTTGTGATGGATGTTTGGGAGTTGATATGTAAAATGAGGAAAGTTGTATAAACAAAGGAAATGCTGCCCAATTTTCTCTAGCTTTAGTAAGCACGTTCTTATAATCATTTAACTAATGTTAATACGAACTCTCTTGAAGGTAGAAACGTGAGCATTGAAGGAGAACGATCAAGCGATAGAATAGCTAAATGAAAAGGTATGTGAGGCTAGTCCCTTCTTTCTAAGGCATGAATCTTATGGAAAGATTTTCCCTCCTCCTCCATGAATTTCCTACATCCCGTAAAACTAAGAGTCTATGTTCATGAATAGCCATATGAGTTAAAAATAAGAGATATTATGAACATGATGATGATGAGCTTAAGTCAAAATATTCTAGAGTTCACGATATGACGTTTCTACAACGTTAATGATGTTAAATACGATCCATTGCTGTTGTTTATTGTATACCCTCACCTTATATGCTAATTCCTTCAAGGTGAGGCAGAATGCTTATGAATGCTCCATAATGGAATCAGGGGTTCACGACCTTATGTCACCCCGATAAAGTATAGCTGTCTTTGAGTACTATGCATGCATTATGACGAGTACATGATGATGATATTACACCCCGCCTATATGGCCGGGAAGACACCGCTAAGGCGGGCAGCGTATACACCATGTCTAGATGGCATGGGCAGACACCACTAGTGGGTGGCTTGAGATGGTACCCCGGACGCGGGAGGCCTAGACGCGGGCTAATGATTATCACACCATACCTATATGGTCGGACAACTTATACATATATGCATACATGATATGATGATGATTATGGAGTAAGCCAGCATGCATTATTTCTTTTAAAATCGATAGTCAGTTATAGGTTGCTCCTCATTTGATGCTTCCTTATTTCATTGATGTATTGTTATTGTTGATGCCTTACATACTCAGTACAATGTTCGTACTGACGTCCGTTTTCTTTGGACGCTGTGTTCATGCCCACAGGTAGACGGGAAGGTGATCCAGACTCGTAGGAGCTACTAGCAGACGTGAGAGCACTCCATTGTTCCGGAGGTGCCATTGATTTACTCTTTTGTGTATTTATATGTTTTGGGCATGACAGGGTCCTGTCCCGTCCATATGTCTAGTACTCTAGTAGAGGCTCGTAGATACGTATGTGTGGGTAGTATGGTCTCACGGTTTCTCCTCGTATGTATATATATTATTTTGATAGCCGTAGGGCTTATGTATATAAGGTAAATATGTTTCAAGTGGAAATGGTTTTCCTATGATTTGAGTATAAGATTTATGAATGAACGCTTGATGTGTACGATCGGTGATGGTATGAGCGGTGCTCGGTGGTTAGCCCCGGGTACCCGTTATGGCCCCTAGTCGGGTCGTGACAAAAGTGGTATCAGAGCAGTTCAGTCCTAGGAAGTGTCTATGAGTCGTGTCTAGTAGAGCCTTGTTTATGGTGTGTTGCGCACCACACTAATAAACAGGAGGCTACACGACATGTAGGAAAAATGACCATTCTTCTTTTTAAAAGATCGTGCGATAGAGCCGTGTATAAGATTTTATCCTCCCTAATAGTGTGCTATGATTTAAGAGATTCCGCCAAAGGGAAAAGCTACAGCTGCCCAGAAGGGCAAGGTTACGACGAAAAGGCGGGTAGAAAGAGAGCCACCAATGAATGTAGAAGAGGGAGAATCACATAATGAGGCCCCATCTAATACTTCCACCACTCCGCCCAATTTAGAAGAACAAGAGGGAGCTTCAGCTCCAGCTCCTATGCCTCCAGTTCCGCCACCGGATACTTCGGGTCAACAAGTGATCGAGGCTATTCATCTATTGACACAGTTAGTTGCCGCCCAGGCACAGCGGTAGAATGCGGGTCCAAGTGATTGGGCAGCTATTACCAGAGCCCGTGATTTCATGAGTTTGAATCCTTTGGAGTTTTTCGGGTGAAAGCCGGATGAAGACCCGCATAGTTTTATTGATGAAATGTTGAGAACATTCAGGATTATTCATGCCTCCAAAACTGAATCTATGGAGTTGGAATCTTATAGACTCCGAGATGTGACGGTATTATGGTACAATAATTGGATATCATCAAGAAAAGAGAATGTGCCTCCTCCCGTTTGGCAAGAATTTGTAGACGCCTTCATCCGCCACTATTTGCCACCCGAGGTCCGCCGAGCTAGAGCGGATAGGTTCTTAAATCTAAAATAAGGAAATATGAGTGCCCAGGAGTATGGCCTTCAGTTTAATTCATTGGCTAGATATGCCCCGACTATGGTAGCCGACATGAGGGACAGAGTGCACAGGTTCGTGAGTGGATTAGGGCCATATTTGTTCAAGGACTGCTTGACGACTTCGTTGCAAGATGGGATGGATATTTCCCGCATTCAAGCCCATGCCCAGAATTTAAAAGGACAACATCCACAAATGAGTGATCGTGATATTGATAGAGGGCAAAGTAAGAGGGCCAGATCTATGGGGGCAGGTAGTGATTATAGAGGGGGATCAAGGCAGGCATATTCTAGACACTTAGGCCAGTCAGCGACTATTGCGCCTCCACGATTTGCAGGTAGGATATTTTATCGCTCCTTTCATTCAGGACAGGGTCAGAGTTCGAGGGCCTCAGATTCTCAGTTTGGGGGAGATTATAGCCAGAGGAGACCCCCAGTACTGCGATGCAGCCAGTGCGGTAGATTACATTCCGGACAGTGTTGCCAAGGTTCAGATGCTTGCTATGCGTATGGCCAAGTTGGGCACATGATGCGAAATTGCCCGTCGATGAGTGGTAGAGTTGGGGTCCAGCCCACAGGATTAGCAGCTGATTCTTCTTCAGTGCGCCCAGTAGGGCAGACTCCCCAGATCCCAACAGGTCGAGGTAGAGGCAGAGGGGGAGCATCTACTTCAGGTGCCACTCAGCCCCGTATGTATGCTTTAGCCGGACGACAGGATCTTGAGTCCTCCCCGGATGTGGTTACAGGTACATTATCCGTATTTTCCCATTATGTGTATGCATTGATAGATCCGGGTTCTACCCTATCTTATATTACTCTGTATGTTGTTGATCGTATTGGGGTGAAACCCGAACCAATTAAACCTTTTAACGTATTTACTCCGGTTGGTGATCCCGTGATAGCTAGATAAGTGTACAAAAATTGTGTAATTGTGATATGCGACCGCCAGACTAAAGCTGATTTAGTTGAGCTGGAAATGTTAGATTTCGATATGATTATGGGTATGGATTGGTTGGCCTCATGTTACGCTAATTTTGATTGCCGAATAAAAGTAGTTCGATTTCAATTTCCAGGAGAGCCTGTACTTGAATGGATGGGCAATACAGCATCTCTAAGAGGTAGGTTTATTTCCTACCTTAAGGCAAGAAAGATGATAGCTAAGGGCTATATTTATCACTTAGTCCGAGTTCATGACACCGAAGCAAATTCATTAACTTTCCAATCCGTTCCGGTAGTGAATGAATTTCCAGATGTATTTCCAGATGAACTTTCTGGCCTTCCTCCGGAAAGAGAGATTGATTTCATTATTGATGCGTTGCCGGACACCAAGCCTATTTCTATTCCTCCTTACCGAATGGCTCCGGCAGAATTGAAAAAGTTAAAGGCACAATTGAAGGATTTGCTTGAGAAAGGGTTTATTAGACCCAGTTCGTCACCGTGGGGAGCACCTATCCAATTTGTAAGAAAGAAAGATGGCTCCCTACGAATGTGCATCGATTATAGGCAGTTGAATAAGGTGACGATAAAGAACAAATATCCTCTCCCAAGGATTGCTGATTTGTTTGATAAACTACAGGGTGCCAAGTGGTTTTTCAATATAGACTTGAGGTCAGATTATCACCAAGTGAGAGTTAAAGAAGAAGATATTCCCAAAATAGCTTTCAGAACGAGATATGGCCATTATGAATTCCGGGTGATATCATTGGGGTTAACTAATGCTCCGACAGTGTTCATGAATTTGATGAATAATGTAATCAGGCCTCTCTTGGATCTATTCGTAATAGTATTCATTGACGATATTCTGGTATACTCTCGCACAGAATCAAAACATGCAGACCATTTACGTATTGTTCTAGGAATTCTTCGAGCTCGAGAATTGTATGCAAAATTCTCAAAGTGCGAGTTTTGGCTGAATTCTGTGACATTTTTAGGTCATGTTATTTCAGATGATGGCATCCGAGTTGATACTCAGAAAATTGAAGCTGTGAAGACTTGGCCAAGGCCGACGACGCCTACAGAAGTCCGTAGTTTTCTGGGATTGGCAGGGTACTATAGAAGGTTCGTAGAAGGAGTTTCCTCCATTTCAGCCCCATTGACGAAGCTAACCCAAAAGTCAGTTAAATTCAAGTGGAATGATGCTTGTGAACGCAACTTCCAAGAGTTGAAGGACAGATTAACCTCAGCCCCAGTCTTAACACTCCCAGAAGGGCTAGATGGTTATGTTGTATATTGTGATGCTTCTGGTGTTGGGTTAGGATGTGTACTGATGCAGCACGGTAAAGTCATTGCTTATGCCTCAAGACAATTACGGAAGCATGAAAATAATTACCCAACTCATGATCTCGAATTGGCTACAGTTATCCATGCATTAAAGATGTGGAGACATTACTTTTATGGTGTGCATGTTGATATTTATACAAACCACAAGAGTCTTGAATAAATTTTCAAACAGAAGGATTTGAATCTGCGGCAGAGGTGGTGGTTAGAATTATTAAAAGATTATGATGTAAGCATTTTATACCACCCCGAAAAGGCAAATGTAGTAGCTGATGCGCTTAGCCGCCGATCGATGGGCAGCCTATGTGGAGTTCCTTCGGAGAAGAAAGAATTAATTCATAAGCTCCACCAACTAGCTAATCTTGGAGTACGTTTAATTGATTCAGGTAGTACAGGGATTGGTATTAATAATCCCACAGTTGTTTCCTTGAATATGGAAGTGAAAGAGCATCAATACGAAGATCCTCAATTGAGCTATTATAGAAACACATTTCACAAAAAGGAAGAGTCCCCATTTGAAACTTCTATGGATGGAATTCTTAGATACCGAGGCAGGCTATGTGTTCTGAATGTTGCAGAATTACGTCATCGAATCCTCGAAGAAGCTCATTATTCTCGGTATTCTATTCACCCAGGTGCAACGAAGATGTATCATGATCTCAAGTTGATATATTGGTGGGATGGCATGAAGAAAGACATAGCAGAATTTGTAGCTCAATGCCTAAACTGTCAGCAAGTGAAAATCGAGCATCAAAAGCCAGGAGGATTATTACAAGCAATGGAGATCCCTACTTGGAAATGGGAAGTTATCAACATGGATTTTGTTGTGGGGTTACCCCGTTCCCGAAGCAAGTTTGATTCCATATGGGTGATCGTGGACAGACTCACGAAAGCAGCTCATTTTCTTCCAGTCAGAACCACATACTCAGTAGAAGATTATGCAAGGTTGTATCTCAAGGAGACTGTGCGACTCCATGGTATTCCGATATCCATTATCACAGATAGAGGGGCACCATTTACAGCTAAGTTCTGGAAATCTTTCCAAGAAGGCTTAGGTACTCAAGTAAAGCTCAGCACGGCATTTCATCCGCAAACTGATGGGCTTGCCGAACGTAACATTCAGACCTTGGAGGATATGCTAAGAGCACGTGTTCTAGATTTTTGTGGTAGTTGGGATGACCACTTACCTCTAATTGAGTTTGCATACAACAATAACTACCATTATGGAAGGAAGTGTAGATCCCCAGTTGGATGGTTTGAAATAGGAGAAGTACAACTAATAGGCCCTGAGTTGATTCAACAAGCAGTAAAAAAAGTCAAGGTGATCCGAGATCAATTATTGACGGCCCAAAGTCGCCAAAAATCTTATGTGGACAACCGCCGACGAGACTTAGAATTTCAAATTGATGATTGGGTATTCTTAAAGGTGTCACCAATGAAACGAGTGATGAGATTTGGTAAGAAGGGAAAGTTAAGTCCTCGATACATTGGACCCTATAAGATTATCCGCAAGGTCGGTCAAGTATCTTATGAATTGGACTTGCCTCCAGAACTTGAATTAGTCCATCCAGTTTTCCATGTTTCAATGCTCCACAAGTGTGTTGGAGATCCTACGAGGATTGTTCGAATAGATGATGTTCAATTGACAGAAAAGCTAGTCTATGAAGAAGTGCCCATTGCCATATTAGACAGGCAAGTACGGAGACTTCGAAATAAGGAAGTAGCCTCAATTAAAGTCTTATGGCGAAATAACAATCGAGAAGAAATGAATTGGGAAGCAGAAGAGAGTATGAAATCCAAATACCCGCACTTATTTCATCCCCTGGCAGAGAGCCAAGATGCAACACCAAGATTATGAGGTATGTATGTATTCTTTTAATGCATATGGGTCGTGTGTGGCCAACTTATATTGCTATTATGTTGTGGCCCTGTGAGCCAATGTTATTGTTGGCTGTTGTGACAGGATGGTAGTGCCATATTACAAGGGAAACTCTGTTGAAATTTCCGTAGAATTACCGAGTGCTTAACATTCGAGGACGAATGATCCAAAAGGGGGAAAGAATGTTACACCTCGGAAAATTTCCCGTTAACGTACAGTGAATAGACTAACAAAGGGCACGAAGTATACGATGTCTTGGTAAGTAAGAAATAACATTGATGATTCTAAATGAGATTTCAAAGACATTCGAGGTAGGAGACGGAAGTTGTTAAGGAAAGCAAGGTATAGGTTGTATGTCGGGCAAGATTTACGAGTATCGAATTAATGATGGCTTAATGATGTTTTGGATAAGAGTTATAATGTACTTTATATTGTTAATGAGGTGTTAAACAAGTGTCAAAAAGGTTCCATAAGGATTGGAGGTCAAACAAGTCGATGAGAATGAATCCCGGAAGGTTGGGCAACATACGGTCCAACATACTAGCCGTATAAAACATACTGGCCCTATGTCTGGCCGTATGTCCTGCCCAGAATGGGACACTCACTGGACCAAACATACGGCTAGACATATGGCCAGTATAAAAGATACGGACCGTATGTTCATGTCGGGACAGATTTTAAAAGTTGATATAAGGACCTCATCTCATTTAATTCATTTCATTCTTTCTCTCCACACTTCAAGAATTCTCTAGAACCCTCTCAACTCTTCATCCACAAGAACCCAAGAGAAATCTATGGTCAACTTCATCAAACCAACAAAATCAAGTGTAAGAAACTCATAGAAGTTCATCTAAGCCAAGAAATTCCAATGGAAGTGAACTAGGGTTTTGGTGCAAGAAGGGTATTTCCAATCAAAGCTTGTTCTTCCAATATCTAAGGTGAGTTTTATGATCATTCCATGTTGTTTAAGGTGTTGAAAAGTTGAAACACTTGGATTGTAGAAGGATATAGAAAATGGGTCATGAATGTGGGAATAATGTCATTTTTGAGTAGTAGTTTGGAGTGAATCATGAATATTGATATGTTATGATTATAAGTATGCTATAAGTGAAATTTATAACATGGGATAAGTATTATATGTGAGAAAATGCAATAGTGAACTATGACCACGATTATGGAGGAATTGAAGTGAAATTGTGAAATGTGGATAATGTAGATGAATGCTGATTGTTGTTTATAATATTGTGAATGTTGTGATGGATGCTTGGGAGTTGATATGTAAAATGAGGAAAGTTGTATAAACAAAAGAAATGCTGCCCAATTTTCTCTAGCTTTAGTAAGCACGTTCTTATAATCGTTTAGCTAATGTTAATGCGAACTCTCTTGAAGGTAGAGACGTGAGCATTGAAGGAGAACAATCAAGCGATAGAACATCTTAACGAAAAGCTATGTGAGGCTAGTCCCTTCTATCTAAGGCATGAATCTTATGGCATGAATTTCCCTCCTTCTCCATGAATTTCCTACATCCCGTAAAACTAAGAGTCTATGTTCATGAATAGCCATATGAGTTAAAAATAAAAGATATTATGAACATGATGATGATGAGATTAAGTCAAAAGATTCTAGAGTTCACGATATGGCGTTTCTACAACGCTAATGATGTTAACTACGATTCATTGATGTTGTTTATTGTATACACTCACCTTATATGCTAATTCCTTCAAGGTGAGGCATAATGCTTATGAATGCTCCATAATGGAATCGGGGGTTCACGACCTTATGTCACCCCGATAAAGTATAGCTGTCTTTGAGTTCTATGCATGCATTATGACGAGTACATAATGATGATATTACACCGTGCCTATATGGCCGGGCAGACACCGCTAAGGTGGGCAGCGTATACACCATGTCCATATGGCATGGGCAGACACCACTAGTGGGCGGCATGAGATGGTACCTCGGACGCGGGAGGCCTGGACGCGGGCCAATGATTATCACACCATACCTATATGGTCGGGCAGCTTATACATATATGCATACATGATATGATGATGATTATAGAGTAAGCCAGCATGCATTATTTCTTTTAAAATCGATAGTCAGTTACAGGTTGCTCCTCATTTGATGCTTCCTTATTTCAATGATGTATTGTTATTGTTGATGCCTTAGATACTCAGTACAATGTTCGTACTGACATCCGTTTTCTTTGGACGCTATGTTCATGCCCACAGGTAGACGGGGATGTGATCCAGACTCGTAGGAGCTTCTAGCAGACTTGAGAGCACTCCATCGTTCCGGAGGTGCCATTGATTTACTCTTTTGTGTATATATATGTTTTGGGCATGATGGGGTCCTGTCCCATCCATATGTCTAGTACTCTAGTAGAGGCTCGTAGATACGTATGTATGGGCAGTATGGTCTCACGGTTTCTCCTCGTATGTATATAAATTATTTTGATAGCCATAGGGCTTATGTATATAAGGTAAATATAGTTCAAGTGGAAATGGTTTTCCTATGATTTGAGTATAAGATTTATGAATGAACGCTTAATGTGTACGATTGGTGATGGTATGAGCGGTGCTCGGTGGTTAACCCTTGGTACCCGTCATGGCCCCTAGTCGGGTCGTGACATTTATGCACTAGCGGGACCACAGGGTCTTGAGTCTTCCCCTGATACTATCACAGGTATATTATTGGTGTCCTCTTATGACATAAATGCATTGATTGATTCGGGGTTTACTTCGTTACATATATTACTCCTGTTGTTGCCGACCGTATTGGGGTGAAAATTGAGCCAATCAAACATTGTAAGGTGTCTATACCAGTTGGTGATTGAGTGATAGCTAGAAGTATTATTTATTAGTAAGTAAACCTCCATAAAGGGAGTTGGTTGACATAATGCTTAGAAAAAAATGGAGTTCTAGAAAGGGTGTTCAGGTATAATTTATGAGACAATCCTTATTATCTTACATTCTTTTATAGCAAACAGCCCTGCGTGGTTGAGTTGTATATCATATGTGTTTCTATATGTGGCCTCCTAAGGCATGAGATATGTTTTCTGGGCTGTGTGCATGTTTGGGATTGTTATGTTTACAAAGGAAACTCTGCCAAAATTTTCCCAAAAATTTAAGGGAAATTAGGGAAACTATAGGTTGGATTATGGCGAGAAGAAAGGAAAGGGCCAGCAGCGAATGGTTAGAGACGAAACTAGTAGTCAAAGGCGGGATGAATGTAGTAAGTGTGTATTGAGTTAAAAGGAACGATGATTAGGTTAGGATAGACTAAGAAGCATGAGAGGGGAAAATGATGTGCTTGGGAAGGAAAGAAGTTTTATATACTAAGGAGAATTAAAGGGATAAACATTCCAGAAGAAGTTGCAAGTTAGAAGAATTTGGCTAGTCCTTTTATGGTTTGGAAGATTGAGTTATGAAATGAACTTGATATATACATATATGCCAATGCATGTAGCACCGATTCAGCTTACTAAGTTAGACTTCACCTGATGGTTATAGTGGAAAAATTTTCATGTCAGTACGAGCCAACCTTATTGACCTTGGTGATGCCTCAAGGAAAGAGATCAAAAGAAATGTATTCACAAAAGCTCCTTTCCTGGCGATTGGTCGACATTATGACTGCAGTTATATTCTGTGTTATAGTTCAGGCTATTTATCCAGGAATCTACTCGAACGGTTATATGATAAGATCTTGTTATTACTGACATGAAGGGAAGTGAAACCCAGATAAGGTCGATCAACGAAACAAACGAACGATAAGTGACGAATGCTCGATATGTGGGATATGTGTAGTAGAAAACAAAAAGGGAGAAAGAAGAGGAGAAAGGAAGACCTGTTAGAAATAGAGAAGGACAGGCAGAAGTGAGGCAAATAGAAAAAAGGTCTACTAGAGCAGTAACCCTATACACAGAGGGTGGAAGAGAATCAAACCCTGCAGATCTTCTAATACCAATTAAGCATGTTAATGGGTGTTGCGAGGTGATTGAAATTTTGAACCATGCTGTAAGAACGGCGTGGCTAATTACATTATGACGAGGAATATGGAACCATTTGTTGAGCAAGATATTTTATGCGTGGAGGGAGAGTTTATACAACATCCCTCCAAAAGAATTCTAAAAGGACCATGTGTTACCCCGTTATTAATATGTTTAGATAGCAAAGTACAATACTCTTACGACAGTGGGAATCGGATCAGAGAAGAGTATGGAAGGATTACGTTGAACCTTAAGTTATAGTTTTTTTTTTTTTTTTTAAAAAGAAGAAGTCAATGGTACTCTGAAATATGCTTAGAGCGATTGTCCTATGAACGAAATCGTTTGAGAAGAAGGGGTGAGAAGTAAAACAAAAGAAGAAACAAGGTTTGATTGTGAACGATCAATGGACTAACTTTATACGTATGTCAGAATAGCAATAAATGGAATTGCATTCCCGGTGAGTTACGTGGTAGAGGTCCCAAGGAAAGATTATTATGAAAAGGTGAGTCAAAAGAGGGCGAGTTTGTGGACGATACGGTATAGGGAGTATAGAGCGGTTATGAGCTACATCGATGGAAATGACTAATATGCGAGATGATCTATGGGTCTTGATGGAATTGAGGAAAGAAGCATAGGGATAGAGGCAAATCCCCCATGGTTTAATAGTTGTAGCAATTAGACGGTAATCAAAAGAGACATTAAGGGAATTAGTCTTCGACATTCCGAGGCAATGTGGAAAGCGGAGGCGTAAGAATGAGGTAAAATAAGATATGGGCCGTAGAATGGAAGAGGGGCGAAATATCCAACGTGGCAATTGTACAACAATAAGGTAGATTATCAGACAAAGTTAAAGGATAGGCATACAATGGGAAAAGCGGTATTAACCTTACGAATGTAAATCAAGTGAGTATTATTGCTTCTGTTCAAGTGCGAAACAAATAAGAATGAACGGTATTTCCATACAACAAGGGCTCAAGTGAAAGATTTCATAGTGAGGATACACCGACGATGGGTGTAGGATCAGGATTAGGGGGAGAAATGAATGATGGACTAAGATGAGAAGTCAAGTGAAATAGCCACAGCAAGCTAGTTATATGGACGCGGAAATGCCGCATACCGATCGGGGAAGCATTGTATAGGGAAAGCCTCAAAGGCAAAAACTACTTGAGTCAAAATTTAATAATGCCTTTTTAAGACAAGGACGTGAAGTTAACAATAGAAAAGGATTGATAACCATCTGGAAGCATTCGAATACTTGATGGTAGCAATCTACAATTAAAAAGAATAGATGTGTACGATTATTTAGAAGAGGAAGTTTATGGAGGATACGAGGATTCGAAGCTTAGAGTATTCCGAACGTAAAGGAATTAGAGCTGCTTCGCAAAGTAAACGGAATAAGGTTGATTTAAAATGAGAAACTGAAGGTGAGAGGTGATGGTGAGGAAGATAATAAGAGGTAAACTTGTGTAAGACAATTTCGTGGCACTAATCAAGAATGGATGTTGCAATTGTAAAGAATCATATAAGCTATTCGTGGAAAGGGTCAGGCTAAGATACTTGGTTCTCTACTGGTGTCTGAGGATCGATATGTTCCGAGAGACCTGGGAAATATAGGTCATTCTGGTAAATCCCCCCTCCCCCTCCCAATTGTATGAAGAGACCCGTTAGGGTGGCTTTGAATTGACATGTATCCGGATAGTCATTTGAAGCTTGCAGGAAGGGGAGAGTATCAAATTATTAGAATGTGAGAATTTCATTTTGAAGAAATTTATGAAGATTATTAAAAGACTCTATGAGAAGTTCTTGCTACCCTCTCAAATAGCTTCCGGGTGGTGAACTAAGAACTAAAAATGCAAGCTTGATGAAGACATAGTGAAAGAACGCGAAAGCGAAAGAGATGATTTGGGAAGCAAAAGAAGATATGGAGTCCGGGTATCCACATTTATTCCCGCCCCCAGGAGAGATTCAAGATGAGACGCCGTTGTCCTAAGGTATGTGTGGCCATATTTTCTTGCCATTGTGGTTGTATCCTGGTGAGGCGATGTTATTTTTGGTTGTTGTGACAGGATGGTAATGCCATATTACAGAGGAAACGCAAACGAAATTTTCGTAGAATTCCCGAGAACGTAACATTCAAGGACGAATGTTCCAAAGGAGGAGAGAATGTTATGCCTCGGACATTTCATGTCGTTTTACGGTGGATGGACTAACGTGAGTCTAGAATTTACATGAATTTCCTCCAAGTAGGAGAGGATACTTAATAATTCTAATTAATATTCCAAAGACATTTGAGGCAAAAGAAGAAAACTTGTCGGAGAAAGTTAAGGTAGAGTCTTGTTTGGGAGAATTTCACATTGTTGAGTTAAGCCTTTCTTAGCATCACTTTGAGGAAGAGATATAAATCCCCTTGGATAGTCAATGAAGTATTATATAAGTGCCAAGAAGGTTTCATAAGGATTAGAGATCAAATGAACCGACGAGAGCAATTTCAGGAAGAGGATGAGTTATACGACCAATTATACGATTCGTATAATGGTCTGTATGACAGTCACAATGATGGGTCATCACTGGGAAGATTATACGGTCACTTATACGGACCGTATAAAATTATACGGACCGTATGAGTGTCCGTATAATCCATACGGGCTGCTTTAGTTCCTTTCTATAAATAAAAGACCCAAGTTCTTATTTCCTATTTCTCATGTCCTCTGCAACTCTTGAAACCTCTAAAATATTTCAAACACCATACTAACACAAATCCATGAGAAATTAATGATTGAACACCAAGAATTAAGAGAATCAAGTGCAAGGAGGCTCACTAGGGCTTGTAGAAATTAAGAACTCCATTGGTATTGAAGTTGGGGTTTTCTCAAGTGAAGTATCTTCATCTAAGGTTAATTTATATATTATCAAAGGTGAGTTTTACATCCATTCCATGTTATTAAAGTATTTGAGTGGTGGAATGACTTGGATAAGAGAAGAAAGTAGAATATGGGCTTAGCTATGGAAGTAATGATATTTTGAGTAGTAAGTTAAGTTGAGTCATATTTCTTGATGTGCCATGAGTATAACCTTGTTGTAAATGACACTAATGATGATGAGAAAGTATTATATGAAGGGGGAATATGAGGTGTGTTGTAGCTATGATTATGGATGATTTTGAAAGGAAGTCTTGAAAATTAAACAAAGCTTAATTGAAGAAATCTATTGATTATGATATTATGGGTGTTGCTATTGATGTCTGGGGAGTTGTTTAGTATATGGAGAAAGTTGTTGAAACAAAGGAAATGCTGCCAAATTTTTGTTAGCTCTTAGTCGCTTTAGTTTGGACTTAAGCCTGTTTTAAATGATCTAATTTAGTACGAATTTTCTTGAACGTAGAGTCGTGAGCTTGGAAGGAGAATGTTCAGTTGTTAAGGAGACGCAAAGGTATGTAAGGCTAGTCTCTTTAATTCAAAGGCATGCCTTCTATATTATGATTTCCTTTATGTGCTTCCATGACCTTCTTACATTCCAAAGTTGGAAGTCTAAGATTATTAAGAGTCCATTATGAGCTAGAGACAAGATATGTGCTATGAGAATGATGATGATGATGATCCTATCTTTCAGAGACTCCGAAGCTTATGAGATGATGCTATTATGAGTTGACAATGTTATTTCATGAATTCGTTGATGTTATTTCTTGTTGTAGTCTCACCTCATGATATTAGTTCCTTCAAGGTGAGGCATAGTGATGATAAATGTTCCATAATACAATCGGAGGTCACGGACCTTACGTCACTCCGATATGATTGTAGCTTTGATTGGGCTCACATGCATGCTTATTTTTATATATGATTAAATCGGGCCTAGTTGGTCGGGGCAGACACCACTACGCTGGGCGTAAGTGAGCGGCTTATGGATAATGATAGTTACATCGGGCCTAATTGGTCGGGCAGTGACCACTAGTGGGCGGCGTGAGATGACTATCCCGGACACGGGCTAGTGATGATATATGACTCAGACAGCTTACTTATATATATGTGTGTGTTATGATGTGGTTTTAAAGGTAAAAGTTAGCATGCATGGTATCCGCCTTAAGAGGCAATCATATGTGCAGGTTATCTCTTTATCTTATGTTCTATATTCCTTTATTATGTCATTATACATGCCTTACATGCTAAGTACATTATTCGTACTGATGTCCTTACTTTTGTGGACGCTGCGTTCATGCCCGCAGGTAGACAGGGAGACGGTCAAGATCCCTTGGAGCATTATCAATAGATACACAGGAGCACTCCACTTCTCCAAAGTTGCCGCTTATTGGTATATTCTTTTGTGCATATATTTGGGGCATGGCGGGGTCCTGTCCCGTCCTTACGATTTTAGTACTTGAGTTAGAGGCTCGTAGATGCATATGTGGGTATAGATATCTTAGGACCTCTTTAGTGCATGACTGTATATCATTTTGTAGCCTCGTGGGCTTATACATTTGTTACACCTTGGAACATTTCCTATTGGCATACAGTGAATAGGATAGCGAAGGGCACGATGTATACAATGATTTGATAAGTAACAGATAGCATTTGATGATCCTAATCGAGATTCAAAGACATTTGACGTAAGAGAAGAAGGTTGTCAAAGAAAGTAAAGGATATGTTATGTGTCGGGCAAGAATTTTGAGTGGCAAGTTAGCGATGGCTTAAAGACGCTTTAGAGAGGAGTGATAACATCCCTTAGATTGTTGTTGAGGTGTTAAACAGGTGTCAAGAAGGTTCCATAAGGATTGGAGATCAAACGAGTCGACGAGACGGAGTTCGGATAAACTAGGCATTATACGGCCCAACATACTGGCCGTATGTCTGGCCGTATAATTAGCCCAGAATGCCATCACTCACTGGACCAAACATACGACCAAACAAGCAGGCCGTATAAATTGTACGGACCGTATGTTGGTCCGTATAATGTGGTCGGGACTGATTTCACGAATTAATATAAGGACCTCTCGTTCATTTCATTTCACTTCATTTCACTTCTCTACACTTCAAGAAACCTCTACAACACTCTCTAATATTCATCTACAAGAAATCAAAGGAAATCCATGATCAACTACATCAAAACCATGAAATCAAGGGTATGAAACCTAGTAAAAGTTCATCTACACCAAGAAAACTCAAGGGAAGTAAGTTAGGGTTTTGGTGCAAGAAGAGAAGCTTCACTCAAGTGTTGTTCATCCATCGTCTAAGGTGAGTTTTATGATCATTATTGATTGTTTAAGGTGTTGAAAGTTAAAAACACATGGATTGTAGAAAGACATGGAAAATGGGTCACAAATGAGTGAATAGTGTCATTGTTTAGTAGTGGTTGGGATTGAGTCATGATCATTGATGAATTGTGATTGTAAATATGTTATGAATGACATTTAGACCATGAAATAAGTATTATATATGAGAAAACGCGATAGTGAGCTATAACCATAATTGTGGAGAAATTGAAGGAAAATGATGAATTGTGATTGTAAATATGTTATGAATGACATTTAGACCATGGAATATGTATTATATATGAGAAAACGCGATAGTGAGCTATAACCATAATTGTGGAGAAATTGAAGGAAAATGATGAATTGTGGGAAATGTAGATGAATAATGATTGTTGTTTGCGATATTGTGAATATTATTATGAAAATTTGGGAGTTGATATAGAATATGGGAAAAGTAGTAGAAACAACGGAAATGCTGCCCAATTTTATTTAGCTTCAGTAAGCACGTTCTTATAATCGCTAGCTAATGTTAATGCGAATTCTTTTGAAGGAAAAAACGTGAGCATTAAAGGAGAACGAGCAAGCAATAGAGTAGTTAAACGACAAAGGTATGTGAGGCTAGTCTTTTATTTCTAAGGCATGAATCTTATGGCATGAATTTCCTATCTTCAAGAAAACTAACAGCCCTTGTTCATGAATAGCCATATGAAATAAGAGATACACTATGAGTACGATAACGATGATGATAAGTTTAAGTCTAAAGAATCTAGAATCCATGATATGTTGATCCTATAAAGATAATGATGCTATCTATAATCCATTGATGTCGTGGTTGTATACACTCACCTTATATGCTAATTCTTTCAACGTGAGGTAGAATGTTAATGAACGCCCCATAATGAAATCGGGGGATCACGACCTTACGTCACCTCGATAAAGTATAGTTGTCCTTGAGTTTTTATGCATGTATTATGATGAGCATATTATGATGATGATATAACACCGCGCCTATATGACCGGGCAGTCACCGCTAAGGCGGGCAGCGTATACACCATGGCCAGATGGCATGGGCAGACACCACTAGTGGACGGCATGAGATGGTACCCCTGAAGCGGTAGGTCTGGACGCAGGCTAATGTTAATGATTATCACACCGATCTGATATGGACGGGCAGCTTATATATTTATGCATATATGATATGATGATGATTATGAGTAAGACATCATGCATTATTTTTTTATGATTAATAGTCAGTTACAGATTGCTCCTCATTTGATTCCTCCTCATTTCGTTGATGTTTCATTATTGTTTATACCTTACATACTCAATACATGTTCGTACTGACGTTCGTTTTCTTTGGACGTTGTGTTCAATCCCACAGGTAGAAACGGAGGCAACCCAGACTCGTAGGAGCTATTAGCTGATTTGAAGAGCACTCCATTTTCCGGAGGTGCCATTGATTATTCTTTTGGTATATATGTATATGTATGTTTTGGGCACGACAGGGTCCTGTCCCGTCCATATGTCTAGTACTCTAGTAGAGGCTCGTAGATATGCAGTGTGGGTTATATGGTCTCACAACGTTCCTATTATGTATACACATATATTATTTTGATGGCCGAAAGGCTTATGTATATAAAAGTATTTATGTTTTCAAATGAAAAATGATTTTCTTGTAATTTGAGTATGATGAGTAGTAGAATGCGCGGTGCTCAGTGGTTAGCCCCGGGTACCCAGCACGGCCCCTAGGCGGGTCGTGACAAAAGTGGTATCAGAGCAGTTCAGTCCTAGGAAGTGTCTACGAGCCGTGTCTAGTAGAGTCTTTTTTATGGTGTGTTGCACGCCACACTAATAAACAAGAGGCTACAGGGCATTTAGGAAAAATGACCATCTTTCATCTTAAGAGATCGTGCGATAGAGCTATGTTATAAGATTTTCCCCTTTTAATAGTGTGTTATGATTTCAGAAATGCCGCCAAAGGGAAAAGCTACAGCCGCCCAGAAAGGCAAGACTACGACAAAAAGGCGGGTAGAAAGAGAGCCGTCAATTAATGTAGAAGAGGGCGAGTCACATAATGAGGCCCTATCTAATACTTCCTCTACCCCGCCATATGTAGAAGAACAAGGAGGAGTTTCAGCTCCAGTTCCTCCCCCGGTAGCTTTGGGTCAACAAGTGACCGAGGCCATTCAGCTATTGACACAGTTAGTTGCCGCTCAGGCACAGCGGCAGAATGTGAGTCCATGTGATCGGGCAGCTAGTACCAGAGCCCGTGATTTTATGAGTTTAAATCCTCCGGAGTTTTTCGGGTCAAAGCCGGATGAAGACCCGCAAGGTTTTATTGATGAGATGCTGAGAACATTGAGGATTATTCATGCCTCCGAGACCGAATCTGTGGAGTTGGCATCGTATAGAATCCGAGATGTGGCAGTATTGTGGTATAATAATTGGATAGCATCGAGAAAAGAGAATGTGCCTCCTCCCGTGTGGTAAGAATTTGTAGATGCTTTTATTCGCCATTATTTTCCACCCGAGGTCCGCCGAGCTAGAGCGGATAGATTCTTAAGTCTAAAGCAAGGAAGTATGAGTGCCTGGGAATATAGCCTTCAATTTTATTCGTTGGCTAGATATGCCGCGACTATGGTGGCCGACATGGGAGATAGAGTGCATCATTTCGTGAGCGGCTTGGGGCCACACTCATTTAAAGATTGCTTAACGGCTTCGTTGCAAGATGGGATGGATATTTCCCGAATACAAGCCCATACCCAGAATGTAGAGGGGTGACAGCAACCACAAAGAAGTGATCGTGATATTGATAGAAGGCCAAGCAAGAGGGCCAGATCTATGGGGGCAGGCAGTGATTATAGAGGGGGATCAAGGCAGACATATTCCAGACACTCAGGCCAGTCGGTGACTAGTGCACCTCCTCGATTTGTGGGTAGAAGATTTGATCGCTCCTTTCGTTCCGGACAGGGTCAGAGTTCGAGGGCCTCAGATTCTCAGTTCAGGGAAGATTATAGTCAGAGGAGCCCCCCAGTACCGCGATGCAGCCAGTGTGGTAGATTGCATTCCGGACAGTGTCGCCAAGGTTCAGATGCTTGCTATGCCTACGGCCCGGTTGGGCATATGATGCGAGATTGCCCATCGGTGAGTGGTAGAGTTGTGGTTCAGCCCACAGGATCAGTGGCTGGTTCATCTTCAGTGCGCCCAATAGGTAAGACTTCCCAGATGCCAGCAGGCCGAGGTAGAGGTAGAGGGGGAGCATCTACTTCAGGCGCCACTCAGCCCCGTGTCTATGCTTTAGCGGGACGACAGGATCTTGAGTCCTCCCCAGATGTTGTTACTGGTACATTATCCAGATTTTCCCATGATGTGTATGCCTTGATAGATCCGGGTTCTACCTTCTCTTATATTACTCCGTATGTTTCTGGTCGTATTGGGGTGAAACCTGAGCCAATCAAACCTTTTGAGGTATCTACTCCTATCACGACCCGGCTAGGGGGCCGCGACGAGCACCCGGTGCTACCCCACCCGAGCACCCCCTTATCGTACATAGCATAACATTTAGGTGAACCATAAATCAATTCGTGCTTTTCTTATCATAAATCATATTGATCCCATTAGATGACCATCATCATTTAACATATCATAGGCATCTATGCCACATCAATATGCATGGGCCAACGTGGCCGACAAAATGATATACAAAACATAGGCCGACAAGGCCAAACACATCTACCCATACACACACACGTCTACGAGCCTCTAAGAGTATAATATATCACATTAGCGGGACAGGACCCCGCTATGCCCATAATTATATACACAAAAGAATGAGTACCCAAAAGATATGGCTCCGAAGGAAATGGAGCTCTCTATGAAATCTCTGAAAAGGCAGCTAAGGATCAAATCTGTCTCCCTGTGCACCTGCGGGCATGACACAGCGTCCACAAACAAAAGGACGTCAGTACGAAGAATGTACTGAGTATGTAAAGCATGATCAACATCAATATAGAAGCATAATAGATATCATATGAAGATAGCATAGGAGGGGAGACAGTAATATCATCATCGTGTCGCTTACTTGCATACATCGTCGTTCGTATCCCATAATAATACTCGTACCATACTTGTGCTCATATTCTTATACATAGTCTTTTCACATCATATTCATATTATATACATAGTCATTTCATATACATAGCATTTACATAGCATACCCGACCTCATAGGATCGGTGTCTTATACATACTTGGCCAACCAAGGCTCAAGGTCATACATACCTGGCCCTACCAAGGCATCAGGGTTATCCGTACCTTCTGCAGAAGTACGCGCGCGTTACGTAATCATAGACATACTTTATACATAGTTATATACATATAGTCTTACCCGGCATCATAAGCTCGGGGTCTTATCATAGCCCTTCATAGGCACACATATACATATATCATAGCTCGTAAGCATCTCTAGTCTCATTTTACTCTCATCATCATTACCATCCTCATCATTATCGTTACATTTACATTATAGACTTACTCGTCATACGAGGAACGTAGTATAATCATAGTACATATCAAGGGTCGTGAGCTTATGAGCTCGGAATGTCAACCATGTGGAGACAACATACTCATATAGAGGAATTTTGGAATTTGGCCAAGAACCATGCCTTATGAAAGAAGGGTTAGCCTTACATACCTTTCCGTCGAACTATTCTACACTTGCACGTTCCCTTCCAATGCTAGCGTTTATACCTTCATTAATATCATAACAATGGCCATTAGTCATTCACATTATCCACATTATCTAGATTCCTCAATTTGCCTCTAATCCACCCACATTCATGGTCATAACACCCATCTTCGTCCATTCGTCTAAAGTGTTTAGTTCATGATCTTAATACCATTTATAACACATTAATATCCCAACACAACAACATTAATGTCTCAATTCAAACTATTTCTCAAAATGTCACTATTCATCATTCATGACCTAGTTGACCACATTTTCTACAATCCATGTATTTTAATTCTCAAATACCTTAAACATCTTGTAAAAATCATGAATCTTACCTTAGAAGTTGTAGGAACAATCTTTGGTTGGTAATACTCTTCTTTGAGCAAAACCCTAGTTTTTCTCCATTTGGATTCCTTGACTTGGATGATCCTTGATGATTCCCTTATCCTTGATTCACTTGTCTTAATGTTATTGATAGCTTATAATCCTTGAAAACTCATATAATAAATGTAGAGAGAAGTGGTGTAATGTTGTAATGAAATAAAATAAGTCTTGATCCTCATATTTAATGAATTGGAAAATCTCTGCTGGGTGAACAGTGGTCGTCCATGGAGGTTTACGGTCCGTGTTTCAGTTTACGGACCGTCCCTCGTGGTCAGTTTACGGACCGTCTCATTCTAATCATCCACATCCCTTTACATACATTTCCCATGTAACATTATACACTCGCACTCCTCGCACACATCATTAGTTCATTTACTTGCGTACCAACGGGAAATTTTCCGAGGTGTAACATTCTACCCCCCTTAGAAACATTCGTCCTCGAATGTTAAAGGCTTGGGGAATTCTATAAAAATTTTGCCAGAGTTTCCTCTGTAATGTGGCACTACCACCCTGTTATAACAGCCCACAATAACAATGCCTCACAGGGCAATAATACAACAGCACTAGAAATTTGGCCACACACGACCTGAATGTATAAAAGGGAAAACATGCATACCTTATGATTTTGACGTCTCATCTTGGACTTCTTCCAAGGGCTGAAATAAATGTGGGTATTTGGATCACATATTCTCTTCTGCTTCCCATGTCATTTCCTCTCGATTGTTATTTCTCCACAGGACTTTAATTGAGGCCACTTCTTTGTTTCTAAGCCTCCGTACTTTCCTATCTAATATGGCAATGGGTATTTCATCATAAGTTAACTTTTCTGTCACTTGAATATCATGCACTGGGACAATCCTCGTAGGATCTCCAACACACTTCCGAAGCATCGAGACATGAAATACTGGATGGACTGACTCCAAATCTGGAGGTAGATCTAGCTCATAGGCCACTTTGCCTATTTTGCGTATAATCTCATAGGGTCTGATATACCGGGGACTGAGCTTCCCCTTTTTGCCAAATCTCATAACGCCTTTCATTGGCGACACTTTCAAGAATACCCAATCCTTAACTTGGAACTCTAAGTCCCTTCGACGATTATCTGCATAGGACTTCTGGCGACTTTGAGCCGCTAACAATCGATCTTGTATAAGCTTGACTTTCTCTATTGCTTGCTGGACCAAATCTGGCCCTATCAACTTGGCTTCTCCGGTTTCAAACCACCCAATTGGGGATCTACACTTTCGCCCATATAGAGCTTCATACGGTGCCATTTGAATGCTAGAATGATAACTGTTATTGTAAGCAAACTCAATGAGTGGCAAATGGTCATCCCAATTTCCTCCAAAATCTATCATACATGCCCGTAACATATCTTCAAGAGCCTGAATAGTACGTTCAGCTTGCCCATCGGTCTGTGGGTGAAACGCCGTGCTAAGGCGCACTTGGGTCCCTAAACCTTCTTGGAAAGACCCCCAAAACTTGGTTGTAAACTGAGTTCCTCTATCGGAGATAATAGATACCGGAACGCCATGGAGTCTCACTATCTCTTTAAGATAAAGCTTGGCATAATCTTCTGCCATATAGGTCGTTCTGACCGGTAAGAAATGCGCTGACTTTGTGAGCCTATCCACGATCACCCATATAGAATCATATTTACGTCGAGAACGGGGTAATCCTGTAATGAAATCCATATTAATCACTTCGCACTTCCAAGTTGGGATTTCTATAGCTTGCAATAAGCCACCCGGGTTTTGGTGCTCGATCTTCACTTGTTGGCAATTTGGACACTGAGCTACGAATTCCGCTATATCTTTCTTCATCCCATTCCACCAATACATAGACTTAAGATCGTGATACATTTTCGTCGCTCCGGGGTGAACGGAGTAACAGGAACAATGAGCTTCTCTCAAAATCTGATGGCGTAGACCTGCCACATCGGGAACACATAACCTGCCTCGACATCGGAGAACTCCGTCTTCCGAAATGTCAAATGATGACCCCTCCTTCTGAGGGAGTGTATCTCTGTACTGCATTAGCATGGAATCCTCATATTGTCGCTCTTTTATTTCCGCTACTAGCGATGAAACTGCTGAATTCTGAATAGTAGCTCCGCTGCTACCTGAATCCACCACTCGGACTCCTAGGCTAGCTAACTGCTGAAGATCACGGGCCATCTATTTCTTTTCTGGTCGTACATCACTTAGACTTCCCATCGACCTACGGCTAAGAGCATCAGCCACAACATTTGCCTTTCCGGGGTGGTACAGGATTTTGACATCATAGTCTTTTAGCAACTCTAGCCATCGTCGTTGCCGCAAATTCAACTCTTTCTGCTTGAAGATGTACTGGAGACTCTTATGATCTGTATAAATATCCACGTGGACGCCATATAAGTAATGTCTCCATATCTTTAAAGCATGGACCACCGCGGCCAATTCTAAGTCATGGGTAGGATAATTCTGCTCATGTTTCCGTAATTGTCTAGAAGCATACGCAATCACCTTACAATTTTGCATCAATACACAGCCTAGCCCGACGCCCGAAGCATCACAATAAATAACATATCCTTCCAATCCTTCTAGAAGTGTCAAGACTGGGGCTGAAGTCAGTCGGTCTTTCAACTCTTGGAAACTACGCTCGCAAGCATCTGTCCATTGAAACTTAGCTGACTTCTGAGTCAACTTGGTGAGCGGTGCAGAAATAGAAGAGAAATCCTCAAAAAATCTCCTGTAATAGCCTGCTAAACCCAAAAAGCTACGAACCTCCGTAGGGGTCGTGGGCCTTGGCCAAGTCTTCACTGCCTCAATCTTTTGGCTATCCACTAGAATACCGTCAGCTGCAACAATGTGGCCCAGAAATGCCACTAAGTTCAACCAAAACTCGCATTTCGAAAACTTCGCGAATAACTCGAGTTCGAAGAACTCCAAGGACAATACGCAAGTGATCCGCATGTTCTGCCTCGGATCTAGAATACACCAGGATATCATCGATGAATACAATCACGAATATATCCAGAAAAGGCCTGAATACATTGTTCATTAAGTCCATAAACACTGCTGGTGCATTAGTTAGCCCAAACGACATTACTCGGAACTCGAAATGGCCATATCTTGTTCTGAAAGCTGTCTTAGGGATATCTTTCTCCCTAACTCTTACTTGGTGATACCCGGACCTCAAATCAACCTTTGAAAACCATTTGGCACCTTGCAATTGATCAAATAAATTATCAATCCTCGGGAGGGGATACTTGTTCTTAATTGCCACTTTATTCAGTTGCCGATAATCAATGCACATTCTCAAAGAGCCATCCTTCTTCCGGACGAACAATACGGGTGCTCCCCACGGGGATGAACTAGGCCTAATGAAGCCTTTTTCAAGCAAGTCTTTTAATTGCTCCTTCAACTCTTTCAACTCTGCGGGTGCCATCCTATAGGGAGGAATAGATATGGGTTTAGTGTCTGGCAACACATCAATCGCAAAATCTATCTCTCGCTCGGGAGGAAGGCTTGGAAGCTCTTCCGGGAACACATCCGGAAATTCGTTCACTACCAGAACTGACTGAAGAGTCGGCGACTCAGCTTCTACATCTTGAACTCGCACTAGGTGATAAATACACCCTTTCATGATCATCTTCCTTGCCTTTAGATAGGAAATAAACCTACCTTTTGATGATGCCGCATTCCCTTTCCATTCTAAGACTGGTTCTCCCGGAAACTGGAAACGAACCATCTTCATTCGGCAATCAACATTGGCATAACAAGAAGCCAACCAATCCATGCCCATAATAACGTCAAAATCTACCATTTCTAGCTCATGCAAATCAATCATGGTACGACGATCACAAATCACAATCACACAATTCCTATATACTCGGCTAGCTATTACCGATTCACCCACGGGTGTAGACACCTCAAAAGGTTTGATAGACTCCGGCTCAATTATAAATCGACCCACAATATATGGAGTAACATATGATAATGTGGAGCCCGGATCAATCAAAGCATATACATCATGAGAGAATACCGATAATATACCTGTGACCACATCAGGAGAAGACTCAAGATCTTGGCGTCCAGCCAAAGCATAAATACGGTGCTGAGGACCGCTAGTACTAGGAGCTCTGCCTCTACCTCTACCATGGTCGACTGGCTCATGTGAACCTGGTCCCGTAGGGCGTACAGATGCCGAAGATCCAGCTACCGACCCTGATGGTTGGGTCCTACCTCTACCATGTACTGAGGGGCAATCACGTATAATATGGCCTGGCCGACCACATGAATAGCAAGCATCTGAACCTGATCGGCACTGACCCCAATGCAACTTTCCACACTGAGAACATCGTTGTACGGGTGGCCTTGGCTGGCCTGAATCACCTCTAAACTGAGACCCCGAATAACCCTGACTTAGCTCGGAACGAGTAGATCTGTCAAATCTCTACCCCGTGAACTGTGGAGGTGTACTGGTGATAGAATAGCCTGAATGGCTGGGAAACTGCGGTCTGTGTCCGCCCCTGGACTCGCTCCTCGAACCCGAAGGTCTGGCCCTCTTGTTATGGCCCCTATCCTGCTCACGTTCATTTCTCCGCTGCTGTAGGTGTTCCTCTAATTCCTGAGCATGTGCCTGAATGCGTGCAATATCCATGCCATCCTGGAGGGACGCAGTCAAACATTTATCCATCAAGTGTGGCCCTAGGCCTTTCACAAACCGGTGCACCCGATCGCCCATATCCGCTACCATGGCAGAAGCATACCTAGCCAAGGAATTGAAGCGGAGACTATACTCTGTAGCACTCATGCTACCTTGCCTCAGATTCAAGAATTTATCAGCCCTAGCTCGCCGAACTTCTGGAGGCATGTAGTGACGGAGAAAAGCATCAACAAACTCTTGCCATACCGGTGGAGGTGCATTGGCTCCCCGCGAAGCCATCCAAACCGTATACCACTGGATTGAGACATCCCTCAATCTATATGATGCTAGCTCCACCGATTCGGTGTCTGAAGCATGTATCAACCGGAGTGTCCTTAGCATACCATCAATAAAGTCCTGGGGATCCTCCTCCAGTTTCGACCCAAAGAATTCCGGGGGTTTCAAAGCAATGAAGTCACGGGCCCTTGCACTAACAGTCCTGTTACCTTGCCCTGTGCTTGGCCTCTGAGTCTGGGCTGCAACCAACTGAGTCAACAAATTAATGGCCTCTCTCACATCTTGGCTCGAAGCATTCGGTGGAGGAGCTGGAGCTGGGGCTGAGGCTCCCACGTGTTCCTCCTTAATAGGCACTGTCTGGGAGGACTGAGATTGAGCCGCACTCTGGGACTCATCTTCCTCTACTACCGGTAGCGGTGCTCTTTCAGCCCGCTTTTCTGCCACCGTCTTGCCCTTTTGGGCTGCTGTAGCCTTTTTCTTTTTAGGCATCTCTGAAATACACAACACACGATTTAGGAACAAGAATTTCTTACATCATAGCTCTATCGCACGATTCTTATGAAGAAAGAAGGTCATATATTCCTAAAATGTCCGCAACTTCTCGTTTATAAGTGAGGCGCGCAACACACCCATAACCAAGACTCTACTAGACACGGATCGTAGACACATCCTAGGACTGAACCTGGCTCTGATACCACTTTTGTCACGACCCGGCTAGGGGGCCGCGACGAGCACCCGGTGCTACCCCACCGGAGCACCCCCTTATCGTACATAGCATAACATTTAGGTGAACCATAAATCAATTCGTGCTTTTCTTATCGTTAATCATATTGATCCCATTAGATAACCATCATCATTTAACATATCATAGGCATCTATGCCACATCAATATACATGGGCCAACGTGGCCGACAAAATGATATACAAAACATAGGCCGACAAGGCCAAACACATCTACCCACACACACACACGTCTACGAGCCTCTAAGAGTATAACATATCACATTAGCGGGACAGGACCCCGCTATGCCCATAATTATATACACAAAAGAATGAGTACCCAAAAGATATGGCTCCGAAGGAAATGGAGCTCTCTATGAAATCTCCGAAAAGGCAGCTAAGGATCAAATCTGTCTCCCTGTGCACCTGCGGGCATGACGCAGCGTCCACAAACAAAAGGACGTCAGTACGAAGAATGTACTGAGTATGTAAAGCATGATCAACATCAATATAGAAGCATAATAGATATCATATGAAGATAGCATAGGAGGGGAGACAGTAATATCATCATCATGTCGCTTACTTGCATACATCGTCGTTCGTATCCCATAATAATACTCGTAACATACTTGTGCTCATATTCGTATACATGTCCTTATTCATATTCCTATACATAGTCTTTTCACATTCATATTCATATTATATACATAGTCATTTCATATACATAGCATTTACATAGCATACCCGACCTCATAGGATCGGTGTCTTATACATACTTGGCCAACCAAGGCTCAAGGTCATACATACCTGGCCCTACCAAGGCATCAGGGTTATCCGTACCTTCTGCAGAAGTGCGCGCGCGTTATGTAATCATATACATACTTTATACATAGTCATATACATATAGTCTTACCCGGCATCATAAGCTCGGGGTCTTATCATTGCCCTTCATAGGCACACATATACATATATCATAGCTCGTAAGCATCTCTGGTCTCATTTTACTCTCATCATCATTACCATCCTCATCATTATCGTTACATTTACATTATAGACTTACTCGTCATACGAGGAACGTAGTATAATCATAGTACATATCAAGGGTCGTGAGCTTATGAGCTCGGAATGTCAACCATGTGGAGACAACAAACTCATAGAGAGGAATTTTGGAATTTGGCCAAGAACCATGCCTTATGAAAGAAGGGTTAGCCTTACATACCTTTCCGTCGAACTATTCTACACTTGCACGTTCCCTTCCAATGCTAGCGTTTATACCTTCATTAATATCATAACAATGGCCATTAGCCATTCACATTATCCACATTATCTAGATTCCTCAATTTTCCTCTAATCCACCCACATTCATGGTCATAACACCCATCTTCGTCCATTTGTCAAAAGTGTTTAGTTCATGATCTTAATACCATTCATAACACATTCATATCCCAACACAACAACATTCATATCTCAATTCAAACTATTTCTCAAAATGTCACTATTCATCATTCATGACCTAGTTGACCACATTTTCTACAATCCATGTATTTTAATTCTCAAATACCTTAAACATCTTGTAAAAATCATGAATCTTACCTTAGAAGTTGTAGGAACAAGCTTTGGTTGGTAATACTCTTATTTGAGCAAAACCCTAGTTTTTCTACATTTGGATTCCTTGACTTGGATGATCCTTGATGATTCCCTTATCCTTGATTCACTTGTCTTAATGTTATTGATGGCTTATAATCCTTGAAAACTCATATAATAAATGTAGAGAGAAGTTCTAGAGAGAAGTGGTGTAATGTTGTAATGAAATAAAATAAGTCTTGATCCTCATATTTAATGAATTGGAAAATCTGTGCTGGGTGAACAGTGGTCGTCCATGGAGGTTTACGGTCCGTGTTTCAGTTTACGGACCGTCCCTCGTGGTCGTTTTTAAGCTTAAGCAGAACCAGAAACTTTGGCCTGCATCCTTGGTGATTTACGACCATGGTTTACGGGCCGTAAATCACTTTACGGTCCGTCCACCAGGTCGTATTTCAGCCATTTCCTCAGCTGGCAGAAAGTTGAAGTTGGACATGCCAGTTTACGACGTCAAGTTTACGGACCGTATTGCACTTTACGGTCCGTATTTTGCACTATACAACCACTGGGCAGTTTTGCCAACTTTCAATTTTTTCTCATTTCTCGACTTCTCATTCTAATCATCCACATCCCTTTACATACATTTCCCATGAAACATTATACACTCACACTCCTCGCACACATCATTAGTTCATTTACTTGCGTACCAACGGGAAATTTTCTGAGGTGTAACAACTCCGGTTGGTGATCCCGTGATAGCTAGACAAGTGTATAGAAATTGTGTAATTGTGATATGCGATCGCCAGATCAAAGTTGATTTAATTGAGCCGAAAATGCTAGATTTTGATGTGATTATGGGTATGGATTGGTTGGCCTCATGTTATGCTAGTGTTGATTGCTGAATGAAAATAGTTCGATTTCAATTTCCGGGTGATCCCGTACTTGCATGGAAGGGTAATACAACATCTCCAAAAGGTAGGTTTATTTCCTACCTTAAGGCAAGAAAGATGATACCCAAAGGCTATATTTATCATCTAGTCCGAGTACATGACACCGAAGCAACGTCGCCAGCTTTCCAATCTGTTCCGGTAGTGAATGAATTTTCGGATGTATTTCCTGATGAGCTTCCAGGCCTTCCTCCAGAAAGAGAGATTGATTTCGCCATTGATGTGTTGCCAGACACCAAGCCTATTTCTATTCCTCCGTATCGAATGGCTCCGGCAGAATTGAAAGAGCTAAAGGCACAGTTGAAAGATTTGCTTGAAAAGGGGTTTATTAGACCCAGTTCATCACCGTGGGGAGCACCAGTCTTGTTCGTGAGAAAGAAAGATGGTTCCCTACGAATCTGTATCGATTATAGGCAGTTGAATAAGGTGACGATAAAGAACAAATATCCTCTCCCAAGGATTGAGGATTTGTTTGATCAACTACAGGTTGCCAAGTGGTTTTCCAAAATAGATTTGAGGTCGGGTTATCATCAAGCGAGAGTGAGAGAAGCAGATATTCCCAAAATAACTTTCAGAACTAGATATCGCCATTATGAATTCAGGGTGATGTCGTTTGGGTTGACTAATGCTCCGACAATGTTCATGAATTTGATGAATAATGTATTCAGGCCACTCTTGGGTTTATTCGTGATAGTATTCATCGATGATATTCTGGTATACTCTCGCACAGAATCAGAACGTACAGATCATTTACGTATTGTTCTTGGAATTCTTCGAACCCGAGAATTATATGCAAAAGTTTCAAAGTGCGAGTTTTGGTTGAATTCTGTAACATTTCTGGGCCATGTTATTTCGGATGATGGTATTCGAGTCGACACTCAGAAAATTGAAGCTGTGAAGACTTGGCGAAGGCCTACGACACCGACAGAGGTCTGTAGTTTTCTGGGATTGGCAGGCTTCTATAGAAGGTTCGTAGAGGGATTTTCCTCTATTTCATCCCCATTGATGAAGCTAACCCAGAAGTCGGTTAAATTTCAATGGAATAATGCTTGTGAGTGTAGCTTCCAAGAGTTGAAGGACAGATTAACCTCAACTCCAGTCTTGACACTTCCAGAAGGGTCAGATGGTTATGTGGTGTACTGGGATGCTTCCGGCGTTAGGTTAGGATGTGTCGTAATGCAGCATGGTAGAGTCCTTGCTTATGCTTCAAGATAGCTGCGGAAACATGAAAAGAACTATCCAACTCATGATCTCGAATTGGCTGCAGTTATTCATGCATTAAAAATGTAGAGACATTACTTGTATGGTGTGCATGTCGATATTTATACAGACCACAAGAGTCTCCAGTACATTTTAAAACAGAAGGAGTTAAATCTGCGGCAGAGGCAGTGGTTAGAATTATTAAAAGACTATGATGTGAATATTTTATACAACCCTGGAAAGGAAAATGTAGTAGATGATGCGCTTAGCCGCCGATCGATGGGCAGTTTATGCGAAGTTCCTCTGGAAAAGAAAGAGATGAATCATGAGCTCCACCAACTAGCTAATCTTAGAATACGTGTGATTGATTCGGGTAGTGCAGGGATTAGCATTAATGATCCCACAGTTTCATCCCTGAATGTAGAAGTGAAAGAGCGCCAGTATGAAGATCCTCAATTGTGCCATTACAGAGACATATCTCATGAAAAAAAAAGTCTCCATTTGATGTTTCTATAGATGGAATTCTTAGATACCGAGGCAGGCTATGTGTGCCGAATGTGGCAGAATTGCGCCGTCGAATTCTAGAAGAAGCCCATCATTCTCGGTATTCTATTCACCCAGGTGCAACAAAGATTTATCACGATCTCAAATTGATATATTGGTGGGATGGCATGAAGAAAGACATAGCATAATGTGTAGCCCGATTTCCAAATTGCCAACAAGTAAAGATCGAACATCAGAAGCCAGGAGGATTATTGCAAGAAATAGAAATCCCTACTTGGAAATGGGAAGTGATCAACATGGATTTTATTGTGGGATTATCTCGTTCTCGAGGCAGGTATGATTCTATTTGAGTGATTATGGACAGATTAACAAAATCAGCTCATTTTTTTCCGGTCAGAACTACATACTCGGCTGAAGACTATGCGAGGTTGTATCTCAAGGAGATTGTGCGACCCCATGGCATTCCAATATCCATTATCACAGATAGAGGAGCACAATTTACAGCCAAGTTTTGGAAATCCTTCCAAGAAGGTCTAGGTACTCAAGTGAAGCTTAGCACGACATTTCATCCGCAGACTGATGGACAAGCCGAACGTACCATTTAGACTTTGGAAGATATGCTACGCGCATGTATACTAGATTTTGGTGGCAGCTGGGATGATCATTTGCCTCTAATCGAGTTTGCCTACAACAATAGCTACCATTCAAGTATCTAAATGGCTCTGTATGAAGCTTTATATGGAAGAAAGTGCAGATCCCCAATTGGATGGTTTGAAATAGGAGAAGTACAGCTGATAGGCCCTGAATTGATTCAACAAGCGGTAGAGAAAGTCAAAGTGATCCGAGATCGATTGTTGACAGCCCAAAGTTGCCAAAAATCTTAACCGCCGACGAGACTTGGAATTTTAGGTTGATGATTGGGTATTTTTGAAGGTGTGGCCAATGAAGGGGGTGATGAAATTTGGAAAGAAAGGAAAGTTAAGTCCTCGATACATTGGACCTTATAAGATTATCCGCAAGGTGGGTCATGTAGCCTATGAGTTGGACTTACCTTCAGAGTTTGAATCGGTTCATCCAGTTTTTCATGTCTCAATGCTCCGCAAATGTGTTGGAGATCCTACGAGGATTGTTCCAATTGATGATGTGCAAGTGACAGAAAAGCTAACATATGAAGAAGTGCCCATTGCCATTCTAGACAAGCAAGTACGGAGACTTCGAAATAAGGGAGTAGCTTCAGTTAAAGTCTTGTGGCGAAACAACAACTGGGAAGAAATGACTTGGGAAGCAGAAGAGAGTATAAAGTTCAAGTACCGCACTTATTCCAACCCCCAGGAGAGATTCATGATGAAACACCAAGATTTTGAGGTATGTATGCTTACTTTTAATGCTTTTGGTCGTGTGTGGCCAATTTATAGTGCTATTGTGTTGTGGCCCTGTGAGGCAATATTATTATGGGTTGTTGTGACAGGATGGTAATGTCATATTATAGGGGAAACTCTGGCGAAATATTCGCAGAATTCCCGAGTGTCTAACATTCGAGGACGAATGTCCCAAAAGGGGGGAAGAATGTTACACCTTGGAAAATTTTCCGTTAGCATACAGTGAATAGGCTAGAGAAGGGCACGACTTATAAGATGATTTGATAAGTAAGAGATAGCATTTGATGATCCTAATCGAGATTCAAAGACATTTGACGTAAGAGAAGAAAGTTGTCAAAGAAAGTAAAGGATATGTTATGTGTCGGGCAAGAATTTTGAGTGGCAAGTTAGCGATGGCTTAAAGACACTTTAGAGATGAGTCATAACGTCCCTTAGATTGGTATTTAGGTGTTAAACAAGTGTCAAGAAGGTTCCATAAGGATTGGAGATCAAACGAGTCGACGAGATGGAGTTCGGATGAACTGGGCATTATACGGCCCAACATACTGGCCGTATAAATTATACTAGCCGTATGTCTGGCCGTATAATTAGACCAGAATGCCATCACTCACTGGACCAAACATACGACCAAACATACGGCCCGTATAAATTGTACGGTCCGTATGTTGGTCCGTATAATGTGGTAGGGACTGATTTCATGAATTAATATAAGGACCTCTCTTTCATTTCATTTCACTTCTCTACACTTCAAGAAACCTCTATAACACTCTCTAATATTCATCTACAAGAAATCAAAGTAAATCCATGATCAACTACATCAAAACAATGAAATCAAGGGTATGAAACCTAGTAAAAGTTCATCTACACCAAGAAAACTCAAGGGAAATGAGTTAGGGTTTTGGTGCAAGAAGAGAAGATTCACTTAAGTGTTGTTCATTCATCATCTAAGTTGAGTTTTATGATCATTCTTGATTGTTTAAGGTGTTGAAAGTTAAAAACACATGGATTGCAGAAAGACATGGAAAATGGGTCACAAATGAGTGAATAGTGTCATTGTTGAGTAGTGGTTGGGATTGAGTCATGATCATTGATGAATTGTGATTGTAAATATGTTATGAATGACATTTAGACCATGGAATAAGTATTATATATGAGAAAACGCGATAGTGAGCTATAACCATAATTGTGGAGAAATTGAAGGAAAATGGTGAATTGTGGGAAATGTAAATGAATAATGATTGTTGTTTGCGATATTGTGAATATTGTTATGAACGTTTGGGAGTTGATAGAGAATATGGGAAAAGTAGTAGAAACAAAGGAAATGCTGCCCAATTTTCTTTAGCATCAGTAAGCACGTTTTTATAATCGCTAGCTAATGTTAATGTGAATTCTTTTGAAGGCAAAGATGTGAGCATTAAAGGAGAACGAGCAAGCAATAGAGTAGTTAAAAGACAAAGGTATGTGAGGCTAGTCCTTTATTTCTAAGGCATGAATCTTATGGCATGAATTTCCTCCTTCTTCATGAATTTCCTATCTTCAAGAAAACTAAGAGCCTTTGTTCATGAATAGCCATATGAAATAAGAGATACACTATGAGTACGATAACGATGATGATAAGTTTGAGTCTAAAGAATCTAGAATCCATGATATGATGATCCTATAAAGCTAATGTCGTGGTTGTATACACTCACCTTACATGCTAATTCCTTCAAGGTGAGGCAGAATGTTAATGAACGCCCCAAAATGAAATCGGGGGATCACGACCTTACGTCACCCCGATAAAGTATAGTTTTCCTTGAGTCTATGCATGTATTATGATGAGCATATTATGATGATGATATAACACTACGCCTATATGGCCGGTTAGTCACCACTAAGGCGGGCAGCGTATACACCATGGCCAGATGGCATGGGCAGACACCACTAGTGGGCGGCATAAGATGGTACCCCAGACGCGGGAGGCCTGGATGCAGGCTAATGTTAATGATTATCACACCAATCCGATATGGACGAGAAGCTTATACATTTATGCATATATGATATGATGATGATTATGAGTAAGACAACATGTATTATTTTTTTATGATTCACAATCAGTTACAGATTGCTCCTCATTTGATTCCTCCTCATTTCATTGATGTTTCATTATTGTTTATGCCTTACATACTCAGTACAATGTTCGTACTGACGTTCATTTTCTTTGGACGCTGTGTTCATGCCCACAGGTAGACAGGGAGGCGACCCAGACCCGTAGGAGCTATTAGCTGATTTGAAGAGCACTCCATTTTTCGGAGGTGCCATTGATTATTCTTTTGGTATATATATATATGTATGTTTTGGGCACGACCGGGTCCTGTCCCGTCCATATGTCTAGTACTGTAGTAGAGGCTCGTAGATACGCAGTGTGGGTTATATGGTCTCACAAGGTTGCAATTATGTATACACATATATTATTTTAATGGCCGAAAGGCTTATGTATATAAAAGTATTTATGTTTTCAAATGAAAAATGATTTTCTTGTAATTTGAGTATGATGAGTAGTAGAATGAGCGGTGCTCGGTGGTTAGCCCCGGGTACCCGTCACGGCCCCTAGGTGGGTCGTGACAACATTGTACATATATGAATATAGAAAGGAGGGATTGAAGATCATTTCATGGTAAGCTTGTTTGAGAATTGTGTTGATCTACATTGAATATGATGATGAGTATGATGAGTGGTGCTTGGTAGGCTAGCTCCGGGTACCCGTCATGGCCCTCTAGCTGGGTCTGGACACCAACCTCCTCCCTAAGGAGAGGACGGGAGATGCGGCCACATATCCAATATGTTGAGCCGTATCTCCACCACATGTTGAAGCGGGTAGGCAAATTTGACACATTTTTAAGTTCTAAAAGATCCTATCTTCATATCTACCTCCCACGCTTATTTCTCCATATTATTAGAGAGTTCTTGAAGGTTCCACAATATTTCGAAACCTTCCATACCATCAAGAGAGAAAATCAAACATCAAAACCTCAAGATAATCCATGGAGGGTGATAGTTCTTGTTTCTCTTCAAGGTGGTAATGAACCTGATCTTGGAAGGAGTTGAGTAAGGTTAAGTTCTTCCATTATAAGGTATGTTATTCATCCTATATATATGATTAATTTGATTTAAAGTTTTATTATGTTTTGGAGAGGAAAGAATCATAGAAGAGAAGTCATAAAGTGTTGAATTGAAGTTGATGACTATAAGGTGAACTTGAAAGGGGATTTTGGATGAATTTAATATTAAATTGAATATAATTTATTAATTATGGTATTTTTGATGTTATTATTGTTGTTTGGGAGTTGTTTTGGAGTTTGGTGGATGTTGACAAAATAGGGAAGGTGCTGCCCAAATTCCGCTAGCTCGCTAATTACTGTAGTTTGAACTTAAGAGTGTTTTTAAGAATTAACCTTAGTATAAATCTTCTTGAATGTAGATTTGCGAGCTTGGGAGGAGAACGCTAAGTAATTAAGGAGATGTAAAGTTATGTTAAGGCTAATCCTTTCTTTCTTAAGGCATGATTCCATTGTTTCAAACTTATACATGACATTCATAATGTCTTCCATGATGCCTCATTTCCTAGAAGTGCTAAAGCTTATAGTTCTTGATACTTTTATGATATTATTGATCTTGTTCTTCATTGTTGATCTTATCTTATGATAGTTGACCCTAATGAGAAGATATAGTGATAATGATGATTCCATAAGGGTAATTGGAAGTTCACCAACCTTGTATCACTCTGATGGAGTTGTAATGTTTCCTTTGGACTCTCATTCATGCTTTATATATTATATATACATTTTCCCACACCGAGCCCACTATAGTCAGCCGAGTACGGCACGTAGATGCGCATACCACTGCAGTTGAGTAGGATAACATCGAGCCTTATTATGGCCGGGTACGAGGGACCACCGAGTCTTGTTATGGCCGGGTACGACGACCACTGAGCCTATATGGACAGGTATGGATTATTATGTATATATGTATGATAATGTCTTCTTTAGAGAAAGATTAAGTATGCATGGCAGCCGCCCTCTGAGGTATAATTTGATATCTTCATCTCATGTTATCCGCATTCTTTCATTATGCTGTTATTCATGCCTTACATACTCAGTACATTATTCGTACTGACGCCCTTTTTGTTTGTGGATGCTACGTTCATGCCCGCAGGTAGACATGGAGACGGGTCAGACCCTTAGGCTGCTTCATCAGTGATTGCATAGAAGTGCTCCATTTGATCCTGAGCTGAAGTTTAGATGGTACTACTCTTTTGTGTACATACATGGGCATGGAGGGGTCCTGTCCCGTCTTTATAATATTACATACTCCTTGTAGAGGCTCGTCGATAGATGCATATAGTTAGATGCTCCATAACCTTACCAGTTAATAATTTTGTATATCACTTTTTGCAGCCTTGTCGGCTTGTACATACGGGCATGGTTGATGATGTTTATATAGACGTGCTTATGTTCGATGGCACTTGTGTCTTTTCGGTTTGTGGTAATTATGAGTTAGTCGTGCGGCTCACCTAGATATGATTATGAGAATTATGTTAAGGGGTGCTCGATAGGTTGATTCCGGGTGCCCGTCATGGCCCTTCGATTGGGTCGTGACAGTCAGCCTATGATACCTATGATCCTAGTGTTATACTCATACTACTCTTGCTACATTCCTTAATGGAGTGTAGAGCTATTTTCAGGTTTTGTTTGGAGCCTCATATCGGTTCAAGGTAAATGTCAGAGACGTTGGGCGAGCTATTAGAGATCCTGCAGCCCTCAGTCCATTCTTAAAATTTTGTTACTCCGTATCCTCAAACAGAGTTTGTGTCCATTGTGAGTCTATAATTTCATTTAAAGTTGTAATTCTTTTAGAAGCTCTTGTACGAGTCTAGTGTAGGTTTTTGGGAATTGTTTAATGAATAAAGTATTTCTTCCATATCAGTTTTATTGCTTAATTGGTTGAATTGTGTTTGCGGGTAGTTTCATTTATTTTTAATGTTTAGAAAGAGTTAATGGAATTTGGGGGATGATTCGCCTACCAGGGGAGATAGTGTAGGTGCCACCACGACCCGTGATTTGGGTTGTCACATTTATGGTACATCGTGCAAACTCCGGAAGCAAGACAGAATTCTAGGTCGACGAGGAATGGATATTCTTATATTGCTTCTTGACTTTTGAAGCGTTGATATAGGGATTTAAGCACATGACATAGTAGTTGATGGCACACACTTAAAGGGAAAGTATGTAGGTGTTTTGTTGACAGTTGTGACACAAGATGTGGAAACTTATGTTTTTCCAGTGGCCTGTTGTGTGGTTGACTCGGAGTGTGTTGCCTTTTTGAAGTACTTTTTTAACAGTTGCTTGGCATTGTGCCTAATAACTTAGATTTGTGCAGAATATCTAATCGGCACCAAAACATTAAAAGGGCAATACGAGAGGTTTACACTAATACTCACCATAGTGTTTGCACAAGGAATCGGGCTGAAAAATGCGTGCGAGGTTCCATAATAGATCCTTCGAGAAATTCTTTTATAAAGCAACAAAAGCATATAATGCGGAGGTGTTCACTGATCACTTTAGTGAAATTTACTGTATTGCACCGAATGTAGCTAATTACCTTAGGGATGAAGTTGGGTTCGATAAATGGAGTAGGGCATTTCCCTGGGGAAACAAATTTGAAGTGTTGACGTCAAACATTGATGAATCATTCAACTCAATGTTTTTAGTAGAGAGAGAGTTCCCATCACTGCCCTTTTCAACGCCATTAATACGAGGTTTGCTACCAAATTCAATGAAAGGCGTATCTTAGCAAATAATTGACTCCTATTAAACAACTGCATCATGCCTCATGCTGAAAAAAGGATAAGGAAGAGAATGGATGTTACACCTCGGAAAATTTCCCGTTGGTACGCAAGTAAATGAACTAATGATGTGTGCGAGGAGTGCGAGTGTATAATGTTTCATGGGAAATGTATGTGAAGGGATGTGGATGATTAGAATGAAAAGTCGAGAGATGAGAAAAATTGAAAGTTGGCAAAACTGCCCAGTGGTCGTATATTGCAAAATACGGACCGTAAAGTGCAACACGGTCTGTAAACTAGCAGTCGTAAACTGCCATGCAAAAGCTTCAGTCTTCTGCCAGTGGTCGTATAGTGCAAAATACGGACCGTAAAGTGCAATACGGTCCGTAAACTTGAAGTCGTAAACTGGCATGTCCAACTTCAACTTTCTGCCAGCTGAGGAAGAGGTATAATACGACCTGGTGGACGGATCGTAAAGTGATTTACGACCCGTAAACCATGGTCGTAAATCACCATGCATGCAGGCCAAAATCTCTGGTCCTGCTTAAGCTTAAAGACGACCACGAGGGACGGTCCGTAAAGTGGAATACGGACCGTAAACCTCCATGGACGACCACTGTTCACCCAGCACAGATTTTCCAATTCATTAAATATGAGGATCAAGACTTGTCTTATTTCATTTCCACATTACACCACTTCTCTCTAAAACTTCTCCCTAAATTTATTATATGAGCTTTCAAGGATTATAAGCCATCAATAACATTAAGACAAGTGAATCAAGGATAAGGGAATCATCAAGGATCGTCCAAGTCAAGAAATCCAAATGGAGAAAAACTAGGGTTGTGCTCAAAGAAGAGTATTATCAACCAAAGCTTGTTCCTACAACTTCTAAGGTAAGATTCATGATTTTTACAAGATGTTTAAGGTATTGGAGAATTAAAATACATGGATTGTAGAAAATGTGGTCAACTAGGTCATGAATGATGAATAGTGACATTTTGAGAAATAGTTTGAATTGAGTTATGAATGTTGTTGTGTTGTGATATGAATGTGTTATAAATTGTATTAAGATCATGAACTAAACACTTTAGACGAATGGATGAAGTTGGGTGTTATGACCATGAATGTGGGTGAATTAGAGTCAAATTGAGGAATCTAGATAATGTGGATAATGTGAATGACTAATGGCCATTGTTATGATATTAATGAAGGTATAAACGCTAGCATTGGAAGGGAACGTGCAAGTGTAGAATAGTTCGACGGAAAGGTATGTAAGGCTAACCCTTATTTCATAAGGCATGGTTCTTGGCCAAATTCCTAAATTCCTCTATATGAGTATGTTGTCTTCACATGGTTGACATTCCGAGCTCATATGCTCACGACCCTTGATATGTACTATGATTATACTACGTTCCTCGTATAACGAGTAAGTCTACAATGTAAATGTAACGATAATGATGAGGATAGTAATGATGATGAGAGTAAAATGAGACTAGAGATGCTTACGAGCTACGATATATGTATATGTATGCCTATGAAGGGCTATGATAAGGCCCCGAGCTTATGATGCCGGGTAAGACTATATGTATATGACTATGTATAAAGTATGTATACGATTACGAAATGCGCGCACACCTCTGCAGATAGTACGGATAACCCTGATGCCTTGGTAGGGCCAGGTATGTATAACCTTGAGCCTTGGTTGGCCAAGCATGTATAAGACACCGATCCTATGAGGTCGGGTATGCTATGTAAATGCTGTGTATATGAAATGACTATGTATATAAAATGAATATGAATGTGATAAGACTATGTATAAGAATACGAATAAGGACATGTATACGAATATGAGCACAAGTATGGTACGAGTATTATTATGGGATACGAACGACGATGTATGCAAGTAAGCGACATGATGATGTTGATATTACTGTCTCCCCTCCTATGCTATTTTCATATGATATCTATTATGCTTCTATATTGATGTTGATCATGCTTTACATACTCAGTACATTCTTCTTACTGACGTCCTTTTGTTTGTGGACGCTGCGTCATGCCCGCAGGTGCACAGGGAGACAGACTTGATCCATAGCTGCTTATTCAGAGATTGCATAGCAGAGCTCCGTTTCTTTCGGAGCCGTAGCTTTTGGGTACTTATTCTTTTGTGTATATAATTATGGGCATAGCAGGGTCCTGTCCCGCTCATACGATATGTCATACTCTTAGAGGCTCGTAGTCATGTGTATGTGGGTAGAGATGTTCGGCCATGCTGGCCCATGTTTTGTATATCTTTTGTTAGCCACGTCGGCCTTGTACTTATGGTGTGGCCTAGATGCCTATGATATGTTAAATGATGATGGTCGTCTAATGGGTTCAATATGCTTAACGATAATAAAAGCACGAATTGACTTATGGTTCACCTAGATGTTATGTTATGTACGATAAGGGGGTGCTCGGGTGGGGTAGCACCGGGTGCTCGTCGCGGCCCCTAGCCGGGTCGTGACAATGGAAATGAGCAAAAAATTGTCATTGGGGTAAATGAAAATGAGTACACGCATGTGAAAACGGCAGCCATGCAACTGTCAACTTTGTCATGTTCTTGTAGAGTTTTCGACATGGACAAGCTCCTGTGCTCACATGTCGTAGCAGCTCTGAGTAAGAGGTATCCACATACATTTGGAGGCTCCGTTTATAACCACTCTTCTGAATATTACTCCACTGATGCATACTACAAAACATAGAAAGGTAATTTTGTCCAAATTTCTCATGAAAGTAAGTGGATGATTCCTTCATATATGTAAGGCGCACAAGTTCCCCCACCAAAATATGTTCCTATAATGGGTCGAAAGGGTAATAAGAGTGTCTTGGAGGGAGAAAGTAATTATACTAAGAGATCAGCCAAGAGAACAAATAAATGCTTCCTATGCAAACAACCTGGACACAAAAAGAACCACTTCTAATATGAATTTGTCACAAATTGAGTAGAATTCGTCACAAGTTGAGCAAAATTCACTAAATCAACAGTGAATGCGTTGTTAGTCTATTGGTATATTGCCCTTTTGTCTGCTATGGTTGCAATAAATATATTTTTGTTATAAGTCTATTGGTCTATTTCCCTTTTGTCTGCTATGCCTGTAGTGAATGTATTTATGTTGCCCTTTTGTTTTTAGTATGCCTCCAGTGAATCTATTTCTGTTGTTTGGTTTACCTATAATTGTTGTTGGTCTATTTATAACTATTGTTGGTCTATGTATAGCATTTCTCTTTTGTCTTCACTTTTAAACACAACTGCATCCTCTTCATCTTTTGTTTCCCGACTTCAGCTGCCTTCAACCCTTTCTTTGCCTGATCCCTCTCAGTTTCAACTTTTTTTAGTTTATTTTCAAACCATACCCTCGATGCTTCCGCTTCCAAGAAGAGTCGTATGACTTCTTCTAATGAATATTCAGTTTTGTGGAGCTTGTATATTAAATCAAATTTCTCCTCTCCAGATATGGTATCATCGTTAACCCAGCTAACATAATCGCAGCCCCATCTTCTTTCTGTACAACATCAACAAAAAATTTGTAGTGTATCAAGTTAAAACAAACGTAAGCAAATTAAATACTCACTTTTCCCTTCGCACATCCATAAAACTCCCTTCCAGGATTTAGTGGTGTCTTTGAAGATCTAATGGGAGCTAAATCGCCACACCTATATATTTCTTTTTGTGTGTCATACAAATTAGATTTAGTAATAAATGAATCGCACTTCTAATAATCTTCCCTGACGTTGTGATAATCTGTCGATTTTTTACTCTTTGGTAAGAAGCCTGGATTTGGAGGTATTTATAATGGAAATATTATTGTTATTTGAACATTGGGTTTGAAAGAAGTTACAGTTGGAGTTATATTCTAGTTCTGAACGTTTCGTTTATTATACACCGACAACATATTATTCGAATACACGATGTAGCACATATTTTTTCAACCAAAAAGTATTTATTAAATTAGAATTGAACTAATTTTAATATTTAAAACTTATATTTTTGACTAAACAATATGTGTAGCATCCCCTTTGGGAGGATACCACTTACGAAACAAAAGCTAATTTCACACTTACAATGTTCAGAAGAAATTTATGCCAAGAGATATTCACAAAAATATTTAGTAGCGGAGATAGGCTCGTTCGAAAAAGGGTTGAAAGTGCGACATTTTTTTTCCTTATACACTCCGAAAAATTTCTTAGATGAAATACAATATCAGAGTGTCAATTTAAACTCAATTTAAAATGGTAACACCCTCCTCAAATAGTCAACTCATTTAAGAAACTTCATTTTGAAATTATATTTTCCAATCAACACCACAGCAGGTTCATAATATACACGAAACTCAAACATGCGATTATCACAGAAAACTAGTATCTTCCTTTGTACATAATTACAAGGCAAAATGTAAATCCAGTACATGGCATGACTTGGGTTAAAAGCACACTTGAAAATAGCAAAACAAGTTACCGAGTTCAAGTTACAAGATTATGGTCTTGTGGTCCAACGAGCCTCCAAAATTTCATACATGTGTGAAATATAGATCATGTACAAGTCCCAAAACTATACAAAACCTAAATGCATATGCAAAGGTGATCTTCAAATCTCCTCCCGCACATTACCTACGATAGAAAAAACTATCGCTAAGCATAAAGCTTAGTGACGTATAGACCTTAGGCTTAGAGCCATTAGATTCTCCAATTCCCTTATCCATCATAGGTAGCTCAATAAGATAATAACAAATCAATTATACAAGTATATCAAAGTATCAAATATCAAACCTTGAAGAGTTTCCAAATGTCGAAATCAATATTTGAAGGCTCAAGTGTCAAGAAAGCTTATAAATCAATTCAAGAGAGTTTGTCAAATAACCAATTTCGCCCAATATGTACGTCAAGCCATCACATCAAAGCATAATTGAATAACAAGAAGGACCGGAGTCCTAATTCAAGTAGGGTCGTCACCCACTAATCAAGAGAATCAAGAGCTATGTTGAAAGTGGCTTTCCACTCATACTAAAAAATAGACAAAAGTCTATCATCCAGACGAAATGTAAATCCAAAGTCAAGATGGGCAAGATCCGAATCAAGAGGCAGGCCGATATCGGTGAAAAATTCACCACAACAAGAAGGACAAAGTCCCAACAAGAATGCAAAATGATCAAGCAATTCGTACAAGTGGGCGATTTAGCGAATATTTTGCAATACTTGAGATATTAACCATACAATGATAGAAGAGGAAGGAAACAATTGATCAAGATACTTCAAAATTCTAGCAAGTAAAGATATTTCAAATTTAGTTTTATACACAAACCTTGGTGTTTTACCACACAACAAGTTCTACCACAACTCGAGGAGTTCAAATCGTCTACGCCATAGACCAACCAAAGTCCACTTCGTCAAACAATTCCTCTTAGCTTGTACAAGAGCACATATACCTTAAATACACAATCAAATATCTACTTAAGTTCAATGATTTCAGCACGTCGAAATTAAACATGAAATCAGTGAAAATCGCCCTAAACTATCAAAACAGGAATTCTGGACAGTACTACTGTCTTGTATTGCAGCTCGGTTTCAAAGGGGTGAACGACAAAAATAGACTTTGTGGCCTTAATGAAAGTTTTAGATATATGTTTTGGAGTTTCAAAGAAATTTAAATCACTGCTATAGCATTTTTGTACAAAAAGATATGCTCAAAATACTAACAGTAGTACATGTAGGGTTTGCAAAACACAAATCTGGGCAGCACCTGCCCTGTACTTCATCACCCTTTTTCCAGTAAATAAAAGCAAAAATGGGTATGATTGATTTAAAGGATGAATATTATGAGAGGAGAAGCTTTGGGGTTTTATTTTGGTGGAGAAAACGAAATATGAAGAGGAGGTGGAGAGGATATGAGCTAAAGGTAATATATTTACCTTTGGATAACTACAATTTTTTTTTTTTGGATAATTACAAAAAGGGGCTGCACTAAATACATAAATATCTAATCCATTTAATAATTTACTAAGATAATAATAGGAGTATCTTACATAACTACACCATAACACTTCAAACAAGTTCCAAGTATCGTCAAGTTCATGTTCAGGAAGTGCGAAGTAAAATATACCCTTACTATCAAGATATGATCAATCAAAAATTCAAGAGTTAGTTTAAAAATTTCGGGGTGTTAGAATATGTGTCATCATGGAATTAGTGAAACAACACTATAATGATCTAAACAATGACATTAAATGAGTAATGTTAATACTATGCTAGTGAAAGTGTTGAGTTGTGATGATCATATGTAACAACTTGAAATTGGTGACATAATTATATGTGAACATCATATATAATTTCATTGATATTGGTGTTTATAGTAATATATGACACTATCCATTTGTTAAATACTCATTTTAATGTCAACCAATATAAGTTTCAAGAATTAATTCATCAATTTTCAAGATAATGTTGTCTAAACCTAGGTTGCTTATGAAAATTGTACTAGTTTACGGATAATAAGATAATGGATCAGAAACCACTACTTAAACAATAAATGAATATCGTGCCTGATTTTCCATTAATATTGGTGTTTAAATTAATATGACGGTATATATATGTTAAATACTCATTTAACTGCCAATCAATATAAGTTTCGAGAATTAAGTCATCAATTTTCAAGATATCAGAGCATATTTTTCTCATTTTTTAACAGCGAATATTAGAAGATACAATCGGTATAGTGTCTGTGTGGCATTTATCAGTGCGTATTTTTCTCATTTTTCAACTATGAATATTACCAGATAAAATCGGTCTAGTGCCTATGTGTGATAGTTATAAGTGCATATTTTTTCATTTTTCCACAACGTCTAGTAGAAGATATAATCGGTCTAGTGTGTATGTGTGGCAGTTATCAGTGCATATTTTTTCCAATTTTCAACAACGAAAATTAGAAGATACAATCGCTCTAGTCTCTATGTGTGGCAGTTATCAGAGCATATTTTTTCCATTTTTCAACAACGTCTAGTACAAGATACAATCAGTCTAGTGTCTATGTGTCACAGTTATAAGTTATTCTTATTTTCCTCATTTTTCAATAATATATATTTGAACATACAATCCGATCTTCAGTTATTAGTCCATATTGTTTTTGTTTTTCAATAATGTTTAGTAGAATATACAATTCGCTTAGTGTCTATGTGTCACCCTCTTCAATTATCAGTGCATATTGTTCCCATAATTTAATAATGTCTAGTAGAATATACAATCAGTCTAGTGTCTATGTGTTGCTCTCTTTAGTTATCGGTGCATATTTTTCCCATTTTTCAATAACATATATGTTAACATACATTCCGCTCTTCAGTTATCAGTTCATATTTTTCCCATTTTCAGTAACGTCTAGTAAAATATACAATTCGTTTAGTGTCTATGTTTGGCCCTTTTCAATTATCGTGCATATTTTTCTCATTTTTCAATAACGTCTAATAGAATGTACAATTGGTCTAGTATCTATGTGTGCCACTCTTCAGTTATCACTGCATACTTTTCCCATTTTGCAATAACGTCTATTAGAAGATATAATCCGATTAGTGACTATTTATGGCAGTTATAGTTATTTCTTATCAGTGACTAACTAGTAAAAAAAATAAACGGGAAAGAAATGAATATCAATAAAAGTAGGAAGCTATATTAATAATTACATAGGGTGATTAACATAACATAAAACAAAACAAAACAAATAAAAAAAATATCCTTAAAAACTAACCAAAAGACAACAACAAAAGAGAAATTACAACTACTAGGGGTCGTGAGAGGGGGGGAGCGGGGGGGGGGGGGGGGGGGTAGGGGGGGGGGAGTTGAGGGGAAGCTGGAGGTGAAGCTTGAGGGAAAGGTGGGGGGTGAAGGAGAGGGGTTGTTGTAGTCACCGAGCACCTCTCCCCGATCAGCGAGGAGATCAATGAGAATCCTATTGGTTCGCCTATAATGCCGCTCATTCTCTTCTCTCGTGGTCATAACAATTGGTCAGATATACCACATGTCATCCTCAAGTAAATGTACAAGATTTAGCAGCGTGGTGATGCTCCCACTAGCACCTGGTACATCCCATAACAATCTGCTAACACAAGGGTTAAGGGCTTGGAAACACGGTGTGCGGTTAGGGGTTAGCATGGCCATTTGGATGGCGATTTAGGTAGTTGAAGTTGCCTTAGTGATGGATGAAATTGATGCGGCATATTCAGGAGGAGGTTCCATGGTGTATGTTATTTGTAGACGATATAGTTTTGATTGATGAGACACATAGTGGAGTCAACGATATGCTGGATGTATGGAGAGCGACCTTAGAATCGAAAGGTTTTAGGTTAACCAGTACTAAGATGGAGTACATAGAGTGCAAGTTCAGTGGCGTAACACAAGAGACTAATGTGGAAGTGAAGATCGAGGCACAAGCTATACCCAAAAGAGGGAGTTTCAAGTATCTTGGGTCCATAATACAAGAAAACGGGGAGATTGACGATGATACTGCACATCATATTAGAGCAGGGTAGATGAAATGGAGGCTCGCCTCTGGGGTGATTTTTGATAGGAAGGTGTCGCCTAGGCTGAAAGGTAAGTTCTACAAAGTGGTAGTTAGACTACCATTGTTGTATGGGGCAAACTTTTGGCCAGTCCAGAGCGTTCATCTTTAGAAGATGAAGGTAGCGGAGATGCGGATGCTCAGATTGATGTGTATTCATACTTGAAGAGATATGATTAGGAATGAAGATCTACGGGACAAGGTCGGAGTTTCCTCCGTGGTGGACAAGATGAGGGAAGCGAGACTGAGATGGTTCGGGCATGTAAGGAGGAAGTGTGAGAATGCGCTAGTTTGGAGCTGTGAGATATTGGCGGTCATAGGAGTTAGGAGAGGTAGAGGTAGGCCGAAGAAGAACTAGGGGGAGGTGATTAGACTGGACATGACACAGCTTCAGCTAACTGAGGACATGACCTTAGATAGGAAGATTTGGAGGTCGAAGATTAGGATAGAAGGATAGGAGGTAATTGAGTTTTGTAGTGATGTGTGTGAGAGAGGTGGGGGGCTAGCCTTTTCCTCTCCTCTTCTCCTTTTCTTAGGTAGTATTATTTTGGTATCTCATACATCATTATCCTTTATGTTTGTATTACTATGTGTTGCTCCATTTGTTTGGTATCTTAATATTTTTTGTCTTATTTCTCTTGCAAATTTGTATTGATTTCATTTCTTTTGAGCCAAGGGTCTATCAGAAACAGCCTCTCAACCCCCAAAGGTAGAGGTAAGGTCTGTGTACATCATACCCTCCTCAGACCCCACTTGTAGGATTACACTGGGTATGTTGTTGTTGTTTGTTGGGTAGTTGAAGTTGGCCATTTTTAAGACTCAAGGAGTGTTTGAATAAACTTTCAAAATTTTATTTCTTGAACAAGAATGAAGATGAAGGGGTTTCTTTATAGGGTATAAAAATAAGTGTCTTTTCCACTTTTTATCAACCCATTAATTGTAAAACCCTCTTTTCCTTGTTTAATGCTTGAAAAGCTACATTGGAACGGATCATATAGGTTTAGTTATGAGAAATGTCATGACCCAACCAGATAGACATTTATCATACTTGTTTTTAGCATATTAAGCGCTTTTATAGTGCAAGACAAAACGTTGTATAAACTGTCACATATGATATCACACACAAGCCGGTCAGGCTATCATAATGCAGGAAATTGCCAAAACGTAATCCACACTGACATATCAAAACGATGACCACCCATGACCCACATATATGTCTACAGGCATCTAAGAGTAACAACAGTGTCATATGGCGGGACAGGGCCCCACCGTACCCTAATTAGACATATATATATATATATATAACAACAGAAGGATCTGTACCAAAAGTATAGGCTCCGGAACAAGGGAGCACTTCAAAGTAGCAGAATGGATGTCCTAGGCTGACGGGTCACCGCAACGAGCGTCTGTACCTGCGGGCATGAAACGCAGCCCCCGAAGAAAGGGGGTTAGTACGTAATATGTACTGAGCATGTAAGGCATGAAATACAGTAAAAAGGATCATAACTAAAACGGAGAATTACCAGAAACAGGTATGACTATTAAAAACATCAATACACTTGCCTTTTGAAATGAAAATCATATCATGTCAACATCATATATCATATATACATATAACGTGTCCCAGCCCTCTAGTGAGGGACTCGGTGAATAGTCATCATATGCCATCCTGGCCGCCACCCCCGTATCATCATATCATCATATATATAAATAAATATAAATATAAATATAAATATATCTATATATATATATATATATATATATATATATATATATATATATATATATATATATATATATATATATATATAACGTGCCCCGGCCCTCTAGTGAGGGACGTGGTTAACAATGCAGTGGAGTACACACGAGAACGTGTCCTGGCCCGGGACTCAGTGAAGGACATATTGAGGCATGCACGAGCATAGTAGTGAGAAACTATATGCAAATAAATCATTTTTTAAGACTCGATAGGTAAGTACACTAATCGACACTTGAAGGATCATAAGCACGTTTCTAGTCAATCCGAGTTAGCATAAGCAAGTTATGGACGTTAACCCTTGTAGAACCCTTTTTGGAATAGGGACTCTCTATGCTTTGCTCGTTATTCAATCATACAATAAGCTTGACTGTACTAAGTAGGCTAGTGTCAAGAAGTGAATAAGAATCGTAGACAAGCTCGGAACTAAAGAATAGAGTTACCCCAAGACGCGTGTCATACCTTACTTAGCTCTAGGACATGCCAAAAGAAGGAAAGGGTAAGCCTTACATACCTTGCCCGCTTCCTAATCTAATCCGAACTTAAGTCTCGGCTTTCGCAAGATCTACAACAACGTCAAAAGATATCAAACATTAGCAATAGGTATTTAGGAATCCGGTTCTAAACTAGCAATCCACCTACAGAAATTTGGGCAGCATTTCCCCTATAAATTCAACCATCGCCGAGAATTCAACTCGGCCAAATCGTCAACAACAATACCAACAACCATATTGACCACTTCAACAATTAGTTTGAATTGCATTCTAACGTTAGTAACCTTTCTACATAATTCGACGGCACTTCATTTACATTCAAATCAACCACAACAACACAATCCGCAATCTTCCAAGCTCAATAAAAACAACAACAACACATTCCTTGCTCCCAAGTTCATGAACTACACGTTAACAACTTCATTCTCATGATTACAAGAAACCATATTAGAATCACATTAATTCCTACAACAACCCACAAACAATTACAACGCCAACTTGAACCATTAAACCTCCATTGCATCATAGAATCCACAACAACAACAACTAAAATGCTAAGTAAAATTAATTCATCCCTTCCACACAACACAAACACCTACACGGCTACAACTCAACACACATAGTTTCATGAATTTCATCCATCTCTACACACTACAACATGCACAAATCATCCATGACACACGAAAGAGAAGATTAAACCTTACCTTTTTCCACTTATCTTCTTGCTTGGCTAGAGTTGTAAATTGCACAAATGAATGGTTTGATTGCTCCAACAACTACTCCACGTTTGTAAGGACCTTCTAATTGGTTGAATTACTAGAAGAAAATATAGTTTTGATCAATTTTTCATAGGACCAATTTCAGCTAGCCTTGGCCGAATGGTTCCCCTTTTTTTTTCTCCAAGTTTCTTCAAGTTTCTAGTGTTGGAAAAGATGAATAATGAGCCTTGCTTGGTCATCACCCATCTATATATATATATAATTACATGGCCCATACAAAGTGAACACATGCCCCACCTCATGGCTTGAAGCAATTGGCCAAGGCATTGGTGGGAGTCCACACCAAGCCACACGGCCACTTGTGGTTTTTTTTTTTTTGTGGTTCATGAAGAGTTAAATTCCTAATTCAAAATTTTCCCTTAATATTCCATACCAATAATATTCCTAAGTAACTTGTGTGTTAAACAAAATCGAGAGTATAGCCTTGCCCTTAACTTATCGCGATTTTCTTGAAATATTCGAATGTACAAAATGCGGGATATAACATTCTCTCCCCCTTTAGAACATTCGTCCTTGAATGTTGGAATAGTTGTGTAGGGTCTTATAAACACTTCGGGGGAATCTTTTTTTTCTTTATAGCTATCACACACAGTTCATCTATCAATCAACATAACCAATTTAGAAATTTATTTTACCTGTAGGTATAAGAAACAAGTAAGGATACTTCTTCTCCATCTCTTCTTCAGCTTCCCAGGTCATCTGCTCCCTGTTATTGTTCCGTCACAATACGTTAACGGAAGCCACATCTTTCGTACGCAGTCTTCTCACCTGACGATCTGGTATGGCTATCGGCTGATCTTCGTAGGATAGCTCCACTGTCAATTGGATATCATCTATGGGAAATACTCTGGAAGGGTCACCAATACATTTACGAAGCATAGACAGGATGCACTACCGGGACCGACTGAAGAGTGGGTGCCTCTGCTTTCGTGTCATGCACACGAACCAAATGATAAATATACCCCTTCTTAATCATCTTTCTGGCCTTGAGGTATGAAATAAACTTACCCCTCGGCGATGCTGTACTTCCTGTCCACTCTAAAATGGGTTCTCCTGGTAACTGGAAGCGAACTACTTTCTTCTGACAGTCGACGTTGGCATAACAAGAAGCTGGCCAGTCCATACCCATAATAACATCAAATTCAGTCATATCTAGCTCTATCAGATCCGCTTTGGTGCAACGGCCACATATATCTACGGAATAGTCTCTATATACTCACCTTGCTATAACGGAATCTCCTACCGGTGTAGCTACCTCGAACGATTCTATCGGTTCGGGCTCTATCCCAATTCTACTAGCAACCAGGGGAGAAATATATGATAAAGTAGAGCCTGGATCTATCAATGCATATACATCTCGGGAGAAGATCAATAATATACCTGTAACCACATTTGGTGACGCCTCCTGGTCCTGTCGGCTGGCCAAGGCATATATGCGGTTCGAAGGACCGCTAGAACCGGGAGCTCCGCCACGACCTCTACCGCAGCCTACTGGTGTCGGCATACCCTGCTCCGTAGGGCGCATAGCTACAGAGGAGGAAGATGAACCAGCAACTGACCCAGTGGCCTGGGCTGGACCACCTGGACTACCCCCAAACGGACACTCCCTCATGATATGGCCTTGACGGCCACAAGCAAAACATGCACCGGTAGCGAGACGGCATTCCCCCAGATGGCGCCTGCCGCACCGAGGGCACTGAGGCATGGGTGGCCTCGTCTGACTGAACCCTCTGCTCAACTGCGAACCCGTAGCCCTAGAGCTCTGACCAGTTCCTGAATATCCTGTGCTATCGAGTCTCTTACCAGTAAACTGTGGGGGTGCACTCCGTGCTGGCTGAGAAGGATGCCTGGTATGCTGTTGAGGCTGCCCGCCTCGAAACTCCCAGGAATAACTAGCTGATCTAGCCCTCTTGGGCTGGCCCCTGTCACGATCTCTATCGGGCTGGCGTCCTCTGTGTTGATCTTCCATCCCCTGTGCATACGCCTGTACCCGAGCGATATCCATCCCTGGCTGGGAAGCCACTGTCATGCAGTTATCAACCAGATAATGATCCAATCCCATCACATATCGATGCATCTTATCAGTCATATCAGCTACAATTATGGGTGCATATCTAGCCAAAGAGTCGAACTCTAGGCTGTACTCCCGAACGCTTCTGCCCCTCTGTCTCAACTGTAGAAATCTGTTAACCCTAGCTCGCCGTACCTCGGGAGGAAAAAAGTGGCCGAGAAAGGCCTCTGTAAATTCAGCCCACTCCGCAGGGGGAGCACCCTCGCCCCTAGACAACTCCCAGGACTCATACCAATTAACAACCACATCACGCAACCGGTATGAAGCCATCTCGACAGACTGAGTCTCAGAGGCTTTGATTAGCCTCAGCGTACGCTGCATCTGTCGAATAAACTCTTGGGGATCCTCCTCGGGCTTTGCCCGTAGAACTCTGGAGGATTACAAGTCAAGAAGTCAAGAACCCTTAAGCTGTCATGTCTATCCACATAATCACCTCCTGGCCCAGGCCTGCGAGTCTGCCCTGCTACTAATCTAGTCAGCAACTGTACTGCGTTTCTCATAGCTCTATCCTCCGCCCCTGACTGAAGAGCTGGAGGCCCAGGTGCTGGAACCTCAGAGACCGGCGGTGGAGCCGCCCCCGACCTGGAGCTGTCGCTGCCCTAGGTTCCTCTGGAAGTGGCCTTGTCGAAGAACTCGCGGACTGGAGCACAACCTCGGGCATGATCTGGGCGCGGGCCCTAGTAACTCTCCTAGGCAGGCTAGTATCCGCTGCTGCTGATTCGCCCTTCTAGGCAGCGGTCGCTTTCTTCAGAGGCATCGCTGTAAACATAGCAATTTATTAGAGAGGAACCATCCTAATAATACAGTTCTATCGCACGATCTAGATTAACAAGGAAAGATAACATCCTAAATGTCCCGTATCTTCCTGTTTATAGATGTGGTGCACCACACACCGATAAACAAGACTCTACTAGACACGGCCTGTAGACATTCCGAGGATGAACCGCTCTGATACCACTTCTGTCACGACCCAACCAGATAGACATTTATCATACTTGTGTTTAGTATATTAAGGCCTTTTATAGTGCAAGACAAAATGTTGTATAAACTGTCACATATGATATCACACACAAGCCGGTCAGGCTATCATAATGCAAGAAATTGCCAAAACGTAATCCACACTGACATAACTGAACGATGACCACCCATGACCCACATATATGTCTACAGGCCTCTAAGAGTAACAACAGTGTCATATGGCGGGACAGGGCCCCACCGTACCCTAATTAGACATATATATATATATATATATTGTCACGACCCAACCCCGTAGGCCGTGACTAGTGCCCGAGTTGGACACTCATATCCCCTGTTAACTATAATCTTTTATAACCAGCATATTATGAACTTATTTGTATAAAAAGGCAGGACGTTATTTTAAAGCTGTCACAATTCTGTATGTCGTAGGCACCTGTCTCCTGAGGAGTTACGATCTTCAACAACAACATATATATATCTACGCAAGCCGACAAGGCTGCCACTACACGTAACATCCCAAACATATATATATATATATATATATATGCAAGCCTAAAAGGCTGCCATTACGAATGGGTACGCCCCAAACATAAGTCGTATTCATACAACGCAACAACAACTATATACAGACCCACACAAATGTCCACAAACCTCTAAGAGTAATGACAGAATCATATGACGGGACAGGGCCCCGCCGTACCCCAAATAAACACATACATATACAACAAAAGGGAGTTATACCATAGCTAGGCTCCGAAACAAAGGAGCACTTCAAAGTAGCTGAATAGATATCCTAGGCTGGCGGATCTCCGAAACGAGCGTCTGTACCTGCGGGCATGAACGCAGCCCCCCGAAGAAAGGGGGTCAGTACGAAATATGTACTGAGCATGTAAAGCATGAAATATAGTAATAGACTCATACTGAGACAAGGTGTGTAGGACCCAATGCAACAAACAGAATTTCATAAAACTTACCTTTGAACATATTTCATCGGTATCGTTCTCATATCAATATCAATATAGAGTTTTGTAATCAAAGCTGAATAATCATTCTGTATATAACATATATAACGTGTCCCGGCCCTTTAGTGAGGGACTCGGTAATTACGATCATAGCATCATAAACATATACATATACGTGTCCCGGCCCTCTAGTGAGGGACTCGGTGAATAATGAACATATGCCCTCCTGGCCGTCATCCCCATATCATCATGTCATCATATCATCATATAATCATATCATCATATCATCATATCATCATATATATATAACGTGTCCCGACCCTCTAGTGAGGGATTCGGTGAATAATGTAATAAATATGCGCACGAAAACGTGTCCTGGCCCGGGACTCAGTGAAGGATGTAACGGTAAGCATGAGCAGAGTAATAAGCAACCACATACATACAAATCATCTTTTGAGACTCAATAGATAAGTAAACTAATCAGCTCTCAAGTATCAGGATAATGATTATATTAAGTTCTTTCTAAATTCACTACAAACTATAACAAGGAACGTTTCAGATTTCATGTACATGTATCAATTTAACATGGTGTAGCTTTTGAAAGCCAAGTATGCCTCTAATTATGCAATTCATTAAGAGTAGGAACGTCTATACATCATTTATTAGTCAATCATATAGTAGGCTCGTGACAATAACATTAAGGAATGAATAGAATCATAAGTTATGCTTGGAACTAGAGAGTAGAATTTACCCCAAGGTTCATATCATTTCTTACTTACGTCTAGGACATGCCAAGAAAAAGAAGGAATAGTCTTTACATACCTTTAGCGTTTAGTCGTATTATAACTTGTACTTGCTGTCCAATGGTACTTATCCTATATCAAGATATCAAGAGCTACGATTAGTCTACGAGGGAATTCAATATGTATTTTAATGTTAACAATCCCTTTCTAACATTTAGACGACGTTTCGTTCGTATTCAAACCAACTAGTACTACAAACTAATATTGCTAATCATACTTTCAAGTATCAATCCGAACTTGGTTAAACATGACTTAAGGGAACTTTGGACAGTCCGTACATCATTCAAAACAGTCCCCTATTCACGGCCAAACAGCACGCACAACATTACCATTTTCAATTCGCAGTTTTCCAACTTCAACTACAACGACAACAACACGTTTACAACATTACTTATACGATTATTGGAACTGTTTTAGCATCATATTTATTCTTACAACAGCCCACAAACCATTTCAACTTCAACTTGAATCATTAAGCTTCACTTTCACTATACGTTCATAACAACAATCAACATTCAAAACGCACTAATCCACTCCTATCATTAAAACAGTCCACAGTTTGGGACTGTTTTCCTACTTCAACATAATTCATTTCTTTTACACCCCAATTCATCTTTCCATAATGCATACAATACACCACAATGTCCATAACAACAACAATTAAAACATGACACAAAACAGTCCATAACTTCTCCTAAAGCAGTCCCCTACACGGCTTCAACACAACTACAACAACTTCTTGATTTTCATCCATTTATCCATACTACAACACATTCAATTCATTCCCAATATATGTACAAGAAGATTAAGCCTCATTTCACCTAGGTCTATAGCACACGGCCCACTTCAACTTCAAGAAAAACAGTCTAATACCAACATGCACAATCATAAACATTCAATTCACCATAAAACACATGAGAAGGGATCAATTCTTACCTTGTAACTAAACCCTTCAATCGGCTAGCCCTTCACTTTCACTTGTTGAATTTTAACACTTGTTCTTGCTATTCCAATGAATGCTACACGTTAATACACACCTTCAAGGGAGTTAAATTGCTTGAGAAACTGAAATTTTTGGATCAATTTCACTTCACCATTCTCGGCTAGCTCTAGCCGAGAGCCTCTCTTTCTATCACTAAGTTTTCTACTTTGTAAAGATGCAAATGAATTGTTTAGTTGATAATGAATCAGAATTCTTACATATATATGAGTTGCATGGGTTGGACAAGTGTCCCACTCAATATTTGGGTCAATTATCTTTGACCATTCCACTATAACTTACACGGCCACTATGGCTTATTTAATGGACTGATTTGGTTTTTTAATCCCATTTAATAATCTAATCATGGTTAATTTAATCCCAATTTCCATTAATGCTTCTATGCCAACTGAAATTTGTAGGTAACTTGTGACTTGAAACGAAACCGGAAGTTAAAGTCTCTATTTCGTATCTTAAAATAGTCTTGTCTTTAACTTGTCGCGTTTAGTTTAAAACGTCCCAATGTATGAAAATATGGGATATATATATATATATATATATATACAACAGAAGGATCTATACCAAAAGTATAGGCTCCGGAACAGGGGAGCACATCAAAGTAGTAGAATGGATGTACTAGGCTGACGGGTCACCGCAACGAGCGTCTGTACATGCGGGCATGAAACGCAGCGCCCGAAGAAAGGATGTCAGTACGGAATATGTACTGAGCATGTAAGGCATGAAATACAGTAAAAAGGATCATAACTAAAACGGAGAATTACCAGAAACAGGTATGACTGTTAAAAACATCAATACACTTGCCTTTTGAAATGAAAATCATGCATGTCAACATCATATATCATATATACATATAACGTGTCCCGGCCCTCTAGTGAGGGACTCGGTGAATTGAGTCATCATATGCCATCTTGGCCGCCACCCCCGTATCATCATATATATATATATATAACGTGCCCCGGCCCTCTAGGGAGGGACGCGGTGAGCAATGCAGTGGAGTACGCACGAGAACGTGTCCTGGCACGGGACTCAGTGAAGGACATATTGAGGCATGCACGAGCAGAGTAGTGAGAAACAATATGCAAATAAATCAATTTTTAAGACTCGATAGGTAAGTACACTAATCGACACTTGAAGGATCATAAACACGTTTCGAGTCAATCCGAGTTAGCATAAGAAAGTTATGGACGTTAACCCTTGTAGAACCCTATTTGGAATAGGGACCCTCTATGCTTTGCTCGTTATTCAATCATACAATAAGCTTGACAGTACTAAGTAGGCTAGTGTCAAGAAGTGAATAAGAATCGTAGACAAGCTCGGAAATAAAGAATAGAGTTACCCCAAGACGCGTGTCATACCTTACTTAGCTCTAGGACATGCCAAAAGAAGGAAAGGGTAAGCCTTACATACCTTGCCCGCTTCCTAAGCTAATCCGAACTTAAGTCTCGGCTTTCGCAAGATCTACAACAACGTCAAAAGATATCAAACATTAGCTATAGGTATTTAGGAATCCGGTTCTAAACTGGCAATCCACCTACAAAAATTTGGGCAGCATTTCCCCTATAAATTCAACCATCCCCGAGAATTCAACTCGGCCAAATCGTCAACAACAATACCAACAACCATATTGACCACTTCAACAATTAGTTCGAATTGCATTCTAACGTTAGTAAACCTTTCTACATAATTCGATGGCACTTCATTTACATTCAAATCTACCACAACAACACAATCCGCAATCTTCCAAGCTCAATAAAAACAACAACAACACATTCCTTGCTCCCAAGTTCATGAACTACACCAACAATTTACACGTTAACAACTTCATTTTCATGATTACAAGAAACCATATTAGAATCACATTAATTCCTACAACAACCCACAAACAATTACAACGCCAACTTGAACCATTAAACCTCCATTGCATCATAGAATCCACAACAACAACAACTAAAATGCTAAGTAAAATTAATTCATCCCTTCCACACAACACAAACACCTACACGGCTACAACTCAACACACATAGTTTCATGAATTTCATCCATCTCTACACACTACAACATGCACAAATCATCCATGACACACGAAAGAGAAGATTAAACCTTACCTTTTTCCACTTATCTTCTTACTTGGCTAGAGTTGTAAATTGCACAAATGAATTGTTTGATTTCTCCAACAACTACTCCACGTTAGTAAGGACCTTCCAATTGGTTGAATTACTAGAAGAAAATATTTTTTTGATCAATTTTTCATGGGACCAATTTCAGCTAGCCTTGGCCGAATGGTTCCCCCCCTTTTTTTTCCTCCAAGTTTCTTCAAGTTTCTAGAGTTGGAAAAGATAAATAATGAGCCTTGCTTGGTCATCATCCATCTATATATATATAATTAAATGTCCCATACAAAGTGAACACATGCCCCATCTCATGGCTTGAAGCAATTGGCCAAGGCATTGGTGGGAGCCCACACCAAGCCACACGGCCACTTGTGGCTCTTTTTTTTATGGTTCATGAAGAATTAAATTCCTAATTCCAATTTTTCCCTTAATATTCCATACCAATAATATTCCTAAGTAACTTGTGTGTTAAACAAAATCGAAAGTATAGCCTTGCCCTTAACTTATCGTGATTTTCTTGAAATATCTTAATGTACAAAATACGGGATATAACAAGAAATATGGCCAAAAATATTTAGCCAAAATCAGTTGTACATAGATATATATGTGTAGAAAAATTAACCCATAGACCAGATGTACGCAATTGTCAATGCATTTTTCAAGTCTATAATATTTATCACGTCTACACTCAATTTATATCGACTAGTTGTCATGACCCATTTCGTGAGTCATGAGGGCACCTACACTATCCCCCCCTGATAGGTGAACCCTTCCCTTAAATCATGTTATTTAATGAATAAATGCGGAAGTAAATATCGAAATATTTCGAAGTCATAATATATATATAAATAACATAAGTGCGGAAATATGAAACACTACACCCCAAAACCAGGTCTAAACTCGTACAAGAGATTCTAATACTATTACTAATATAATGTCTGAATACTAGTACAAGTCTCAATAAAACATAACAAGTTCGTGTGAATAATAGAAAGTAGACAGATAAATAGGAAGGAAATCCAGGGCTGCAGATCCAGTAATAGCTCACCCTGGAGATTTTCTAGAAGTAGCCTCAGACTCACTCACAAGTAAACCTGGTAACCGGTTTGAATCGGACCAGACTGGTAACCGGTTAACAAACCTGCCGATTTTCGGTTAAAAAACGGGAACCAGCCACCGGTTCTGATTTACTGGTTAAAAACCCAAAACCGGAACCGGTCCGGTTCAAACACATCCAAAACCTTTTATTTTTTGTATAGTATATATATATTATAGTATTTATTAGTATATTGTAGGTATATTTACATATGTTATATAAGTTTATAAGTAAAGTTTATATATTTACTGACTAACAGGCTAACATCAAGTCAGCAATACAACATATACGTGTATCTATCTATATATATATATATTAAGTTATATGCTTAAGTTATACTACATATACCTAAAATATAGTAAGAATATACTTATATATGTCAATATACTTAGGTTATATATATATATATATATGTATGTATACTATATATTATAATTATATTCTTTGTATATTTTAGTTATTTTTCAAGTATATAACTTTCTAATTTATAATTTAAGTAGATGTATATTATAAGTATATTCTTAGTATATTTTAGGTATATTCCTAACTTAATATAAGTAAAAATATGAACACAAGTAAATAGAAGAAAGCTCAATGAGCCATATATTTTATTCATTCTTGGATAACATTTATTTGCAAGTTGTAGTTTTTTTTTTAACTTTCAAATAATACATGAGTTGCAAACAAATAGTAGAATAATAAAATCACCAATTCTCAATAATTTGGTTAATTTCCCCCATATCATATTCGACCATAGAGATATCTTCAAAGTCTTCCATTTGGTCTGGTCCACTTGCTATCAAATCTTCAATCTCTTCCTCTTCGCCTTCCTTCGCTTCTAAGTTTTGGTTGCGTCACTCCGATCTAATCCAATCGCGAATGCACACTAGTACTTGCAAGCTAAAGCCGGATAATGAGTGTCTATGGTCTCCAATTTGTTGTCTTCCTTGGCTAAATGCACTCTCCGAAGCCACGGTTGATACTTGAACCGTAAGGATATCTCGAGCCATTCTTGAGAGTATCAGATGACTTGCCTTGTATTTCTTCCACGATGCTAAGACGTCTAACTCATCTAGTTACTTGATATCCACATTTGGCTGCATCAAATAAAAGTGATATTCATCAAAGATTTCCTTACAAAAAGGAGTTGGATGTTAATGTAAAACTTTTAAACCCGACAAGCCCTTTTTGCTACTTTGAGAAGTAGTAGGGCGTGGAGCAACAGGTGTAGCATGTTCTTCCAAATTAGAATAATGAGTAAAAACTTTTCTAAACTCGTCATCAATAGCGAGTTCGGCTTCAGCTAAAGATGGTTGAACTCCCTCTTTAATTTCTAAAAATGTATAAATTTGACCAACCAATGCTTTAGTATAAGACACTTTTAAACAAGGATTTAAAAGAGAACCCAATATAAATAAAGTTGGGATGGGAAAAAAATACTTCTTAAATTTTGTTGTCATATCAAAAATAGCCGCTTGATAACCGGGTTTATATTTATACTCTTGTAAAACTCTAGCTATTTCTGCTAAGTAGGCTAAAATTCCAGTTATCATGGGATAGAATTATTTAGAAAAAGCAAGAGTTGCATTATAAAAAATTTCTAAGAGTTCAACACATTCCTTAAAATCATCCCAATGTGTAAAATTTAACCAATCATCATTATTAATATTATATTTGTTGTGAACTTGTTGTATGGGAATCCTATACTCATATGCTTGTTGTAGCATAATGTAAGTGTAGTTCCACCTAGTCTCAATTTCTACTTGAATTTTTCTAGGTCTAAGGTTATTTTCCACACAACAATTCTTAAAATCTCTAAGTCTTCCCCTATTAGCATTACAAAAAATAAACGCAACCACATCTCTAACTTTTTGAATAGAATCGTCAAAACGCACAAGACCATCTTTAACAATTAAGTTTAAAATGTAACAACTACATCTCACATGAAAAATATTTTTTAGCGGAGGGTTTAATTCTCTTTTTAAAAGACCAATCTCCTTTGTATTATTAGAAGCATTATCTAAAGAAATACAAAGTGTTTTTCTATAAATGTTAAAAAATCTCATAATAGTAGACAATGAATCCGCTAAAACTTTTCCACCGTGACGACCTTTTCCTTCGTCATATAAAAAAGATACAATTCTTTTTTGCATAACCCAACTGTCATCAACCCAATGACATGTAATAGCCAAAATATCTAACTTGTTAGCACTAAGACCCAAATCAGCGGTAAGAGAAACATTACAATTTAAAGAATTAAATACATGGCGCAAATAAAATCTATATTTTTTTTGTACAAATCTATAACATCCGATCTATAAGTACTTCTAGGAATACCCTCAAATAACGGATTATAATAATGTTGAATGTAAGTAACAAACCCCAAACCTGAAAGAATGGAAAATGGTAAACAATCATAAGCTACCATTTTAGCTATTTCTACACGCTCTTTTTTCTTGTCATACTTAAAATTTTTACCGGTTCGTGGGTCTATTGTCATTTGAATACCCCCCACATTTGAACCCGTTTGCTCTCCCCAAACATCTATATGTTTCTTTCTCATATGGCCTTTTAGTGTACCCGTTCCACCATCCTTACTAGTTTCTTACCTAAAAGCAAATACTTGTCCACATAGGATACATTTAGCTGTTTGGCTTTCCCTATCCTTAGTCATAAATTTCCAAATTTTAGCGGTTGGCTTACGAGTTCTAGGCGGTTTGTCTTGTGGATGTGATTGTGCAGGACATGTATCTCCTATGGGATTTTCGGGGGCTTGTGTTTCATCATCATCATCAATTTCATTAAAAGTGTCGGTATAATGTTGTTGCATAGCCTCATGACCTAAAAGTGGATTATTTCCACCAACATCAATACCTAAATTAGGTGTTTCTTCCACAAATGTTTCCTCATTAAGCCCACCCCTAACAATACCACTACTACCGGCACCACGTCTAAATCTCTTCGCCATTATTAAATAGAATTAATTTAAATCACACTCAAATAAATCACAAGAAAATAAATTGCAACAAATTAAATTGCGTAAATTAAATTGCGAAAAATAAAGATAGAGTTGGAACGAAGGTACCAACTTGCCGGACTAATTTCCAACAAAGTGAAGGCGGCTAGAATTGCAAATCCACCAAAGCTACTTCAGATTGTTGCAAAATCACCAGCTCCTCCAACAATATTATAATTGCAAAATTAATAATTGAACTATAATAACACTTTATAATATTTATTTGAAAGAAATTTAAAGTGGCTAAGTTTTGCAAAGTAACTATAATTGAGAGATTGAGATTTGACAGAAAGAGAAGAGTGAATTGGTGTGATTAAAATGAAAATGGAGAGGGGTTTATATAGGGGTGGGGGATGGGTTAAAGTGCTAAAAAAAATTTTGGGGGATTGGGGGAGGGGGGGGGGGGGGGAATGGGTTTGGGACCGTTTGGCAATGGCCATTTTTGCAAATGGACCGTTGGCCAACGGTCCAACAGAGCAGCCCAATGGCTCTATTTTAAAAAAAAATTAATTCCATCGGTTTTACCGGTCCGGTTTCGGTTCCAAAAAAATTAAAAACTGACCGGTATATAATAAACGGTTAACCGGAACAAGTTATCCGGAACCGGTTAACCGGTTCAACCAGTTCCGGTTCCGGTTCCGGTTCCGGTTTTACCGGTCCGGTTACCGGTTTGAACCGGTTAACTCAAACCAGTTGACGGGTTTACTCAAAAGGCCACAAACTGCAACCGGTGACAAACTCTACACTCGAGAAAAAGTGGAACAAGAGTAGTATGAGTACAAGACAAGTACTCGTAGGTATCATAGGCCGACAACGATTAGTTCACACATATAAAAGGAAAGAAATCAACAAGTAAACAGATGAGCAGTCAAGTACAGTGTAATGACCCGTTTGGTCGTTATAGTTTTTTTGGTACTTTCGCCAACTCCCGAGCATTGATTAGCTCCCTTTTGACCTGAGAGTACACGCTTCTCGAGATGTCTAGACTGGATTCAAGCAACTTTGGGAAAAATGTAGACTTGAAGTGAAAAAGGGTTGACCCGAGGTTGACTTTTGGGAAAACGAACATTTTTCAGAATTCTGTCAATTCTGAGAGGTCCATATAGTCGCTTAGAACTTGTGTGTGCATTTGGTTTGGTTTCCAATGCATTTCGGGACGTTAGATGGGAAATAGGAATTAAGGCATCGGTGGTTGACTCGGTCAACGAGACCTCCGTTTGAAATTCTGAGGCCACAGGTGTGTTCGTAATGCGTTTTTATATGGGACTAAGTATCTGGTATGAGAGCAGATGGTCTCGGGAGTTAGTCGAAAAATTGGATAGAAGGAAAATATTGGGCTAAAGTCTCTGGTGTCCGGTGCCCACTTTGGCGGCACCAGCACGGCAACGGCGGGGCCGCTAGGGCGGTCGACCTGCCGCTGAAGCGGTACACGCCATTTAGGCTTGACCACTAAAGCGGTCAGGTAGCCGCTGGGGCGGTCATAGTACCACTGTAGCGGGTGACGGGCAGTTAAATCCATTAAATGAGTCTCATATGAGTCTTAGACCCTCATTATTTCATATCTCAATATTGGAGCTTGAGAAAGTTGTTCTTGGAGACAAATTGAAGGAATTCTTGGAGGTAAAACTTTGTCTAATCCTTTACTCCTCTTTAATCACAATTATCTTAGATTTTCCCCTTCCCTTTTCAATCTCTTAAAAATGGAATTTGAAGGAGGGTTTTGGGAGATTTTTCTCTAATATTATACTTGATAAATTGGTGATGTTAATGTTAAAATGTGATGAATCTAAGCTCAGTAAGTCCATATCTTCCGCTTTTAACGTTGAATTCCAGATTTAGAGAATTGGGGTTCATACCCAATTTAGGGGTTTTTACTTGAAATCAGATTTGGAACAATTCTTAAGTTAAATCAACAATTAATGATTGGGTTATGATTACCTAGGATTCAATTTATTTTACCCGCGAATTTTCTGTTTCGCCCTTGTGGGCCCGTTTCCCCAATTTCTAGGGTTAAAATGGACCTAATTGATATCATAGCTGTTATATCCCGCATTTTTGTACAGTCGGATAATTCAAGACAATCGCGGGAAGACAACAAGCCAGGCCATATTTTTATCTTGTTAAGCATGAGAGTTGTTTATGAAAATTTTGAAGTGGGAATATTCAGAAAGGTCAAGGGCATAAAGAGAAATTCGCAATATGACTCGTGGAATTATGAAGGAAAACGAAGGGCAAATTTGGAAATTGGAAAAATTAAAAATTTGTCATGAAGCACAACAAAAAAAAAAGGAGTGGGCTTGATTTTTTTTGGGCCAAGGTTGGCTATCCATCCTTCTTGATGGGCCAAGCCCATATGAGAATTAATGAATGGTTTAAAAGATGACCATTAAGTCATCTTTTCCTCATAACTCCCTAGAACATTAAAGAACAAAAAAACAAAAGGAGCAAAACTCCATAGGCCTCTCGGCCAAGGGCAAGAATTGCCAAGAGAATTGACAAAAAATTCCTTCAAAAATCATTTTCTACTAATTTAAGGGCCCTTCACAAGGTGGAGTGTTCATTGGAACAAGAAGATTTCATATTCTTGCAAGTTACAATTCTAGTCAAGTGGGGAGTCAAGAAGGAAGGTGAGAATCAATTTATTTTATGTGTTATAGGTGATTATGTATGTTGTAGTACGTAGAGGTTGATGAAATTCATGGAAATGTGGAAAACATGTTGTGGCCGTGAGTGTGTGGTGTGTATATGTGGTCGTGTATACATGATGTTTAGCCGTGTATATTGTGTGGAAATAAAGAGTCAATTCTACTTAGTAATTGGTTGTTGTTAAGTGGATTCTATGTTTCTAATAAAGGCGTAATGACCTTAGTGAAGTCGATGTAGTTGGAAACTTGCTTTAGAGATTATGTAAATTGAAAATAATGTTCTTGCAAGTATGGAAGATAATGAGACTAGTGTGATGTTGTTGGTGTATGAACTATAAGGTTGTTATTGTTTTATTGAAGTTGGAAGGCTTTGAAGGAAATTGTATATTGATTGAATTGTTAAAATGTACTTTGGGTCGGTTATCGAAATTGTTAGTATGGTTGTTGGCATTGTTGTTAATAATTTGGCCAGGTTGAATTCCCGGGATTGTTGTTGATTGAAATTGGCCAAGTTGAACTTGGTGGGATGGAGTATTTACAGGGGAAATGCTGCCGGAATTTCGGTAGCCAAGTATTATCTTAAGATTCCAATTCTAAATGCTCTAACCAAAGTTTGGTAAATATGACCAATTTGTAGATTGTGGCGGATTTGCAACTTGAATTTGGAATAGCATAAGGAGCGGAAAGAGGTATGTAAGGCTTCACCTTTCCTTCTATAGCATGTCTTAGACGTAATATGTTGGATATGAACCTCGGGGACAACTCTATTTTCCGGAATCCGCACCTAAAGTTTCCCCTCTTTCATTCAGTAGAATTGAATTAGAAAGTGTGCGAAACGTTGGAAAAACTATCCAAACCTCTAGAACTTGCATAAATAGGACCCGACTACCTTGAAACCCTCACAAGTAACGCCATGACATGTAATATATGTAAAGTGTGCACGCTACCTCATTCGGCCCGAGGTGGGCCCATTGTTCCCGGATTTTCCTTATTGTTCCGTTTGACTTATTTTGATGCAGAATTCAAAGGAAACTTTTGACCCTTGTCTCGATTACCAAACGATAAGTACCATACCATTCTAATGGAAATATGTCTATGATAACCATGATAACCATGATGCTAAGGAAGAGAATACGTCTATGATAAGTATGACAAGAATGATTCCATGACTAAGAGTCTTAGGCTAAGGACCTAATGTGAATACGAAAGTATCAAACTAGTTCTTGATTTTTAATTCTATTCCTTGGTTATGACACTATCTTCTAAAGATTTCAAAGGCATGATCCCCAAGTCGTAAAGTCTCAAATGTCTATGATAGATATGTGGACGATATGTTCCTACTATGAATATGACAATATGACAATGTTAAATTATTTCTTGATATCTCAACTCTATTATGGGTAATGACTACTTTAGAGGTTCCAAGTATATGAAACGATGCCTTATGACCCTATTTTTTGTTTTCTCATAATGACACTCTTCATTGATAGTCTCGCCTTATGATACTAGTTCCTTCAAGGTGAGACAAAGCGGTCACGGTTATACCATAATGTAATCGGAAGTCACCGACCTTACGTCACTCCGATGGATACATGGTTTTCTTTGGGCTCTCCTGCATGCTTATATGACATATGTATATGAGATATGAATATGTACATTGGGTGGGGGATTGGAAGGGATACATGTTTCATTGCCACCTGGTCAGCTAGCGTTATCATCCCGGACGCGGGATAGATGGGCGAGCCGACGTATTTCGGCGCTATATGGGCGGGCCGACATTGTTCGGTGCTATGATATGACATGATCTGATATGCTATGACATGATACGCTATGACATGACATGATATGATACGATATGACATGATACGTTATGACATGACATGATATGATACGATATGACATGATACGCTATGATATGACAAGATATGATACGATATGACATGATGCGCTATGATATGATATGATAAGACATGACATGATATAAGTTCTATTTTCTATGTCTATGAAAAAGAAATGTTCTTTTTAAAGGGAAGGACAAGCATGCATGGTATCCGGCCTGAAAAGGGTATTCCTATGTACAGGTTACTTTCTTGTATCACTATATGTCCTATGATCCCATGATATTGTTAATCATACTTTATGTTTCTGTTTGTATTATCTTCCATGCTTTACATACTCGGTACACTATTCGTACTGACGTCCCTTCTTGTGGACGCTGCGTTCCATGCCGCGCAGGTCAGCAGGTAGACAGACTTGACTCCTAGGAGCTTCATCAGCAGTATTGTAGCAGCGCTCCAGTTGTTCCGGAGCCTTAGTTTCTTGGTACTATTTTGTGTATATATGTTCGGGCACGGCAGTACTCGTCCCTTCCTATGTATATGTGTACTATGTTTAGAGGCTCGTAGACAGATATGTACAGTTAGATGTTTTGTACTTTTGATGGTCCTCGTCGCTGTGTAATGTGCTAGCAAAGTTTGCTAGCCTATGTTTATAATTATGCTACTAATGTTAATGTTAAGCAGAAAAACAAATACGGTGATGTTCATACGATACGAGATAAGAGGTGCTCGGTACAAGTATCGAGTACTCGTCACGGCCCTAGTTGGGTCGTGACAATAGCAATATTAGTATCATTTTCCATGATTTCTAATTTAGAATTTGATTATGCTTAGACTACTTTGGTTCTGAGCTTCAGAGGAAGGGCAAAACGATAGAGTGACTTGTTGGTGTTGTGGTTCGGCAGTCTAGATAGGTTATGGCTTACCTCTAGTGAGACTATGCATAGCGAATCACATATTTAGAGTATAATGTCGGAGACAGCATGCGAACCTTTGGGTATGAAGTTGGGTTGGATATTGTCTTAGGTTGGGCCCTAATATGTGTTGGGACTTGCCACCCTGTTATGTGTGTTTATTGTTCCATTTTGATAGTTGATGCTACGAGTAGTGGTAAATATCAGAATCTGTGTTACTATCTTGACTAAGATATGGTTGACATACCGTTGTTGGTATTTGCATTGTGATACATTGTTGATGTACCCGTTGTTGGTACTAGTAATATTGGTATATTGTTGGCATACCCTTAATGGGATTGTGATATGATACATTGATGGCGTACCCCTTCGTGGTACTTGTGATATTGAACTTGATTGTTGATACTTGATGTCTGCATTGCACTTATTCTCACACATTCATGATGTATGGCCGATACCCGGTGATGATCCGGTATCGTTGATTGCATAAATTGATATTTGATAAACTCCTTATTTGAGTGATTGTAAAGGATGATGTCCGAAGATCCATTCCGGAATCGTTGATTGTATGAAACTGATGTTTGCTAAACTCTTTTACTTGAGTGATTGTGAGAAGGCCGATGTCCGAGGTTCAATTCCAAAATCATTGATAAGTGCATTGCATACATTCCCTAATATTCATGATACATGGCCGATAGCCGGTAATTATCCGGTATTGTTGATTGAGCGACTCTTTTACTTGAGTGATTGTGAGAGGCCAATGACCGATGATATGTTCTGGCATCATTGTTGCATGGCCGATTTCGATGTTATTCCAGAATCGTTGTTAGTGCATGGGCTCCGCGGTCCCCAGAGTGGTGCCAGTGAGACTCCCCCTATGAGCAATTAGCCAGGGTCCCGTCTGTCTGTTGGGCAAAGATCCAGGATGGGTGACACTTAGACTTCGCGAGTCATACTGAGTTGTGCTACCGAGACGTCGATATTTCCGTCCGGAGTACATGTGTACACCTCACTTGAATGGCATTATATCTCATCCATTCCATTATTGCATTGCACTGTATTGCATTGCATTATGACTTGATTGAGATGTTGTGATGACTCTGTTATGATAATGGATCGTGATGATTCTATTGTGATGATTGAACTGGATATATACATATTTCGAACTTGGTGTACTTGGATTTAGAGGCTTTACGTAGGCGATGACGAATAGTTGGTTGTTATCTTATTATCTTATACTTGTTGCATTCCTCGCTATCTACTTATTTTTTGAATTGTGTTATCTATGCTTCGTAGGCCGATGATGTCTACCAGTATTGTTGTTTGTACTAACTTGTACTTGTTGTATTCTTTTATGAATGTAAAGTATCAGGTCGGATCTACTTCTCTGACTCATGACTGATCAACTCTTCAGCTTCCACTTGAGTTTTCCAGGGTGAGTATGGCGTCCGCTGACCTCGTAGACTCTTCTATTACTTATGTCTTGCTTTCCATTCAGAGACATGATTTGAGACAACTTATGTATTATTATTCAGACCTTTAGTATTCAGATTTAGATGCTTTTGTATTACCAGACCAAATACTGCAGTGGATTTCATTTACTTCCACACTTGTTAACATTATATTATATTGTGAGACTTACGTTATTTTACTTTCTTCCGCTATTTTCTATTATTGTGAATGTTGAGTTTTGGGTTCGCCTACCGAGGTGGGAAAGGTAGGTGCCCACATGACCTAGGCTGAAATGGGTCGTGACATACAGTCACAAAGCACGTCCAAGTATAGGATCAAAAAGAATGTATGAGATTTCCATAAGCAGTCATGAATAATAAAGTGAATGCAATGCAGCGCAATGTCATGCTATGCAATGCCCCCCGAGCCTCCTCTCCGAATCATGTATAAACATGCTAAGGGAAATGCCTTAAAGTCATGACCTATGGGGAACCCGTGAAGTCCATGCAACTACACAAAAGATCATTTCCACTTGGGCGCACACATATGATCATTATTACAATTGCCACTTGCGCCCACACAGAGTATCATTATTTCCATTGTAACCATTTATGCACGTGGATAGATGATTTGTAAATGCATGGATCAATTTTAATAACATCTCAAACATAGAAACTACAAACTGATATCATGAATTCCAAACTCAACCAAGTCATCATTACATAATCGTCCCCTTTTCAAGAGATAAGCGAGATATCAAGAACAATTATTCAATCAGTAATCACAACATATCAACAAGTATGGCGGCAAGCCCACATACCAAAATTCATACCAAACCAGTGGGTTTATCACCACCACCATGCACAAGGCCTATCATGCTTTCCCCGTCAATAACTACCATCTACATAAGTTTCGCTAATCGGAGTATAGATATAAGCAAGTCGTAACCTACTTCAGTGCTGAATAGGAGCCACGAACTATCCAATTTGAGCCTTTCCTTTTCGAACTGCCTCCGAATGAGCAAAGTCTATCAAATAATTATTCTACATTAGATTATGAATATAAGGATACCAATATTACTATACTTCTAAATTGACTAAAAAAAGACCTTAGAAAATGACCCCGGGCCACAAGGGAAAAATCAAAAGTTTCAAGTGGAAACATGTTACCCAACGTCTAACCTAAATTTTCCCTTCAATTTCATTAATAATCAAAAAACCCCAATTTGGAGAAACTCTCAATTTCATACCAAGATTCTTGAGTAATAAGGGGAGATTCAAGCTTAGGACTAAGTTACCCAAAGATAAAATACTTACAATCTAAGAAACCCGAAGCTCATCCGAGACCTCCTGGACGTAACCAGAATATACAAATCAAGTATAAACGATGCTATGAATTATTTCGCAACGTCAAAATTTTCAAAAGAGGTCATCTTGACCCGGTCAACCCCCAAACACCTTTGAACTAGAATTTCAACCAAAAGACCAAAATACCCCTGAGTCCTTTGGGAACTGAGCTGACCACTCTACCAAGTTATAATCGACCTTCCGGACCTAATGGAACCAATGAAATTTGCAAAGAGACTCTTTTACTCAAAATTCAACTATGGGTCAGCACTTTTTCATATTCAACTTAGGAGATTTTAATACACTCAAAGCCAACCACAACTCACCCAATTGCCTCGAGAACTGGTCCACCTATTCCTGCAAGTCAAATACACTCTAAAGAAGCTAGGGGAAGAGTCAACAGGGATGAAAAGCCTAAAACGACCAAACGGGTAGTTACACTTGTGGAATTACAATTGGTATGTTGCTGATTTTTGTTTTGTCTATACTCAATTTATAATTGGCGCAACTGAAAAGACATTCATTTGAACATGTACAACTGATTCTAAAATTTAATTTACACTAATGAAATGCCAATAAAAAGAAAGCAACAACAAAGTTAATATTTCACGTCTACACACAATTAATAATTGGCGCAACTGAAAAGTCATTCATTTGAACATGTGTGTTGATTCTAAAATTTCATTGACACTAATGAAATGCTAATAAAAGAAACCAAAAACAAAGCTAATATTTCAAATTGTCCTCAACTAAATCAATTAACTAATCATATTGTAGCATGATGGATTTTTAAACTCAACAATTGATTTCTTAATTGTTGTCAATCTATCTAGAATGAAATTCGGCCACCGACCACTGACCACATTCCTTGCAAAATCCACTTGTTAGACCCAAATCGGAGGGCCACGACTGATACCCAAGACCCTACTCGGTTGAGTGCCATACTACCAGTCCATCCATGAGTCACAACTTCTTTGAATCTTTAATTTACAAAATAACGCTTTCGTCAGGTAAAACATGAAAAACTTTTCAATAAAACTCTTTCATCAGCTCAGGCACTTCTCTCTTATTCTTAATTCAAAGAAAACATTTGGTCACAATAAAATCTTTAAAAATAAAGCATAAAAAACATCGACCTATAAGGTCTATTTACACAACTGTCGGCATCTCGACGCACTATGCACAGGACACTGTCTGCAAAAGTCTCAAACATACACGAGATACCATAACATAAGTACTCAGACTTGGCAACACTCCGAACTGAGATGGAGCTCACCAATCCAGCTAATAGCCTGGGAACATCCTATAGCCAATGTCTTCTTACTCATCTGTATACACCAGCGTGGCATAAAATGCAGCGCCCCCAGACAAAGGGATGTCAGTACGAATAATGCATCGAGTATGTAAGGCAGAACTGAAACAATATATCTCGACTCGGATGATAAAAGATTAACAGACTCAATCTGTACCTGTAACCAACTCTAGTAAACACGTATGCATATGAACTTTTGATGCAGCATGAGTGTGTGTATATATATAGCCCTTTCGGGCATAATAGCATAATGGCCCCTTTGGGCAGCTCCTTCGGGCATCATAATCATCGTATACCAACTGATCAGGTGGTTTGCGTATATAACGCCTTATCCCTTTCCCCTTCCCCATGAAATGATGTTGTACATGTATGTAAATATGCAAATGCATGAAAATATTTTGAAACCATCAACAGACTCCCTTCGGAGCAACCTTTAGTTCCAAATGGGAACTTCTTCCCATTTCTTAAAAATGGGAAATTCTTCCCTTTTTCTTAAAAATTATAACGCTTATTGATCTTAAAAATGTCATAGATCATTCTAAAAAGAAGGAAAGGATAGCCTTAACATACTTGATTTATCTCTTACGAATTAACGCTTATTCTCCCGAACTTGCAAATCTACACTCAAGAGAAATTATACTACAGTTAGACTTATCGCCATATACCTATCTCTAGTCCTTAAACCAAACTCCTTTAGAATCTGCCAAAATTCGGGCTGCATCTCCCCTGTTTATATGCCTAGCCCGAAATCACAATCAACAACAATACCAACAACAACAATACCAACATCAACAACAATATTATCAATACCAATATATTCCATAAAACATCCCACACGATGTTTTTCAACATACAACAAGAATATACACTTCCTTTATTCCCAATCAAGGAGCATAATCTCATCAACACACCAACAACTTTAGATACCATTTCTATACATGTAAATCAGCCCAGCCACACGGCCACAACATGCTCAAAATAGTCCATAAACACAACAACTACAACACGATACTTTATGACCTTCCCTCCATAACTATTTTCACTTTTAAGACTTGCTAAACCTCCAAATCAACTCAACATAAGAGATAGGATGAAGAATATACCTTATACTTGAAGAAATTCAGCCACACCAACTTTCTTCAAGAACAAACTGTTACATCTCTCGTTTTCATGGTAGGAAAAACATACGGCTTCCTAGTCAAGTATGCCTTGAAAGAGAGATTTGTAATCGAGTATTGAGATGCTAAGTATTTTACCTCGTGTATGGAGGTACTAGCAGGTATTCCAGGTATATCACAGGATTAGAAGTTGAACGGGTTGAACCGACGCACGCTGAGCAAATGCAGGGAATCTGCAGACACCTGACATTAACGACGGACCGTCTACCATGTCGACGGGCCGTCAATGTGCACCCTCGCTATGATCTGAGAATTCTAATCTGTAAAAATCGATCGACGAGGCACGTCGACGGGCCGTCGATCGCTGTCGTTAATATGGCTCTGCAACTTCTGATCTGCAGAAGTAGGTCGACGGACCGTCGACGTGACCGTTGAACCGCTAATCTGGAATCTTCCAGCCCAGCAATAAATACACGACCCTAGTCCACAATTTTCAGATTTCACTTTTCTCTCAGCCCTGAAAACTATAGAATACTATCCATGTCATATTCTCATAAATCCAAGAGGGATTAAAGAATAATCATCATAAATTAGTAGAATCAAGGGTGTGGATACCCACTAGGGTTTGTGGAAGCCAAGATTTCCTTTGAAATTGAAGTGGGAGTTCCTTCAAGTGTAGAATCTTCATCCAAAGCTTATTCCTACATTATCAAAGCTAAGTTTTATGTTCAAGTCAAGTTATAAAGAGTATTGAGAGGTTAAAAGGCTTAGATTATAGAAGGGAGGAAGATATGGAGTGCAAATATGAAAATAGTTATATTCTTGAATTATGACTTGATTTGAATTATAGTTCTTGACATGTTGTGAGTATGGTCTTGTATAAATGATATAAATGATATTAAAGAAGAATTATATGAGGATGAATGTGGTGTTGTGTTGTAGATATGGTTAAGGATGACTTTTAAATACAATTGTGAGAATTGAATGATGTATAGCTTGGTGAAGAACATTGATTACAATATTATGGATGTTGTTGTTGATGGTTGGGAGTTGTTACAGTTGGAGGAAGTGGTTGAAAGAATGGGGATATTGCCCAATTTTCGTTAGATCTTAGCCACTCTAGATTAAGCTTAAGTATGTCTTCAATTATCTAATCTTAGTATGAATTCCCTTGAAGGTATAATCGCAAGCTTGAGAGGCACGCAATTAGATGATAGAGCTGAAGAGATACAAAGGTATGTGAGGCTAGTCCCTTCTTTTCAAAAGGCATGATTCCTATATATATGGTGATTTCTTTCCGGTAATTTCCATGACCTTCTTATATTCCAAAAGATGAAGGCTAAAGAGCATTAACAGTTTCCCACAAGATAGAGATGAGATATGTTCCATGATAATGATATGATGTTATTATGATGCTAATGATCTTGACATGATTCCTTGATGCTATTCATTGCTGATACCCTCTCCTTATAATGCCAGTTCCTTCAAGGTAAGGCATGAAGGTCATGACTACTCCATAATGGGATCGGGGGTTCTCGACCTTACGTCACCCTGATAAAGTATTATCATTTACTTGAGTTCTTATGCATGTCCTATGATAAGCATATAACGATGATATTACACCGTGCCTAGTTGGCCGGACATGACACTGCTACGGCGGGTGGCCTATGATTACACCATGCCTAGTTGGCCGGAAATAACACCGCTACGACGAGCGGCTTATGATTACACCATGCCTAGTTGTCCGGACATGACACTGCCACTGTGGGCGGCTTATGATTACACCGTGCCTATGTGGCCAGACATGACACCACTAGTAGGCGGTGTGCGATAGTTACCTCGACGCGAGTTAACGATGATGGTGTATTTGATATGCATAATATGTGTTTTCCTTTAAAAGCTAGTAGGTTATATCTTTGCCTCATGTTTCATTATGTCTTTTTATGCTAGTATTATTCACGCCTTACATACTCAGTACATTTTTCGTACTGACGTCCTTTTCTTTTTGGACGTTGTGTTCATACACACCGGTAGACAGGGAGACGGTGCAGACCCGTAGGAGTTGATCAGCGGATTCACAGGAGCACTCAACTACTCTGGAGGGACTACTTATGGTGATATTATTTTGTGTATATTTGGGGTATGACGGGGTCCTGTCCCGTCCTTATGTCTCAGTACTCTAGTAGAGCCTCGTAGATACGGATGCGTGGGTAGTTGTTGTCTTATGGATACATCAGTGTATATTTTTGTATATTATTTTTGCGGCCGTGAGGGCTTATGTATATTTATGTGTTGCCTTGGAGATGGTGTATATTCGGGTTGTGTATGTTGATTAGCATAACGAGTGGTCCTCGATAGTCAGCTCCGGGTACCTGTCATGGCCCCCTGGCCTGGTCATGACAAAAGTGGTATCAGAGCAGTTCCATCCTAGGGTGTGTCTACGAGCCGTGTCCAGTAGAGTCTTGTTTATAGGTGTGAAGCGCGCCACACTTATAAACAGGAGGCTTCGGGGCATCTAGGAAAAATGGTCGTCCTTCTTCTTATTAGATCGTGCCATAGAGCCATGTTATAAGATTTTCTTTTCTCTAACTGTGCGCTATGATTTCAGCGAAGCCGGTAAAGAGGAAAGCCACAGCCGCCCAGAAGGGCCAGGCTATGAAAGAAAGTCGGGTGGAAAGGGAGCCGCCAATCAGTGTAGAAGAAGGTGAATCCTATAATGAGGCTCCATTCAATACCTCTCACACTCCGCCTATACTAGAAGAACAAGGAGGGGCTTCAGCTCCGGCTCCTATGCCTCCGGTTCGTCCATCGGGTACTTCGGGTCAACAGATGATCGAGGCCATCCAGCTATTGTCCCAGTTGGTTGCTACTCATACTCAACAGCAAAGCTCGAGTCTCGGTGATAGAGCCACTAATGCAAGAGCCCGTGATTTCATGAGTTAAAATCCCCCAGAATTGTTTGAGTCAAAGCCGGACGAAGACCCGCAAGGTTTTATAGATGAGATATTGAGGACATTGAGGATCATTCATGCTTTGGATACTGAGTCAGTGGAGCTAGCATCTTATAGACTTTGGGATGTAGCGGTATTATGGTATAATAATTGGATATCTTCGAGGAAGGAGAATGCATCTCCCCCGGTTTGGCAGGAATTCGTAGATTCTTTCCATCGTCACTATTTTCCACCAGAGGTTCGAAGGGCCCGAGCTGACAGGTTTCTGAATTTAAAGCAAGGGAATATGAGTGCTCGGGAGTATAGTCTCCATTTCAATTCATTGTCCCGGTATGCTCCCACTATGGTAGCCGATATGGGAGATAGAGTACACAGATTTGTTAGTGGCCTAGGGCCACATTTGTTCAAGGATTGTCTGACGGCTTTATTACAAGAGGGGATGGATATTTCCCGTATTCAGGGCCATGCCCAGAACTTAGAGGAGCAAAAGCAACCGCGCCGAGGTGAGCGTGATGTTGATAGAGGACAGAGCAAAAGGGCCAGATCTGCTAGCGGTGAGTATAGAGGGGGTCAGCAACAGTATTCCAGATATTCGGGCCATTCCGCGACGAGTGTACCTCCTCGGTTTGCGGGTAGGAGATTTGACCGCCCCATTTATTCTGGTCCGGGTCAGAGTTCGAGGTTCTTAGGTTCCCTTTGGAAGTGATCCTAGTCAGAGGAGGCCACCGGTTCCACGATGCAGTCAGTACGAAAAGTCACATTCGGGCCTGTGTCGCCAAGGTTCAGATGTTTGTTATGTTTGTGGACAGACTGGCACGTGATACGTGATTGTCCCTCGAGGCAAGGTAGAGGTGGGGCTCAGCCCACAGGATCATCAGCTGGTTCTGTTATGTCCCGTATTTTCATACATTGGGACGTTTTAAAATAAACGCGACAAGTTAAAGACAAGACTATCTTAAGGTACGAAGTAGAGATTTTAACTTCTGGTTTCGTTTCGAGTCACAATTTATCTACAATTTTCGTTTGGAATTGAAGTATTAATGGAAAATTGGGATTAAACTAATCATAATTGGATTAATAAGTGGGATTGGAAAGACAAATATCTGCCCACTATTTTAGGCCATGTTTGGCTGTGCACTATAGTGCCTTGGTCAAGGAATCTTGACCCAATTTAGTGTGATCCACATGTCCAAGGCATGGAGGGGACATATAGACAAGAAAATATGTTCACTCCACATTTTCACAACTCATTGCAACATTCCAAAGTGTAGAACACTTAGAGACAAGGAGGGAAGCTCTCGGCTAAGAGCTAGCCGAGAGTGAGGTTCAAACATTGCTCAAAAATTCCAGTTTTCTCCACCAATTTTACTCCTCATCTAGTATATAAGAAGGTGTAGTAGTTGTTGAAAAGAAACAAGAAAGTGTAGCACCTAAATAGAGTTGAAGTTTCGGCCAAGGTGAAGAACAAGATTGAAAGGTAAGAATGCTTATTGTTGTTGTGTTGCATGATAATTTGAATGTATAGTTCATGCATGTTGGTGTTGGATTGTTGTTGTTGTTGAAGTAGAGAGTGAGCCGTGAGTGTGGTGAAGTCATGATTGATTTCATTTTGCATGTATTGTTGATGAATTGAATAGGTATCAACATAGGTAAATGAACAAAGATTGTAGAAGTTTGGTTGTGATGTTGCATGTTGGATATTGGACTGTTTTCTTGAAATTAAAATGAGCCGTGTACCCTTGATTCTAATGAAGTCATGATTAATCTTCTTGTGCATGGATTGGAAGTGAATTGAATGTGTTGTAGTATGTATAAATGGATGGAAATCATGAAGTTGTTGAAGTGGTGTTGTAGCCGTGTGAGTGGACTGTTTTGGGGGGATTTAGGGACTGTTTTGTGTCACATTTGGATTGTTGTTGTTATGAACATTGTCTTGTATTGTATGCATGTTTAATATGTGAATTGAGGTGTTAAAGAAATGAATTAGGTTGAAGTGTATAGGCAGTCCAAAACCGTGGACTGTTTTGGTACTAGAAGTTAATTTGTGTGTGTTGAATGTTGATTCTTGTTGCAAACGTTTAGTGAAAGTAAAGTGCAATGATTCAAGTTAAAGCTGAAATGAATTGTGGACTGTTGTAAGAATGAAGATGATGCTAAAACAGTTCCAAGAACCATGAAAGTAATGTCATTAAACGTGTTGTTGTTGTTGCAAGTTAAAACTGGAAAATTTCTAAGCGAGAATGAAAACGTTATGTGTGTTGTTTAGCCGTGTGTATGGGGAAGTTTTGAATGATGTATGGACTGCCCAAGTTCCCTAAGTATTGTTTAAACAAGTTTGGATTGATACATGAAAGAACGATTGGCAATGTTAGCTTGTAGCGCTAGTTGGTTTGAATGCGAACGAAACGTCGTTTAAATGTTAGAAAGGGATTGTGAGCGTCAAAATACGTATTGAATTCCCTTGTAGACTAATTGTAGCTCTTCATATCTTGATATAGGATAAGTGTTTTTGGGCAGCAAGTACAAGTTAGAATACAACTAAGCGCTAAAGGTATGTAAAGCCTATTCCTTCTTTCTTTTGGCATGTCCGAGACGTAAGTATGAAACAATATGAACCTTGGGGTAAATTCTATTCTCTAGTTCCATGCATGACTTATGATTCTATATTTCATTAAGGCTATTGTCGTGTGCCTACAATATGAGTGACTAATGAATAATGCATGAAAGTTCCTATTCTTAAAGAATTGCACAACTAGAGACATACTTGACTTTCAAAAGCTACACCATGTTAAAGTGATATACGTACATGAAATTTGAAACGTTCCTTGTAATAGTTTGTTGTGAGACTTAAAATGAACTGAATATGAATATTATTTTGACACTTTAGAGCTGGTTAGTTGCTTATCCATTGAGTCTCAAAAAGATAAATTGCATATATGTGGTTGCCTGTTATTCTGCTCGTGCCTACCGCTATATCCTTCACTGAGTCCCGGGCCAGGATACGTTTTCATGCGCATGTTTACTATATTATTCACTGAGTCCGTCATTAAAGGGCCGGGACACGTTATATATATATATATGATGGTATGATGATGATATGATGACAAGATGATATGATGATAAGATGATGATATGATGATATGGAGATGATGATGATATGATGATATGGAGATGGTGGCCAGGAGGGCATATATTCCTTATTGCCGAGTCCCTCATTAAAGGGCCGGGACACGTACATGTTTATGATTATGATGCTATGATTTTAATTACCGAGTCCCTCATTAAAGGGCCGGGACACGTAATATATGTTATATACAGAATGATTATGCTATGCAGCTTTGATTACAAAACTCTATAATGACATTGATATGAGAATGATACAGATGAAATATGTTCAAAGGCAAGTTTTATGAAATTTTGGTTGTTGCATTGAATCCTATATACCTCGTCTCAATATAAGTCTATTACTAAGTTTCAAGCTTTACATGCTCAGTACATATTCCGTACTGACCCCCTTTCTTCGGGGGGCTGCGTTCATGCCCGCAGGTACAGACGCTCGTTTCGGAGATCCGCCAGCCTAGGACACTTATTCAGCTATTTTGGACTGCTCCTTTGTTCTGGAGCTAGCTTGTGGTATAACTCCCTTATGTTGTACTCATATGTGTTTAATTGGGTACGGCGGGGCCCTGTCCCGCCATATGATACAGTCATTACTCTTAGAGGTCTGTGGACATCTGTGTGGGTCTGTTTGTAGTTGTTGATGCGTTTTACGACTATGACTTATGTTTGGGGCGTACCCATTCGTAATGGCAGCCTTGTCGGCTTGCATATATATGTATGTTTGGTATTTTGCATATCGTGGCAGCCTTGTCGGCTTGCGTAGGAATATATACATGTTGTTGTTTAAAAAGTGCAACTCCTCAGGAGACAGGTGCCTAAGACATACAAAACTTGGCAGCTTTAAAATAACACTCTACCTTTTTATACAAATGAGATCATGACATGCTAATTATAAATGATTATAGTTAACAGATAATATGAGTGTCCAACTCGGGCACTAGTCATGGCCTACGGGGTTGGGTCGTGACAAAAGTGGTATCAGAGCGGTTCAATCCTCGGAGTGTCTACAGACCGTGTCTAGTAGAGAGTTTATCGATGTGTTATGCACCACGTTTATAAACAGGAAGCTACAGGACATTTAGGATGTCATCTTTTCTTCTCATTCTAGATTGTGCGATAGAGCTATATTATAAGGATAAATCTTTCCCTAACAGATTGCTATGTTTACAGCGATGCCTCCAAAGAAGGCGACAGCCGCCCAGAAGGGCAAAACGGTAGTTGGGGAGACCAGTGGGACCCGGAGGGTCACTAGAGCTTATTCCCAATATGTGCCTGGGATTAGGCTTTAGTCCGCGACCTCCGCTACACCATCACTATCAAAGGAGCCTAGGGCAACAACAGCTACAGGTCAGGAGACAGATTTACCACCAGCTCCTGCGGCTCCAGCACCCGAGCCTCCAGTTCCCCAGCCTGGAGCAGAGGATAGGGCTATGCGTGAAGCAGTACAGTTATTGACTAGGTTGGTATCAGGACAGGCTCGTAGACGCGAGTTAGGAGATGATTATGCGGATAGACACGATAGTTTGAGGGTCCGTGAATTTCTGACTTGTAACCCCCCAGAGTTCTATGGGTCAAAGCCCGCAGAGGATCCACAGGATTTTATTCGACAGATGCTGCGTATGTTGCGGGTGACTAAATATTCCGAGACTGAGTCGGTCGAATTGGCTTCATATCGTTTGTGGGATGTGGCAGTTAATTGGTATGAGTCCTGGGAGTTGTCCAGGGGTGATAATGCTCCACCAGCAGTATGGGATGAGTTCGTAGAGGCTTTTCTGGGTCATTTTCTGCCTCCGGAGATGAGGCGAGCCAGAGTTGACAGATTTATACACCTGAGGCAGAATGGTAGAAGTGTTCGAGATTATAGCCTCGAGTTTGATTCGCTGGCTAGGTACGCGCCCACTATGGTAGCTGACATGGCAGATAGGGTGCATCGTTATGTAATGGGGCTGGATAATTACTTGATTGATAGCTGTATGGCAATGGCTTCTCATCCCGGTATAGATATCGCTCGAGTGCAGGCATATGCACAGGGAGTCGAGGGTCGATAGAGAGGGCGTCGATTTGATAGGGAGCAGGACAGGGGTCAGCATAAGAGAGCTAGATCAGCTGGGTATTCTTCTGGTGACTTTCGGGGCGGGCAGCCCCAACAACAGTATAGTCAATATCCTTCCCAGCCGGCACAGAGTGCACCTTCATGATTTACGAGTAGGAGGTTTGATAGCACGGGGTATTCAGGAGCTGGTCAAAGCTCCATGACTTCAGGTTTCTAGATGCACAGGAATTCAGGCCAGATGAGGCCACCCATACCTCCGTGTCCTCGATGTGGAAGACGCCATCCAGGAGAATGTTGTTTCATGACTGGTGTTTGTTTCACTTGCGGCCGTCAGGGCCATACTATGAGGGAGTGTCGATTTGGGGGTGGTGAAGGTGGCCCAGCTCAGCCTACGGGATCGGTTGCGGGTTCTTCTTCATCTTCAGTTGCTATGCGCCCTATGGGGCAAGGTATTCCGACACCAGCAGGTCGTGGCAGAGGCCGTGGAGGGGCTTCCAGTTCTGGCGGTCCTTCAAACTGCCTATATGCTTTAGCCAGCAAACAGGATCAGGAAGCATCGCCAATGTGGTCACATGTATATTATCGATTTTCTCCCAGAATGTATATGCATTGATAGACCCAGGCTCCACATTATCATATATTTCCCCTTTTGTTGCTAGTAAAATTGGGATAAATCTGAATCTATAGAACCATTTGAGGTAGCTACACCAGTAGGGGATTTTGTCGTAGCAGAGCTAATATATAAAGATTGTTCGGTGGTCATATGTAATCGCTGTACCAAAGAAGATTTGATAGAGCTAGATATGACTGAGTTCGATGTTATTATGGGGATGGATTGGTTGGCTTCCTGCTATGCTAACGTTGATTGCAGAGGCAAAGTAGTTCGGTTTCAGTTCCCAGGGGAACCAATTATAGAATGGAGGGGGAATACAGCATCGCCGAGGGGTAAGTTTATTTCATACCTCAAGGCAAGGAAGATGGTTAGAAAGGGCTATATTTATCACCTGGTTCGTGTGCATGACTTGAAAGCAGAAGCACCGACTCTTCAATCTGTCCCAGTGGTTAATGAATTTCCAGGTGTATTCCCAGATGAACTTCCAGGCCTTCCTCCTGAACGTGAGATAGAGTTCACTATAGATGTATTGCCAGACACTCGGCCTATATCTATTCCTCCTTACAGAATGGCACCTGCAGAATTGAAAGAATTGAAGGAACAACTGAGAGATTTGCTAGAAAAGGGCTTTATTAGGCCCAGTACATCACCTTGGGGCGCACCGGTATTATTTGTAAGAAAGAAAGATGGGTCGCTGCGGATGTGTATTGATTATAGGCAGCTGAACAGAGTCACAATAAAGAACAGATATCCCCTCCCTAGGATTGATGATTTATTTGACCAGTTGTAGGGTGCTAAGTGTTTTTCAAAGATAGAATTGCGGTCAGGTTATCACCAGGTGCGGGTAAAGGAAGCAGACATTCCAAAGACTGCATTCAGGACCCGATACGAGCATTACGAGTTTAAAGTGATGTCTTTTGGGCTGACCAATGCTCCAACCGTGTTTATGGACTTAATGAATAGGGTGTTTAAGCCATTTCTCGACTTGTTCGTGATTGTATTCATTGATGATATCCTGGTATATTCACGATCGGAAGAAGAGCATGCAGATCACTTGAGGACAGTACTCAGGGTACTCCAGCACCAGAAGTTATATGCTAAGTTCTCTAAATGTGAATTATGGTTGGCTTCTGTAGCATTTCTGGGGCATATTGTTGGAGCAGACGGCATTCGGGTAGACTCGCAGCAAATTGAGGCCGTCAAGACTTGGCCTAGACCTACGACGCCTACTGAGGTACGTAGCTTTCTGGGGCTGGCAGGGTATTACAGGAGATTTGTAGAAAAGTTTGCTTCTATATCAGCGCCTTTAACAAGGCTAACACAGAAAGCAGCTAAATTCCAGTGGACCGATGCTTGTGAACGGAGTTTCCAATTATTGAAAGATAAGTTGACTACAGCTCCAGTCCTAACTCTTCCTGAAGGGCCAGATGGCTATGTTGCTTATTGTGATGCTTCCGGTGTTGGGTTGGGTTGCGTGTTGATGCAGCACGGCAGAGTTATAGCCTATGCCTCCCGACAGCTCAGGAAACATGAAAGAAATTATCCTACACATGACCTGGAGTTGGCGGCGGTGATACATGCTTTGAAGATATGGAGACATTATCTATATGGCGTGCACGTTGATATTTATACAGATCATAAAAGTCTTCAGTACATCTTTAAGCAGAAGGAACTGAATTTGCGGCAAAGGAGATGGCTAGAGTTGCTGAAAGATTATGATGTCGATATTCTATATCACCCAGGAAAGGCTAATGTTGTAGCAGACGCACTCAGCCGTAAATCCATGGCTAGTTTGGTAGGCGTACAACCAGGAAAGAAAGAGATAGCCCGTGAGATTCATCAGCTAGCTAGTCTCGGAGTTCGTTTGGCTGATTCTGATAATGGTAGCATTGTTGTGCGGGGTGTTGCTGAGTCCTCTATTGTAGAAGAGGTAAAGAGGCGTCAATACGAGGATCCTGTTCTGGTACATTATAGAGATACAACACTTCAGAAGGATGAGACTCCATTTAAGATGTCAGCTGATGGAGTACTACGATACAGAGACAGATTATGTGTACCTGAGGTTACAGGGTTACGACAGCAGGTAATGGGGGAAGCACACTGTGCTCGTTATTCTATCCACCCGGGATAGACAAAAATGTATCATGATCTTAGGTGTTTGTACTGGTGGGATGGTATGAAAAAGGACATAGCAGAATTTGTGGCCCAGTGTCCGAATTGCCAACAGGTCAAGATAGAGCACCAGAAGCCCGGGGGATTATTGCAGGAAATGGAGATTCCGACCTGGAAATGGGAGGTAGTCAACATGGACTTCGTCACAGGTTTCCCTCGCACTCCACGGAAGTATGACTCTGTCTGGGTTATTGTTGATAGATTGACAAAATCAGCCCACTTTCTTCCAGTCAGGACTACGTACTCAACTGAGGATTATGCCCGACTGTATCTTAAGGAGATAGTGAGACTTCATGGAGTTCCCACAGCTATTATCTCGGACAGAGGGGCCCAGTTTACAGCTAACTTCTGGAGATCCTTTCAGGAGGGATTGGGGACACAGGTGAGTCTCAGCACCGCATTTCATCCTCAGACTGACGGGCAGGCCGAGCGTACCATCCAGACGCTACAAGATATGTTGCGGGCCTGTGTTATTGATTTCAAGGGCAGCTGGGAGGATCACTTGCCGCTTATCGAGTTTGCTTATAATAACAGTTACCACTCTAGTATTCAGATGGCACCGTACGAAGCCCTGTACGGCAGGAAATGCAGATCCCCTATAGGCTGGTTTGATGTTGGCGAGACTAAGCTGATAGGCCCAGATATGCTTCAGCAGGCTGTCGATAAGGTGAAACTTATTCAGGAAAGATTACTGGCAGCCCAGAGTCGACAGAAGGCATATGCAGATAATCGACGTCGACACTTGGAATTTCAGGTTGGCGATTGGGTTTTCTTTAATGTGTCACCCATGAAGGGTGTTATGAGATTCGGCAAGAAAGAGAAGTTGAGCCCGAGATGCATTGGACCTTACCAGGTTATCCGTAAGGTAGGCCAAGTTGCCTACGAGTTAGATCTACCAGCAGATTTAGAAGCAGTACATCCGGTCTTCCATGTGTCAATGCTTCAGAAGTATATAGGCGATCCTTCCAGGGTATTCCCTACAGATGATATTCAGGTAACAGAGGAGCTATCATACGAAGAGCAGCCTATTTCCATACTTGATCGACAAATCAGGAGGTTACGAACAAAAGATGTGGCGTTGGTTAAAGTGTTGTGGCGGAACAATAATAGGGAGGAAATGACTTGGGAGGCTGAAGAGGAGATGAAAAAGAAATATCCTCGCTTGTTTTCCACATCTACAGGTAATTTAAACTCCTTTGCTTGATTGTGTTAATTGGTTGCTCACTTTATATGTTAGCGATAAGGAAAACCCTTCCCAAAACTCTTATAGAACCCAACGGGATAAAATCGACATTCGAGGACGAATGTTCTAAAGGGGGGGAGGATGTTATGTCCCGTATTTTCATACATTAGGACGTTTTAAAATAAACGCGACAAGTTAAAGACAAGACTATCTTAAGGTACGAAGTAGAGATTTTAACTTCCGGTTTCGTTTCGAGTCACAATTTATCTATAATTTTCGTTTGGCATTGAAGTATTAATGGAAAATTGGGATTAAACTAACCGTAATTGGGTTAATAAGTGGGATTGGAAAGACAAAAATCTGCCCACTATTTTAGGCCATGTTTGGCCGTGCACTATAGTGCCTTGGTCAAGGAATCTTGACCCAATTTAGTGTGATCCACATGTACAAGGCATGGAGGGGACATATAGACAAGAAAATCTGTTCACTCCACATTTTCACAACTCATTTCAACATTCCAAAGTGTAGAACACTTAGAGAGAGAGAGGGAAGCTCTCGGCTAAGAGCTAGCCGAGAGTGAGGTTCACAAATTGCTCAAAAGTTCCAGTTTTCTCCACCAATTTTACTCCTCATCTAGTGTATAAGAAGGTGTAGTAGTTGTTGAAAAGAAACAAGAAAGTGTAGCACCTAAATAGAGTTGAAGTTTCGTCCAAGGTGAAGAACAAGATTGAAAGGTAAGAATGCTTATTGTTCTTGTGTTGCATGATAATTTGAATGTATATTTCATGCATGTTGGTGTTGGATTGTTGTTATGGTTGAAGTAGAGAGTGATCCGTGAGTGTGGTGAAGTCATGATTTATTTCATTTTTCATGTATTGTTGATGAATTGAATAGGTATCAACATAGGTAAATGAACAAAGATTGTAGAAGTTTGGTTGTGATGTTGCATGTTGGATATTGGACTGTTTTCTTGAAATTAAAATGAGCCGTGTGCCCTTGATTCTAATGAAGTCATGCTTAATCTTTTTGTGCATGGATTGGAAGTGAATTGAATGTGTTGTAGTATGGATAAATGGATGGAAATCATGAAGTTGTTGAAGTGGTGTTGTAGCCGTGTGAGTGGACTGTTTTGGGGGGATTTAGGATTGTTGTTGTTATGAAAATTGTGGTGTATTGTATGCATGTTGAATATGTGAATTGAGGTGTTAAAGAAATGAATTTTGTTGAAGTGTATAGGCAGTCCAAAACCGTGGACTGTTTTGGTACTAGAAGTTAATTTGTGTGTGTTGAATGTTGATTCTTGTTGCAAACGTTTAGTGAAAGTAAAGTGCAATGATTCAAGTTAAAACTGAAATGAATTGTGGACTGTTGTAAGAATGAAGATGATGCTAAAACAGTTCCAAGAACCATGAAAGTAATGTCATTAAACGTGTAGTTGTTGTTGCAAGTTAAAACTGGAAAATTGCTAAGCGAGAATGAAAATGTTATGTGTGTTGTTTAGCCGTGTGTATGGGGCAGTTTTGAATGATGTATGGACTGCCCAAGTTCACTATGTAGTGTTTAAACAAGTTTGGATTGATACATGAAAGAACGATTGGCAATGTTAGCTTGTAGCGCTAGTTGGTTTGAATGCGAACGAAACGTCGTTTAAATGTTAGAAAGGGATTGTGAGCGTCAAAATACGTATTGAATTCCCTTGTAGAATAATTGTAGCTCTTCATATCTTGATATAGGATAAGTGTTTTTGGGCAGCAAGTACAAGTTAGAATACAACTAAACGCTAAAGGTATGTAAAGCCTATTCCTTCTTTCTTTTGGCATGTCCTAGACGTAAGTATGAAACGATATGAACCTTGGGGTAAATTCTATTCTCTAGTTCCATGCATGACTTATGATTCTATATTTCATTAAGGCTATTGTCGTGTGCCTACAATATGAGTGACTAATGATTAATGCATGAAAGTTCCTATTCTTAAAGAATTGCACAACTAGAGACATACTTGACTTTCAAAAGCTACACCATGTTAAAGTGATATACGTACATGAAGTCTGAAACGTTCCTTGTAATAGTTTGTTGTGAGATTTAAAATGAACTGAATATGAATATTATTTTGACACTTTAGAACTGGTTAGTTGCTTATCCATTGAGTCTCAAAAAGATAAATTGCATATATGTGGTTGCCTGTTATTCTGCTCGTTCCTACCGCTATATCCTTCACTGATTCCCGGGCCAGGATACGTTTTCATGCGCATGTTTACTCTATTATTCACCGAGTCCCTCATTAAAGGGCCGGGACACATTATATATATATATATATATGATGGTATGATGATATGATGATGATATGATGACAAGATGATATGATGATAAGATGATGATATGATGATATGGAGATGGTGGCCAGGAGGGCATATATTCCTTATTACCGAGTCCCTCATTAAAGGGTCGGGACACGTACATGTTTATGATTATGATGCTATGATTTTAATTACCAAGTCCCTCATTAAAGGGCCGGGACACGTAATATATGTTATATACAGAATGATTATGCTATGCAGCTTTGATTACAAAACTCTATAATGACATGGATATGAGAATGATACAGATGAAATATGTTCAAAGGCAAGTTTTATGAAATTTTGGTTGTTGCATTGAATCCTATATACCACGTCTCAATATAAGTCTATTACTATGTTTCAAGCTTTACATGCTCAGTACATATTCCGTACTGACCCCCTTTCTTCGAGGGGCTGCGTTCATGCCTGCAGGTACATACGCTGGTTTCGGAGATCCGCCAGCCTAGGACACTTATTCAGCTATTTTGGACTGCTCCTTTGTTCCGGATCTAGCTTGTGGTATAACTCCCTTATGTTGTACTCATATGTGTTTAATTGGGTACGGCGGGGCCCTGTCCCGCCATATGATACAGTCATTACTCTTAGAGGTCTGTGGACATCTGTGTGGGTTTGTTTGTAGTTGTTGATGCGTTTTACGACTATGACTTATGTTTGGGGCGTACCCATTCGTAATGGCAGCCTTGTCGGCTTGCATATATATGTATGTTTGGTATTTTGCATATCGTGGCAGCCTTGTCGGCTTGCGTAGGAATATATACATGTTGTTGTTTAAAAAGTGCAACTCCTCAGGAGACAGGTGCCTAAGACATACAAAACTTGACAGCTTTAAAATAACACTCTACCTTTTTATACAAATGAGATCATGACATGCTGATTATAAATGATTATAGTTAACAGATAATATGAGTGTCCAACTCGGGCACTAGTCATGGCCTACGGGGTTGGGTCGTGACAGGTTCTTCCTCGTCCGTGCGCCCCGTAGGGTAGACTTCCCAGACTCTGACAGATCGCGGTAGGGGCAGAGGAGGAGTGTCCAATTCAGGTGGTACTCAGCCCCGTATTTATGCTTTAGCCGGATGTCAGGATCTTATGTCCTCCCAGGATGTGGTTACAGGTATACTATCCATATCCTCTCATGATGTTTATGCATTGATTGATCCGGGTTCTACGCTGTCTTATCTTACTCCTTATATTGCTGACCGCATTGGGGTGAAACTCGAGCTAATTAAACTTTTGGAGGTATCCACTCTGGTTGGTGATCCCGTAATATCTAGATAAGTATACAAAAAGTGTGTTATGGGGATATGTAATCGTCAGACTATTGCTGATTTAATTGATCTGGAAATGTTAGATTTTGATGTGATTAAGGGCATGGATTGGTTGGCCTCTTGTTATGCCAATGTTGATTACAGAACCAAAATAGTTCGATTTCAATTCCCGGGATAACCCGTGCTTAAGGCAAGGAAGATGATCGCCAAAGGCTATATTTATCATCTAGTCCGAGTTCATGACACCGAAGCAAAGCCGCCGACTTTTCAATCCATCCCGGTAGTAAATGAATTTCCAGATGATCTTCCAGGCCTTCCTCCGGAAAGAGAGATTGACTTTGCTATTGATGTGCTGCCGAACACCAAGCCTGTATCTATTCCTCCTTACCGAATGGCTCCTGCAGAGTTGAAAGAGCTGAAGGCGCAATTGAAAGACTTACTTAAGAAAGGATTTATTAGGCCCAGTTCATCACTGTAGGGAGCACCTATTCTATTTGTGAGAAAGAATGATGGTTCCCTACGGATGTGCATTGACTACAGCCAATTGAACAAGGTGACGATAAAGAATAAATATCCGCTTCCAAGAATCGATGATTTGTTTGATCAATTACAGGGTGCCAAATGGTTTTCCAAAATTGATCTATGATTAAGGTATCACCAAGTGGGAGTTAAAGAAGAGGATATTCCCAAAACAACTTTCAGGACAAGATACAGCCATTATGAGTTTCGGGTGATGTCATTTGGGTTGACTAACTCTCCAGTAGTGTTAATGAATCTTATGAATAATGTATTCAGGCCCTTTCTTGACTTATTCATAATCATGTTCATCGATGACATCTTAGTATAGTCTCGGTCAGAAACAAAGCATGTAGACCACTTGCGTGTTGTCCTTGGGATACTTTGGACTCGCGAGTTGTATGCTAAGTTTTCAAAAGCGAGTTTTGGCTAAATTTTGTAACTTTTCTTGGCCATATCATTTCAGCTGACGACATTCAAGTTGATACTCAGAAAATAGAGGCTGTGAAGACTTGGCCAAGGCCCACAACACCGATAGAGGTTCGTAGCTTCTTGGGATTAGCAGGCTATTATAGGAGAGTTGTGGAAGGATTCTCTTCTATTTCAGTACCATTAACGAAGCTAACTCAGAAATCAGCAAGATTCCAAGTGATCAATGCTTGTGAATGCAGTTTCCTGGAATTGAAGGATAGACTAACTTCAGCCCCAGTCCGGACACTTCCAGAAGGATCAGAGGGGTATGTTTTTTATTGTGATTCCTTCGGTGTCGGATTGGGATGTATGTTGATGCAACACGGTAAAGTTATTGCCTATGCTTCCAGGCAGTTGCGGAAACACGAGAAGAACTATCCAACCCGTGATCTTGAATTGGCTGCGGTTATTCATGCACTAAAGATGTGGAGACACTATTTGTATGGCGTTTATGTTGATATTTTTACAGATCACACAAGTATTCAATATATTTTCAAACAGAAGGAGTTGAATCTACGGCAATGGCGGTGGTTGGAACTACTAAAAGATTATGATGTGAGTATTTTATACCACCCCCGAAAGGCGAATGTAGTAGCTGATGCACTTAGCCGCAAATCAATGGGAAGTTTATGTGAGGTTCCTCCAGAGAAAAAAGAATTAATCCGTGAGCTTCACCAGCTAGCCAGTCTCGGAGTTCGTCTAATTGATCAAGCATTGCAGGAATTGGTATTCACAACCCAGCTATTTCGTCCTTAGATATGGAAGTGAGAGAGCGCCAATATGAAGACTCCCAGTTGAATCACTATAGAGATACATTTCCTGAGAAAGAAAAGTCACCATTTGAAGTTTCTGTAGATGGATTTCTTAGGTACCGACACAGGCTATGTGTTCCAAATGTTGCAGGACTACGTCGTCGGATTCTAGAAGAAGTTCATTACTCTCGATATTGCATTTACCCAGGAGCGACAAAGATGTATCACGATCTCAAGTTAATGTATTGGTGGGATGGAATGAAGAAAGACATAGCAGAATTTGTAGCTCAATGTCCAAATTGCCAACAAGTGAAAATTGAGCACCAAAAGCCAGGAGGATTGTTACAAGCCATGGAAATTCCAACCTGGAAATGGGAAGCGATCAATATGGATTTCATTATAGGTTTTCCTCGCTCCCGATGCAGGTATGACTCCATATAGGTGATCGTGGACAGACTGACAAAATCAGTTCATTTCCTTCCAGTCAGAACCACATATTCGGCAGAAGATTATGCAAGGTTGTATCCTCAAGAGATAGTGCGACTTCATGGTGTCCCGATATCTATTATCACAGACAGAGGAGCACAATTTATAGCTAAATTCTTGAAGTCTTTCCAAGAAGGTTTGGGTACTTAGGTAAGCCTTAACACAGCGTTTTATCCACAAACTGATGGGCAAGCCAAACACACTATTCAGACCTTGGAAGATATGTTACGGGCATGTGTGCTAGATTTTGGCGGTAGTTGGGATGACCACTTACCTCTTATTGAGTTTGCATACAACAAAAACTATCATTCCAGTATTCAGAGGGTCCCATATGAAGCCCTATATGGAAGAAAATATAGATCCCTAATTGGGTGGTTTGAAGTAGGAGAGATACAACTAATCGGTCCGTAGATGATTCAACAAGCAGTGGCAAAGATCAAGGTTATCCGAGATCGATTATTGACAGCCCAAAGTCTCTAGAAACCTTATGCGGACAACCGTCGGCAAGACTTAGAATTCCAAGTTGATGATTGGGTATTCTTAAAGGTATCATTGATGAAAGGCGTGATGAGATTTAGTAATAAGGGAAAATTAAGTCCTCGATACATTGGACCCTATAGGATTATCCGTAAGATAGGCCAAGTAGCTTATGAACTGGAATTACCCCCAGAACTTGAATCAGTCCATCCAGTTTTCCACGTATCAATGCTCCGTAAGTGTGTCAGAGACCCTACTAAAATTGTGCCGGTAAATGATATTCAAGTTAAGGAAAAGTTGACTTATGAAGAGGTACCCATTGCCATATTAGATAGGCAAGTACGAAAACTTAGAAATAAAGAGGTAGCCTCAGTTAAGGTCTTGTGGAGAAACAATAACCGAGAGGAAATAACATGGGAAGCGGAAGAAAACATGAAGTCCCAATATCCGCAATTGTTTCCAGCCCCGGCAGAGATTCAAGACGAGACATCGGTATTAAGAGGTATGAAATGCTTTCCTTTTAATGCTTTGGCCGTGTGTGGCCATATTCTTTCTTGCTATTGTGTTGTAGCCCTATGAGGCGTTGTTATTTTTGGCTATTGTGACAGGATGGTAGGGCCGTATTACAGGGGAAACTCTGGCAAAATTTTGGTAGGATTCCCGAGAACTTAAAATTCGAGGACGAATATTTTTAAAGGGGGGAAGAATGTTACACCTCTCATTTTCATGGTAGGAAAAACTTACGACTTCATAGTAAAGTATGCCTTGAAAGGGAGATTTGTACTCGAGTATTGACATGCTAAGTATTTTACCCCGTGTATGGAGGTACTAGCAGGCATTCTAGGTATATCATAGGATTAGAAGTTGAACGGGTTGAACCGACGCAGGCTGAGCAGATTCAAGGAATCTGCAGACACCAGACAGTAACGACAGACCGTCGACCATGTCGACGGGCTGTCATTGTGCACTGTCTCTATGTTCCGAGAATTCAAATCAGCAGAAACCTATCGACAAGACACGTCGACGGACCGTCGACATGTCGACGGGCGGTCGATCGCCGCCGTCAATATGGCTTTGTAACTTTTGATCTGCAGAAGTAGGTCGACGGAGCAAGTCGTCGGACCGTCGACACGACTGTTGAACTGCCAATCTGGAATCTTCCAGCCCCAGCTATAAATACACGACCCTAGTCCACAATTTTCAGATTTCACTTTTCTCTCAGCCCTGAAAACTCTAGAATACTCTCCATGTCATATTATCACAAATCCATGAGGGATTAAAGAATAATCATCATAAATTAGTAGAATCAAGGGTTTGGATGCCCACTAGGGTTTGTGGAAGACAAGATTTCCTTTGAAGTTGGAGTTCCTTCAAGTGAAGAATCTTCATCCAAAGCTTATTCCTACATCATCAAAGGTAAGTTTTATGTTCAAGTCAAGTTATTAAGAATATTGAGAGGCTAAAAGGCTTAGATTATGGAAGGGAGGAAGATATGGAGTGCAAATATGAAAATAGTAATATTCTTGAATTATGACTTTATTTGAATTATAGTTCTTGACATGTTGTGAGTATGATCTTGTATAAATGATGTTAAAGAAGCATTATATGAGGATGAATGTGGTGTTGTGTTGTAGCTATGGTTAGGGATGACTTTTAAATAGAATTGTGAGAATTGAATGATGTATAGTTCAGTGAAGAACATTGATACAATATTGTGGATGTTGTCGTTGATGGTTGGGAATTGTTACAGTTGGAGGAAGTGGTCGAAAGAATGGGGATATTGCCCAATTTTCGTTAGATCTTAGCCGATCTAGATTAAGCTTAAGTATGTATTCAATTATCTAATCTTAGTACGAATTCCCTTGAAGGTATAATCGCAAGCTTGAGAGGCACGCAATTAGATGATAGAGTTGAAGAGATACAAAGGTATGTGAGGCTGGTTCCTTTTTTCAAAATGCATGATTCCTATATATATGGTGATTTCTTTCCGGTAATTTCCATGACCTTCTTACATTCCAAAAGATGAAAGCTAAAGAGCATTAACAGTTTCCCACAAGATAGAGATGAGATATGTTCCATGATAATGATATGATGTTATTATGATGCTAATGATCTTGACATGATTCCTTGATGCTATTCATTGTTGATACCCTCGCCTAATAATGCCATTTCCTTCAAGGTGAGGCATTATGGTCACGACTACTCCATAATGGAATCGGGGGTTCTCGACCTTACGTCACCCCGATAAAGTATTAGTTTTTACTTGAGTTCTTATGCATGTCCTATGATAAGCATATAATGATGAGATTACACCATGCCTAGTTGGCCAGACATGACACCGCTACGGCGGAAGGCTTATGATTTTACCGTGCCTAGTTGGCCGGACATGACACCGCTACGGCGGGCGGCTTATGATTACACCGTGCCTAGTTGGCCGGACATGACACCGCTACGGCGAGCGGCTTATTATTACACTGTTCCTAGTTGGCCGAACATGGCACCACTACGACGGGCAGCTTATGATTACACCGTTCCTAGTTGGCCGGACATGACACCGCTACGGTGGGCGGCTTATGATTACACCGTGCCTATGTGGCTGAACATGACACCACTAGTGGGCGGCGTGCGATAGTTACACGGATGCGTATTAACGATGATGGTATATTCGATATGCATAATATCCTTTAAAAGCTAGCAAGTTATATCTTTGCCTCATGTTCATTATGTCTTTTTATGCTAGTATTATTCGTGCCTTATATACGCAATACATTTTTCGTACTGACGTCCTTTTCTTTTTGGATGTTGTGTTCATGCCCACAGGTAGACAGGGAGACGGTGCAGACACGTAGGAGTTTATCAGCGGATTCACAAAAGCACTCCACTACTCCGGAAGTGCTACTTATGGTCATATTCTTTTGTGTATATTTGGGGTATGACGGGGTCCTGTCCCATCCTTATCCCTCAGTACTCTAGTAGAGGCTCGTAGATACGGATGCGTGGGTAGTTGTTGTCTTATGGATACATCAGTGTATATTTTTTTATATCATTTTTGTAGGTTTGAGGGCTTATGTATATTTATATGTTTCCTTGGAGATGGTGTATATCCCGGTTGTGTATGATGATTAGCATAATGAGTGGTGCTCGGTAGTCAGCTCCGGATACCTGTCATGCCCCCCTGGCCGGGTCGTGACCCAAACATACCACAACATCAAGTAGAAGCAAGAACAATCACCTTTCATGTACTAGTTTGGTGTAATCTTGTAAAATTCTTGATTTAATGGGATATAAATGTTTGGGGGTTGTGTTGAGAAGTTTCTAGGACTATTGAGAATGTAAAATGCTGAAAATAATGGATTTAATGGGGTATATATACCTCTCATAAGTCGGTTCCACCGACCTTCTCAAGTGGACTCGCGGAAGCCATTTGGCAGCTTGGAGTCTTTATATTAAAATGGCCATAACTCTTGATCCCGATATCGTACGAGGGCGCACGACCTGTGGTTGGAAAGCTCTTTCAATTATCTACAACATTCAGTTTTGGTGTGTTTTCAAATTTCAAACTTATAATAGAGTTTTGGCCCCTCCAAGTCAGATCATCCGAAAACGTATCCGTAAATCATCCTTTTGGGGGCTTATGCACATATTTGGCTTAAGGGTCCTTCTTAAGACTTGCTCAACTTCCCATGTACTACTCATATCACTTTTCATGTGTCCTTTATAAAACCCCTACATGTGAGCCCCACCTTAACTTACGGTTACGAGGACTATTCATCAAGTAATGTATTAACTCATTTACTTCATACGGTCTCCAAATGTCATATATATATATATATATATATATATATTCTTATACTCAGATCATATAAACTTCATCCCTGATCCTTGTATAACTTTGCTCTCCCTTGAGCCCATAGTAAGCCATCTACAGTCTTGGTAACGCGAAATTTTCTGGGGTGTAACATCCCTCCCAACTTTCGTCCTCGAATGTTTAAACTAGTCTTGTACTCTATCCCTGGTCCCATTCTCTGGTGCATCCCCTTATCGAATCATTCTTCCCGTTAACATATCGTATTTAATCGTACTATCGCCATAACAGGTCTCCATTGGTTATTTACTCGCTCTTTCCTAAGCTTACTTCAGTCCTTCCCGAAATCTTGTCATCCATTCCCCGACTTTTAACCTGTTTAAATCCACTCATAGCCTTCTACTGAATTTACTAATATTATAGGTTTACAAATCTTTTTCTACTCTCATAGCTAATCTCATTGCTCTTGAAACTCATAAGTCGGAAAACATGCTTCTGAAGAAATCGCTAACATACCTGGATACCGAACCACGACGCTTCTGGCCTCTTAACTGAGGTCTGAACCAATTATGACCTCATGTACTCCAATAGCTCTTATCTTTATGACATTCTTTAACTCAAGCTTAACATATAATCAGTTCCATAATCCTTCCTATAAATAATTTCTTTTGAGTTAGTCGTGAAAACCTTTTCTTTATATTAAGCCATAGCAGAACTCATTTGTCGACTTTCCCTGAATCCCCCAATAGACCTTGTTCCTACAAAACCTCTAATGTAACCCATTTTAATCCTTCGGACTACTAATCATCTTCCTTATAAACCATTCTTCATGCACACGAAGACCATCTTTAAACTCCCTTGCATTCCCTTCTATTTTCTTGTCATATCCTTCCCGTTTTGTGGACATTAAGTTCCCTACTAGAATATCATTCAATTTGTTTTCTTCCCCACGAATTATTTTCAGTCCAGCCTCAAAAGATACTCTTTAGTTACTCTATTCATTTGCTGACTTGCCTTCAGATTTTGTTAATCTTATTTCCACAACAATTCTTACTTCGAACTATCTCTATAATCCATTTCCAATACAACATCTACCACATATTATTTCAGTCCTTGTGCTCATACCCATGCTTACTCGCTTTCCCCCTTAAAGGATTTACCTTATGGTGTTGTATTTCATTATCATTGTTGATCGAAATTTATGGGATACTCAAAATAGTGATGTGCCCGACTGTCTGTCCAGTCGGAATAGTACTTTTTATTCCAATAACTAATGCCCAATGTCCACTTGTAGTGTCATCTTCATCTTATCATTCCATATTATCTTGTCCCATACTTTCCCATTAATCAATCTGTAGCAATCATAGATGTATAATCTTCGTGATCTCCTAAATCTTTGGTCCTTGTCCTTAAATTTTAGGAAAAATTTAAGCAGAGTGTCCCTTATATTTCTTACTATCCAAGACCTGCACGCAGCCCAAAAAATACATACAATGCCTCACAGGGACAAATATATACATACTTAGCACACCTTAGCCATATAGGGCTCTCAATATCGAACAGAAATGCAAAGATGACGAAACTTACCTCTTGCGTCACAACTCAGAATATACCTGAACCTTTATCGATCATCCTTTTGTACTTTCCTATTCACTTCCTCTTCTATTCATTAGCTATACATTTCAATCATACTTGCAACATTCTTACCATATCTGACTCATAATCCTTTTTACCAATACTTACCTCTGTACTGATTTCTTCAACTTATATTATCCCTGCAATCCCAATATCATCATTCACTTCCTCTGTCAATACCATTCTTCTGCTGAAATCATGGGTTAGTGCAACGAATTTCATTTCCTATGACTTAGCTCTCATCGCACGATCTTAGATATGAAAGAAGGGTAACCATCCTAAATACCATGTAGCCTCCTGTTTATAAATGTGGCGCGCAACACACCATAAACAAGACTCTACTGGACACGACTTTGCAGACATCCCATAGGACGAACTGCTCTGATACCACTTCTGTCACGACCCAAACAGGAGGGCCGCGACTGACACCCAAGATCCTACTCGGCTGAGTGCCATACTACCAGTCCATCCATGAGTCACAACTTCTTCTGAACCTTTAATTTATGAAATAAAGCTTTCGTTAGGTAAAACATGAAAAACTTTTCAATAAAACTCTTTCGTCAGCTTAGGGACTTCTCCCTTATCATTAATTCAAAGAAAACATTTGGTCACAATAAAATCTTTAAAAATAAAGCATAAAAACACATCGACCTATATGGTCGCTTTACACAACTGTCGACATCTCGACGCACTATCCACATGACACTGTCTGTAAAAGTCTCTAACATACACGAGATACCATAACATAAATACTCTGACTCGGCAACACTCCGAACTGAGATGGAGCTCACCAATCCAGCTGATAGCTTGGGAATATCCTATAGTCAATGTCTTCTTACTCATCTATATACACTTGCGTGGCATGAAACGCAGTGCCCCCAGGCAAAGGGACGTCAGTACGAATAATGTACCGAGTATGTAAGGCAGAACTAAAACAATATATCTCGACTCGGATGATAAAAGAGTAGCAGACTCAATCTGTACCTGTAACCAGCTCTGATAAACATGTATGCGTATGAACTTTTGATGCAGCATGAGTATGTGTGTGTGTATATATATATATATATATATATATATATATATAGATAATGCATGCCTTCACCCTGCTCGCAGCCCCTTCGGGCATAATAGCATAATGGCCCCTGCAAGCATCATAATCATCGTATACCAACTGATCAGGTAGTTTGCGTATATAACGCCTTAGCCCTTTCCCCTTCCCCATGAAATGATGTCGTGCATGTATGTAAATATGAAAAGGTATGAAAATATTTGGAAACCATCAACAGACTCCCTTCGGAGCAACTTTTAGTTCAAAATGGGAACTTCTTCCCTTTTCTTAAAAATGAGAACTTCTTCCCCTTTTCTTAAAAATGGGAACTTCTTCGCCTTTTCATTTGTCTCTTTCGAGACTTAAAAATCAAATGTAAAATGCATAGGAAAGAGAAAACCTTATGAACGTACCCTTCGGGAATTAGAAAACATTATGAAATCGTACAACTTATGGATGCCCTTTAGGACTTAAGAAGTCAAGGAACTCAGGATATCCTACATCTAGGAGTGGATTCATTATGGATATCATTACACTTTTCACTTGTCATAGATCATGCCACAATGAAGGAAAGGATAGCCTTAACATACCTGATTGATCTCCTACGAATTAACGCTTATTCTCTCGAACTTGAAAATCTACACTCAAGAGAAATTATACTACCGTTAGACTTATCGTCATATGCCTATCTCAAGTCCTTAAACCAAACTCCTTTAGAATCTGCCAATATTCGGACAGCATCTCCCCTGTTTATATGCCTAGCCCGAAATCGCAATCCAGCAACCAACAACAACAACAACAACACCAACATCAACAACAATATTATCAATACCAATATATTCCATAAAACATCCCACACGATGTTTTCAACATACAACAACAATATACACTTCCTTTCTTCCCAATCAAGAAGCATAATCTCATCAACACACCAACGACATTGGATACCATTTCTATACATGTAAATCAGCCCAGCCACACGGCCACAACATGCTCAAAATAGTCCATAAACACAACAACTACAACACGACACTTTATGACCTTCCCTCCATAACTATTTTCACTTTTAAGACTTGCTAAACCTTCAAATCAACTCAACATAAGAGATAGGATGAAAAACATACCTTATAATTGAAGAAATTCAGCCACACCAAATTTCTTCAAGACCAAACTTACCACAACATCAAGTAGAAGCAAGAACAATCACCTTTCATAGACTAGTTTGGTGTAATATTGTTAAATTCTTGATTTAATGGGATATAAATGTTTGGGGGTTGTGTTGAGAAGTTTCTAGGACTATTGAGAATGTAAAATGCTGAAAAAATGGAGTTAATGGGGGTATTTATACCCCTTATAAGTCTGTTCCACCGACCTTCTCAAGTGGGACCCGCGGAAGCCATTTGGCAGCTTGGAGTCATTATATTAAAATGGCCATAACTCTTGATCCCGATCTTTCAATTATCTACAACATCCAGTTTTGGTGTGTTTCCAAATTCCAAACATATAATAGCGTTTTGGCCCCTCCAAGTCAGATAATCCGAAAACGTATCCTTAAATCATCCTTTTGGAGGGCTTATGCACATATTTGGCTTAAAGGTCCTTCTTAAGACTTGCTCAACTTCCCATTTACTACTCATATCACTTTTCATGTATCTTTTATAAAACCACGATATGTGGGCCCCACCTTAACTTACGGTTACGAGGGCTATTCATCAAGTAACATATTAACTGATTTACTCCATACTGTCTCCAAATGTCATATATATATTCTTTTGCTCAGATCATATAATCTTCATCCCTGATCCTTGTATAACTTTGCTCTCCCTTGAGTTCATACTAAGCCGTCTACAGTCTTGGTAATGCGAAATTTTTTGGGGTGTAACACCACTACCCCTAATTGCACCTTGTCCATATGTTTTTCCACCAATAGGATATGGTCCAGTATCCTAAGAAGTCACATGCTCCTGCTCTACTGCCTTCTTCTCTACTTCAATGGCTAGACATCGTTGGCGGGCCTCTTTTAGCCTATTGATGAATTTGCATCCGCAATCTCCTCCCTTTATGCATCTATTTCCTCACTCACCTCCTCCCCGTCACAAGGTACAAGATTCATATGTGGTCCTTCTCTATCTCTATCACACCCTAACCTTACTAAGGTGTGATGGGCACCCGACCCCATATTCGGAGCCGAGTGAACCCTCTGACTCTTATTACATATATAATCCCTTTGGACTTTTAAATCAAATAAGGATGAAACACATAGTAAAGCTTTCCAAAAATATTCATTCTCGTTGTTCTCAAATCAAACAAAATCTGTAATCATATAGAGTTTATCACATAGCACAGAATGACATATCGGCTGATGGAGCCGCTTACAAAACTGACATTCTATACCCACGACTCTGTCTGCAAAGTCTCTAACAATAATCAGATATCATAGCACATACACTCTGACTCGGCAGCACTCCAGGAGCAAGAGGAGCTTGCCAACTCCGCTGGAACATCTTTTTTAATAGCTTCAACTCATCTGGGTGTACCTGTGCGGCATGAAACGCGGCCCCTGAAGAAAGGGGGACAGTACGAAAAATGTACTGAGCATGTAAGGCATGGAATACGGAAAACAGAACCATAATCGAAACAAGCAGTACAAAAGTAGGTACATTTTCAGAATACCACAATGCTTATTTTTCAGAATGCAAACCGTGTATACTGATGTCAAATGTCAGAAGAAGTACAAAAAATAAGTAAATCATCCAGAGTGCCAAAATGCTTACTTTCCATACACAGACCGTGCGTGCCAACATCATATGACATCGTATACATATACATACAACTGATCCATATGTAATATAATGGTGCCGAGGAACGTACGACCCGATTCACATATATAACATGTTAGTGCCGAGGAACGTTCGGGCCGATCCATATATATAACATATTAGTGCCGAGGAACGTTCGGCCCGATCCATAAATATATATTATACTGCTGCGGAACGTGCAGCCCGATCCATATATATATTATACTGCTGCGGAACGTGCAGCTCGATCCATACATATATTAAACTGCTGCGGAACGTGCAGCCCGATCCATACATATATTATACTGCTGCGGAACGTATATATATTATACTGCTGCGGAACGTGCAGCCCGATCCATATATATATTATACTGCTGCGGAACGTGCAGCCCGATCCATATATATATTATACTGCTGCGGAACGTGCAGCCCGCTCCATATATATATTATATACATATATGCATAGTAATACTTCCTTTGAAAAAAAACATTTCTTGTTCATATATATACAGAAAATAGAACATATCATGTTGCCGAGGCGTCGGCTCCGATCCCTTTAACCCCATATAATATTGCCGAGGCGTCGGCTCCGATCCATATATGACATAACATGTTAGTGGCGAGTATAACGTAGTGCACACAAAGATATAACCGGCCCGAGGCTCGGCGAACGATATAATAGTAGCACGCATGAGCGGAGTAGTGAGAACCATGTGTATATAAATCAATTCTAAGACTCGATGGACAAGTATACTCACCGACCCCTGAAGGCTCAGAAACAAGTTTCGGGTTAATCCGACTTAGTATAAGAAAGTTATGAGCGTTTGAAGTACAGAACCTTCTACAAGCGTTTCAGAAGCCATTTTTGGAAAACCAAAGCCATAATCATGTTAGGTACCCTTCGAATATTGTTATGGATCAAATCAAATATAACTTTTGGAACCATATGTACATATCAAAGACTCAATGGAATAATCGAACGTGCTAGCATTTGAGGGTCAAAACTTTAGTCATATCAATTATCTTTCGAATGCCATTCGGAAACATATCAAACAGAACTTCGGACATCATAAGTATGCATCAAAACCATATGGGACAGCTTATGGAAATCAAGAACGTTAGCCATCCTAGTGGCTCTAAGAATGGGAGCTCCTTTGGAATCATATACGTATCGTCTGTTCGTGTCACAAAGATCATGCCAAAAGAAAGAAAGGGTAAGCCTTACGTACCTGTCCCGCGTCCAATTAGGTTCGCTTATTCGTCCAAACTTGCTAGTCTATATTCAAAAGAATTGACATAATCATTAGATTCATCGACATATGCTTGTCTTAGTCCTTCAAATGAATTCATTTATATTCTACCGAAATTTCGGCAGCATTGCCCCTGTAAATACACCATCCCCGAGAATCTAACTCGGCCAATTTATCAACAATAATCCGAGAATTCAACTCGGCCAAATTATCAACAACAATACCAACAATCATATCTCTGACTTCAACAATTATTTCAAAATACATTCTAACATTAACAATTCTTTCTACACAATCCGACGGCATCCCATTTATACTCAATTCAATCACATGAAATCAAGCCAATACCAATGATCTCACACTCAAGTACTTGCCCAAGACCTTACAAGCAAAATTCAAGAATACTTCAAACAATTCACATAATATTCCAAACAACCCAATCAACATATTACTTCACCCGAAGCCTTCTGAATTCAACAAGAACAATGACACACATTTCCTTCTTTCAAATTCAATTACAACAACCCAAAATACAATCTTCCAAACACATGTCTCACTTTCAAATGCATGAATTATATTTACAACCTACACATTAACAACTCTATTCTTATAATTATAAGGAGCCATACTAATGTCACATTAACTTCTTCCATAATCCACAAACGACTACAACTTCATTTCAAACCATTAAATCCTCATTTTACATCATAGAATATACCACAACAACAATTAAAATACTAAGTAAAATCAATTCATCACATTCTACCAACATGGCCCTATTCGGCCACAACCCATATACACATATTTCATGAATTTCACCCATTTCTACATACTATAACATGCACAAATCACCCCTAACACATGTGAAAGAAGATTGAATACATACCTTCTTCACTTAACTCCTTCATTCGGCTAGACTTATAAGTTGTCCAAATGAATGATTTGGTTATTCCAACAACTACTCCATGTTAATAAGGGCCTTCCAATTAGTTGAATTGCTAGAAGAAAATAATTTTTTGATCAATTTCCCAAGGATTCAATTTTCCATAGCCATAGCCGAATGCTCTCTTCCCTTTTTCTTCAAGCTTCTTGAACTTTCCAAGTGGTGAATATGAAGCATATGACTAATTTGTCATCTTTTTATACACATATAAGATGCCTCCATGTGGGCCAAGGCCCACATATACCTTGGCCGTCCACTTGGGCCTATGGTTTCAAGAATTTTAATTTTTTCCAAAATCAACTTTTAACCCCAAATTTTCCTTAATATTCCCATGAGCCACCTTGTGAATTTCCCTTTTTACCCTTAGCTTTCCTTATATTTCCACATCAAAGATTTCCATAAACAACTTGTGTATTCAACAAGATCAAAACATAACATTGCCCTTAACTTCTCGCAATTATCTTGAATTATCCGAACGTACAAAATGCGGGATATAACAATCTCACCAACAACTAGGTAAAGAAAAGGGCGCACCCTTTTAAGTTTAATAAACAAAAAGATCAGTTCATAAAATAAGTAGTTTATAATGTACCAATATTAACATTCTAAACGATTTAAGTTCAAATTTTTACTTCTTTAACATATATTCCTGTTTGAATGGATTAGGTTCAGGTTGGTGGGAAGTGCATGTTACACCTTGTACTTTTAGAGAACCACTTATCAAATTGTAACGTAAGGATGTCAGGCTAGGGCTAAGTAAAATATCCTTGGAATATAAGGAGCGAAGTATTATTAAGTATATTTTATAAGTAAGGAATGTACATAAGGAATCTTCTGTAAGGAAATGAGTTGAAGAAGTTGAGTTAGCATGACTTTGGAAGAAGATGAATGTTACTTTGAATGGCAAAATATGAGAACTTGGGGAAATAATATCTTTTAGTATACGAAGATTTTTGAGGTAAAGTGACAGCCTAAATTGAAGTTTAGGAAGTCTAGTTTCCAACGCAACAAACCGCGCGCAATCCAACCTCGGAATCAAACGTTATGAGCATTTTAAGACAGGCTGCGAGAGCAGAGATTTACTCTGTGCGAACGCGCCTGGAGGTGGCGCGAACGCGTAGTGGAACCAGGGGATAACTCAGCGCGAACGCGCCCCAAGGTGGCGCGAACGTGCTGAGCAAATCCTACGTCGATGCAAACCGACTCTAGAATGTTATAAAAGGGGGCTTACCCCCCTTATTTCCTCCAAACCACCCGTGAAAATCACCTCAAACCCCCTGGAATATTCCTCCGACTTCCGGTTATAAAATTTTAGCGCGAATTAAGTGGAGTTCTCCAGATTTAGGTTCGAACATCGTATAGTTACGATTGTAATATTATCTTGTGAGGGATCTTGGCTTGGATTCAAGGCGGATATTAAAGATAATGCGGTTCTAGCGGGAGTGAGGTATGAATCCCTCTTTATTAATATTGATTTAGATTTATTTACGGAGATAAAGCTACTAAATGATTGTATAATGAATTTGTGAGTTGAGAAATTATTTAAACATCGTGTGGGATGTTTTATGGAATGTGTTGGTATAGATGATGATATGGTGGATATCAGTGTTGCTATTATTGTTATTTTGTTGCTATTGTGATTTCGGGTTAGGGTTATAAATAGGGGAGATGCTGCCCAAATTTCAACAGATTTTAAGGAGATTTACTTTGAAGGCTTAGGATAAGTATATGTCGATAGGCCTAACCACAGTATGAATGGTCTTATATCTAGATTGCGAGATCGAAAATAGATGGGAAAGTTGAGAAGTGAACTTCCAAGTATGTTAAGGCTAGTCGCTTTCTTTATAAAGGCATGATTCCTTTCTTATGAACATATATATGTTTTCCATAACATTCTTATTCCCAAAAGTTAGAAGTTCATGATTCTTAAAGTTTCTTATGACACTAAAGATGGGTATGTTTTTATGATGATAATGATGATGATGATCCTACTTCTAGAAATTCCAAAGCTTATGCTTTTAATGATATTATGAGATTTACTGAGTTATTCTATGATTTTCTTGATTTTATTCATCGTTGTTGATCTCACCCTGTGATCATTGTCCCTTCAAGGTGAGATATAGCGCTGATGATTATTCCATAATATAAATCGGAGGTTGCTGACCTTACGTCACTCCGATAGAGTTGTAGCTTTTTATTAGGCTCTCATGCATGCTTATGTTTATGTATGGTTACACCGTTCCTATTTGGCCGGTAGACACCACTTCAGTGGGCGGCTTATGTACATGATAATAACACCGTGCGTATATGGCCGGGCAGTCACCACTAGTGGGCGGTGTGAGGTGGTTAACCACGGGAGGCTCGGGCGCTAGAGGTCCGGACGCGAGCTAATGATTATGTTATATATTTATATTAAAGATGTTTTCTTTAGAAATCTACACATGCATGATATCTGTCTTAAGAGGAAATCAGATGTACAGGTTATCCTTATATCTTGTTATGTTTCACATATCTTATTATGTTGTTAGTCATGCCTTACATACTCAGTACATTACTCGTACTGACGTCCTTTCTTGTGGACGCTGCGTTCATGCCCGCAGGTTCAGGTAGTCATCCAGACGATCTGGCCTAGTAGGTCTTCCTCTCAGCCACAGTCAGTGCGCTCCATTGATCTAGAGCTGTGGACCTTCTTGGTATGCTATTTTGATATGTGCATATATGGGTATGACGGGGCCTTGTCCTGTATTTTCTATAGTTCGTATTCCATAGAGTTCTGTAGACAGTAGTATATATTAGGATGTTGTGTAACTTTGTCAGATTTTATTTTGTTGTATAGCATATGTAGCGGCCAAGTCGGCCTGCACTGTTATCCTTATCACATATGTTTATATATATATATATATATATATATATATATATATATATATATATATATATATATATATATATATATATATATATATATATATATATATATATATATATATATGCACGGGTTGTGAGTTTTCGATGCTGAGTTTATGGCAATAATGTTACAGAAGACGGTATAGCTCAGTTATAAATAATATATGGGCCACCAGGTTACTCAGTAAGATGCAAGTACGAGTCTAGGGGTGCTTGGTCAGTGGTGGTCAGGCATTCGTCACTGCTCATCGGCTTGGGTCGTGACAAAAGTGGTATCAGCGCAGTTCTGTCCTAGGGTTATCTACAGACCATGTCCAATAGAGTCTTGTTTATGAGTGTGAAGCGTGCCACACTTATAAACAAGAGGCTGCGGGGCATTTAGGAATCATTGACCTTTCTTTCTATCTCGGATCGTGCGATAGAGCCAAAGTATCATGAGATAGAGCCAATGTCTAGGAAAGATTGTTTCTGACTCTCTTTTCCTATAGGTAAGTGCAGATTGATAAAGATGAAGAGGTTGGCTTCTGATAGTAGGGGTGAAAGAAGGTCCCCAGGGTGGACTCCGGACCATAGGTACCGGGATAGATTAGGAGGAGTCTTAGTTACTCCATCTAGACAGATCCTTCTGAGGATATTGAGACGATTCCCCCAGAGCCTGTGACTTCTATGGAGGAAGTTCCATCAGAGGATAATTATAAGACGGACCTATATGAGGGTTCGTATGAGACACCAGTGGAGCAGGAGACTCTTGAGGCTGCACCAGATTTGGCCTATGATTGAGCATTACGTCAGAGCAGCCACGATTGTAAGTGTTACGGAGTATTCTAGCCCTCTGTCTTGGCCTTCAGTTAATCAGGAGTTACCAGAGTATTCATATCCTTCGGACTATGATGGGGAAGATGAGGATAGTCAGACCAGTAGATGGTGGGAGGATGATGAAAGAGATATTTCACTTTACAGTCCCCCAGACCAGGATCAGGACATGCCGACTACCGACATATGGGCCTTTTATCTTAATTATTTATGTTATGTGCGATTCTTACAGGATATCATTTAATAGTTGATGAGTGGAATTCTAAATGAACCGACAACTGGAGTATTTATGGGTAATTACGACTAAGACATTTTTGCTTCCATGAGGAACCTCGGGACTGAAAATGAAAAGCTGCCACGTGTGTTGACTTGTGGTTATGAAGAATTTTCTAGATATTGGGAATTCGAAAGGTTACAATAGCATTTATCCAGCTAGGAGAGTAAAGGACTTTTATAGACATGAGGAAATGTATTATAGTGTTTTACTTGGGTCTTCAATTAGAACTTCAAATCATTTTTTTAAAGACATGTGACGAAATATCATACAGTAGTGAAAAGGACGGGTGTGATCCTTATAAGAAGGTTTACCTTGATTTTTTAGACAGATGCGGTGTGGGTCACCTGACAACAGAAAAATAAGAGCGATGTCGGCTTAGGAATGGAAAGGAAAGAGGAGTAGGCATTCGAGTGGGGACCATTTATTAAGTCTATATTGCTAGAGTCTCATAATTAGGACTTAGAAAATATTTTAAGAAGTCCTATAGGTTTAACATTTAAACGTACGAGAATATGAGAAACTAGAATAGTTGGGGGAAAGTAGGAGCATATGATCCTTATAATTGAAACTTTAAATGGTCGTGAGATATGAGACGGGCTAGATAGGCAAGAAGAGAGGAGATGTATTTTTTTTTTGCATGAAAACCACCAAACCAAGTTTGGCAATGTTTTATTAAAATAGTAATTTTTCTGTACAAAAGAAAGAAAACAAAAGAAAACAAATGAAAAAGATCCTAAAAAACAGAAATGAAATGTAAACTACATCCACAGACTAGATAGAAGCTTGTCTACTGCAGATCCTTTGGGCTTGACTTGATACCATCTCAAACACCTACAAGCTCTCATCAGGTGCTATGGTTCAAAGTCAAAATGAATACATATTCAGGTTTCCAGGATGGAGTAAAATTCCCCCATTTTCCTTCAAATGTAGCTGCTATCTCCTTGCCTTGATGTTGATCTTTGTTTGCCATTGTCTCAAGTTTCCTTAATGAAAAAATCTTTAGAAGTCTTACAAGAGAATGAGCTTCATGCTAATACCACTCTTGTACTCCTGCCAAAGATAGTTTCATATAGGTACATGTTGCTATTCATGGCATGTTGAAATGTAGCCTTGTTGCTGCTACTGTTCTCCAAATTTGCTATTAATCTCAAGGAATATGATGGTCCTTAGCTTTCCTGATCCTCATGTATGGTATATGTGACTTCTCTGTGTTTAGGATTTTCCTTGCTTTCACAGGAAGTGAAGTAAAACTATGAAAATGGTGATCACCTGCAAAATCAAAAGCATAGTTAGTTAAAAAATCAGCCAAGCCATTTCCTTCTCTCAGAACATGCTCCGCCCTCACTTCATTATCCCTCCTCAATCTTGAAATATCATTTATGATCATTGATATACTCGATGGAGTCTCCCACTATCCAGTTAAGATCATTTTCATAGTCAGTGAGTCTGTTTTCATCACAACTGGAAACAGACTGTGTGTAACACAATACTTAAGACCCTCATGTAGTGCCCTTGCTTCATCCATCAAATTTGAGCCATCTGATATCCTTCTTACTGCTGCAAATTGGAAATCACCTACTGCATTTCTAATACAAAAGGCCACAGAGCTTGGTCCAGGATTTCCCTTAGAAGCTCTATCAGAATTACATTTAAACCACCCTGGCATAGGAAATTCCATTTCACTATCTTGCTTATAATTCTTGGCCTGTATGCTTCAAAGACTTGTAGGATTTGAGGTATGCATCTTGGTAAGTTGTTCTGCCCTGGAAACCTCATTCTACACATTTGATATATGATCATGTTTATCTCATAAATCACTTTGTTGATGGACATCTTCCCTCCATGTAGGACTGTATTCCTCCACTTCCATATCTGCCACATAGTGACCATTGGAATAGCTTTAAAGATAGTTCTGAACTTTGAGGGACAATCTGCATTCCACCAGACCTAAAGAATCTGCTTGACTTGTTGAAACTGTGTTGTGATGCCAACAACAGTTTTAACATAAGTCCAAACTTTTGTAGCAACATTTCCTGTAACAAACAAATGATCCACAGTTTCATATTGCCTATGATCACAACAATAACATCTTGCCTCAGTATCTATCCCAATCCTTCTTACTACCTCTCCAACTGGTATTTTGTACTTCCACAACCTTCAGAAGAAGAAAGATATCTTAAAAGGTACACCTGATATCCACATGTTCTTAAAGACATCTGACTTGACTGCTTTTCTCCTTAAAAGTTCCCATGCAGTGCCTACAGTGAATTTGCCTGAAGCTGTCATCATCCATCTTGGCCTATCCCACTTTTCTTTTGGTTCATGAAAGTGCAATTCTTCTAATATATGGTCCACAATATCCATGGGGAATGACTGCTGCAGGCATCCTATGTTCCAACCATCCTGCAACATAAGTTCTTTTACATCTTGAACACCCTCATCTATCACAAAATCATCAGGAATAATGTGATTTAGAGCTCCTAGCTTTGTCCAGTTGTCAAACCATACATTTGCAGTTCCACTCCTTGGTTCCCACCACATTTCTTGTTCTATATTATCTCTAGCCTCTATCATTGCCTTCCATACTTGAGAACCTCCCTTCCACTGCACATTCTGAGGACTGTGCCTTTTGCAATATTTGATCCACATGTAGTTTGCCCATAGAGTATTTGTTGTCCTGAATTTCCACCAAAGTTTTGCACATAAGGCTTTAGATACATCAAACAAAGATCTAAAGCCTACTCTTCCTTCCTCTTTTGGCATACACAAGTTCAACCATGATGACCAATGTCTTCTTCTGCCTTCCTCACTATTATTCCAGAAGAATCTTGAAAATATTTTGTGCATATCATTAATAACACATTTTGGAGGTTTGATGGCTGACAACAAATGTATTGGCATGCTCATTAGAACATTATTGATCAGAACAACTTTTCCTCCAAATGATAGCAATATTCCTTTCCAAGTCTGCAGCCTATTCTTGACTTTCTTGATTAGATTATTGTAATCAGCTTTCGTCTTCCTTGAATGTGTGACAGGACAACCCAAATATGTAAAAGGAAAGGTAACTCTTTTAAAACCAGTAATATTCTCCACCTATTGTATCATCACATTAGACACTTTACTGTATACATAGAATGAGCTCTTGCCCTTATTGATAAGTTGGCCTGATACCTGCTCATATTCATGTAATACCTCCATAATTAGCTCTAAAGACCTAGCATCAGCAGATGAAAAAATTATTGTGTCATCTACATATGCCAGATGATTCAGACTTGCACTCCATTTGGGCATTCCATAACTTCTAAAATCATTGTTCTCAAATAAAGAGTTCAATGCTCTAGATAAAACTGTAGCAGATAAGATGAACAAAGCAGGAGAGAGTGGATCTCCTTGTTTTACACCCCTGGTGGAGTGGAAAAAACCAGAAGCTTGACCATTAAGGAGTATGGAACACCAGTTATTTGCTATCAACCTCCAAACCATATCTATGAAAATTTCTGCAAATCCCATCTTCCTTAAAACTCTGATCAAGTAACTCCATGATACTCTATCATATGCTTTGGCCATGTCAAGCTTAAGCACAACATTAGCTGGTTTTCCTCTTAGTCTAATGTCAGTCACAACTTCTTGAGTTAGAAGGAAATTTTCAATGATACATCCGCCCTTAACAAAGCAAGACTGGTTGGGAGATATCAGAGAAGCTAGAATGCCTTCCAGCTTATCTTGAACCACTCTAGAAATAACTTTGTTGATGAAGTTGCTGAGACTGATTGGTCTCATATCAGCAAAAGTCTCAATGTTATTCTTCTTTGGTAATAGTACCAGGTTGGTATGTGTGATTGACTTAGGAAGAGTCTGCCCATCAAAGAAAGCTTTCACAAGATTGTACACATCAGCACCAACAATGTCCCAACACACCTGATAAAATATTCCAATCATACCATCTGGACCACCAGCACTATCTGCAGATAATTCAAACACAACCTTCTTCACCTCCTCCAAAGTTAGCATGCTTACCAGCTGATTGTTAGTATCCTGATCAACCATACTAGGAACATGTTTTAGCAAATCAAAGTCTAATGGATCACCCTCTTGAGAGAACTGCTGTTGATAAAATCTACAAGCTTCTTCTGCCAAAAGTGAATCCCTTTCTATCCGTATTCATTGCTGATTCTGAATTCTTTTGATCTGCAATCTCTTTATCCTACCATTCACAATACTGTGAAAATACCTTGTATTCCTGTCTCCTTCAGCAAAACTAGTCATATGTGACTTTTGTCTCAAAAATTCTTCCTCATAGTGAACATACTTCTTCAATTCTGCTTGTGCTTGCTGTAGCACCATCCTGTTCATAGGAGAAGGATCCTCTTCAAAAAATTGTTCTTTAATTCTCACAACCTCTTCCCTTACTGTTAGTTGCTTGAAAATATCACCAAAAGTTGCCTTACTCCATGCAGATAATGCAGATTTCACATTCTTCAACTTTAACTTAAATCTGATAAAGTCATCTCCTTCAAAATTTGTGATCCATGCCTGATTAACCACCTCTAAGAATGATTCATGTTCTATCCAGAATTTTAGAAATCTGAAAGGCTTCCTTATGTGATGTAAAATTTCACCACAAGTAAGTAATAAAGGGGCGTGGGAGCAATTAGAAAAACCCTAACCCTAGAGCTTCTCTCTCTAGGTGACCTAGTGAGAGAGGACAACTTTTAGGCCATTCATGGCCTCTCCGGCCACCATGAAACTTCCACGTTGCACCTCGGGAAATTTCCCGTTGGTACGCAAGTAAACGAACTAGTGATGTGTGCGAGGAGTGCGAGTGTATAATGTTTCATGAGAAATGTGCGTATATGGACGAGAATGATTAGAATGAAAAGTTGAGAAATGTGAAAAGTTGAAAGTTGGCAAAACTGCCCAGTGGTCGTAAAGTGCAAAATACGGACCGTAAAATGGAATACGGTCCGTAAACTGGCAGTCGTAAATTGCCATGCAAGGTTTCAACTTTCTCCCAGTTGAGAAGTGGTAAAATACGACCTGGTGGACGGACCGTAAAGTGATTTACGGCCCGTAAACCATGGTCGTAAATCACCATGCATGCAGCCAAAGTTTCTGGTTCTGCTTAAGGTTAAAGACGACCACGAGGGACGGTCCGTAAACTGGAATACGGACCGTAAACCTCCATGGACGACCACTGTACACCTCATCACAGAATTTCAATTCATTAAATATGAGGACCAAGACTTGTTTTATTTCATTTCTACATTACACCACTTCTCTCTAGAATCATCTCTCTACATTTATTTCATAAGTTTTCAAGGATTATAAGTCACCAACAACATAAACAAGTGAAGCAAGTGTAAGCAAGCCATTAAATACCATTCAAGTCAAGAAATGCAAATGGAGAAAAACTAGGGTTTTGCTCAAAGTGGAGTATTATTAACCAAAGCTTGTTCCTACAACTTCTAAGGTAAGATTCATGATTTTTACATGATGTTTAAGGTATTGAAGAGTTAAAATACATGGATTGTAGAAAATATGGTCAAGTAGGTCATGAATGATGAATAATGACATTTTGAGGAATAGTTTGAATTGAATCATGAATGTTGTTGTGTTGTGATATGAATGCATTATAAATGGTACTAAGATCATGAACTAGACACTTTAGACGAATGGACGAAGTTGGATGTTATGACCATGAATATGGGTGAATTAGAGGCAAATTAAGGAATCTAAATAATGTGGATAACGTGAATGACTAATGGCCATTGTTATGATATTAATGAAAGTATAGATGCTAGCATTGGAAGGAAGCGTGCAAGTGTAGAATAGTCCGACGAAAAGGTATGTAAGGCTAACCCTTTTTTTCATAAGGCATGGTTCCTTGGCCAAACTCTTGAACCCTCTATATGAGTATGTTGTATTCAAACGATTAACACTCCGAGCCCATAAGCTTACGATCCTCAATACGTGCTACGAATGTACTACGCACCCCATTTGACGAGTAAGCATAAGACAGAGATGTAGCGAAAACGATGATGTTAGTGATGACGATGATAATAATAATGATGCTAAAGGTGCCTACGGGCTATTATATTCACATGTGCCTATGAAGGGCTATAATGACACCCCGAGCTTGTAATACCGGGTAGAATATATGTATATTGACGTATATATATATGTATATATATGATTACGTAATGCGCGCACACATCTGCAGATGGTACGGATAACCCTGAAGCCTTGGTAGGTCCAGGTAGAAATAACATTGAGCCTTGGTTGGCCAAGTATGTATGAAACACCGAACCTTATGGTCGGGTACGCTATGTATGTATATAAGTGTATGGCTATGTATATACTATGAATATGAATGTGAAAAGACTATGTATATGAATGCGAATAGGGGCATGTATACGAATACGAGCACAATTATGAAATACGCATGAGAAATGGAAAGTTCCTATGAAAGGCAGGTAAGTGCCATGATGATGATATTATTGTCTTCCCTCCTATGCCACTTCATATATTGTCTATGATGCTTCTATATTGATGTTGATCATGTTTTACATACCCAGTACATTCTTCGTACTGACGTCCTTTTGTTTGTGGACGCTGCGCCATGCCCGCAGGTGCACAGGGAGACAGACTTGATCCATAGCTGCTTATTCAGAGATTACATAGCGGAGCTCCATTTCCTTCGGAGCCATAGCTTTGGGTACTTATTCTTTTGTGTATATTATTATGGGCATAGCGGGGTCCTGTCCCGCTCATGTGATGTGTTATACTTTTCCTAGAGGCTCGTAGTCATGTGTATATGGTTAGACATGTCCGGCCTTATCGGCCTATGTTTTGTGTATCATTTTGTCGGCCACGTTGGCCCAGGTACATTGATGTGGCATAGATGCCTATGGTGATATAAATGTACTGTTGTCCAATTGGGACTCCTTGACGAATGAATGAAAATGTATGTATAATTATGTGGCTCACCTAGATGTAAGTATAAGAGTAAGCTAAGAGGGTGCTTGGGTGGGCTAGCACCGGGTGCTCGTCGCGGCCACGAGTCAGGTTGTGAAAAAAGTGGTATCAGAGCAGTTCAGTCCTAGGGTGTATCTACGAGCCATGTCTAGTAGAGTCTTGGTTATGGGTGTGTTGCGCGCCACACTTATAAACAAGAAGCTGCGGACATTTTAGCAATAAATGGCCTTCTTTCTTCATAAAAATCGTGCGATAGAGCTATGATGTAGGAAATTCTTGCTCCTAAATCGTGTGTTGTGTATTTCAGAGATGGCTAAAAAGGAAAAGGCTATGGCAGCCCAAAAGGGCAAGAAGTGGTAGAGAAGCGGGCTAAGAAAGCACCGCCACCGGTAGTAGAGGAAAGTGAGTCCCAGAGTGCGGCTCAATCTCAGTCCTCCTAGACAGTGCCTATTACTGAGGAGCGTGAGGGAGCCTCAGCCCCAGCTCCAGCACCTCCAGCTCCTCCACCAGATGCTTCGGGCCAAGATGTGAAAGAGGCCATTAATTTGTTGACCCAGTTGGTTGCGGCCCAGGCTCCGAGTCAAAGTTCAGGGTATGGTGATAGGGCTGTTAGTGCAAGAGCCCGTGATTTCATTACTTTGAACCCTCCGGAATTCTTTGGGTCAAAACCGGAGGAGGATCCCCAGGACTTTATTGATGGTATGGTAAGGACGCTCCGGTTGATACATACTTCAGACACCGAGTCGGTAGAGCTAGCGTCATATAGATTGAGAGATGTCTCAATCCAGTGGTATACGGTATGGATGGCTTCACGGGGGGCCAATGCACATCCCCCGGTATGGCAACAGTTTGTTGATGCTTTTCTCCGTCACTATATGCCTTCAAAAGTTCGGCGAGCAAGGGCCGATAAATTCTTAAATTTGAGGCAAGGTAGTATGAGTGCCCTAGAGTATAGCCTCTGCTTTAACTCCTTGGCTAGGTATGCTTCGGCCATGGTGGCAGATATGGGCGACAGGGTACACCGATTCGTAAAGGGCCTAGGGCCACACTTGATGGATAAATTCTTGACTGCGTCCCTTCAGGACGGTATGGATATTGCACACATTCAGGCACATGCTCAGAACTTAGAAGAAAACCTACAACAGCGGAGGAGTGAGGGTGAGCAAGATTGGGGATATAGCAAGAGAGCTAGATCTTCGGGTCCGACAAGCGAGTTTAGAGGCGGACACAGGCAGCAGTTCCCTACACATTCAGGCTATTCTATGACCAGTGCATCTCTTCAGTTCCCAGGCCAGAGCCTAGATAGATCTGCTTATTCAGGGCCGAGTCCCAGTTATTCAGGACCTCATTTCAGAGATGATTCAGGCCAGTCAAGGCCACCTGTACCACGACGTTCCCAGTGTGGGAAGTTGCATTGGGGTCGATGCCGATTGGGCTCGGATGGTTGCTATTCATGTGGTCAACCAGGCCATATCATGCGTGATTGCCCCTCAGTACAGGGTAGGGGTAGGACCCAGCCATCAGGGTCGGCAGCCGGATCATCAGTATCTGTACGCCCTACGGGGCCAGATGCACATGCGCCAGTCGGCCATGGTAGAGGTAGAGGCAGAGCTCCCAGTACTAGCGGTCCTCAGCACCGTATTTATGCTTTGGCTGGACGCCAAGATCTTGAGTCTTCTCCTGACGTGGTCACAGGTATATTATCGGTATTCTCTCATGATGTATATGCTTTGATTGATCTGGGCTCCACATTATCATATGTTACTCCATATATTGCGGGTCGATTTATAATTGAGCCGGAGTCTATCAAACCTTTTGAGGTGTCTACACTCGTGGGTGAATCGGTAATAGCTAGCCGAGTATATAGGAATTGTGTGATTGTGATTTGTGATCGTCGTACTATGATTGATTTGCATGAGCTAGAAATGGTAGATATTGATGTCATTATGGGCATGGATTGGTTGGCTTCTTGTTATGCCAACGTTGATTGCCGGATGAAGTTGGTTCGTTTGCAGTTTCCGGGAGAACCAGTGTTAGAATGGAAAGGAAATACGGCATCACCAAAAGGTAGGTTTATTTCCTATCTAAAGGCAAGGAAAATGATCACAAAAGGGTGCATTTATCATCTATTGCGAGTTCAAGATGTAGAAGCTGAATCGCCGACTCTTCAGTCAGTTCCCGTAGTGAACGAATTTCCGGATGTGTTCCCGGAAGAGCTTCCAGGTCTTCCTCCCGAATGGGAGATTGATTTTTCCATTGATGTGTAGCCAGGCACCACACCTATATCTATCCCCCAATATAGAATGGCACCCGCAGAATTGAAGGAGTTGAAAGAGCAATTGAAGGACTTGCTTGATAAAGGCTTCATTAGGCTTAGTTCATCCCCGTGGGGAGCACCCGTATTGTTCGTCCGAAAGAAGGATGGCTCCTTGAGAATGTGCATTGATTATCGGCAATTGAATAAAGTGATGATTAAAAACAATTATCCTCTTCCGAGGATCGATGATTTATTTGATCAATTGCAAGGTGCCAAATGATTTTCAAAGATTGATTTGAGGTCTGGGTACCACCAAGTAAGAGTTAGGGAGAAATATATCTCTAAGACAGCTTTCAGAACGAGATATGGCCATTTCGAGTTCCGAGTAATGTCGTTCGGGTTAACTAATGCACCGGCAGCGTTTATGGGCTTAATGAATAATGTATTCAGACATTTTCTGGATCTATTCGTGATTGTATTCATCGACGATATCCTGGCGTATTCTAGATCCGAGACAGATCATGCGGAGCATCTGCGTATAGTCCTTGGAGTTCTGCGAGCTCGAGAGTTGTTTGGAAAATTCTGCAAGTGTGAGTTTTGGTTGAACTCAGTATCATTTCTGGGCCATATTGTTGCAGCTGATGGTATTCGGGTGGATAGCCAAAAGATTGAGGGCGTGAAGACTTGGCCAAGGCCCACGACTCCTACGGAAGTTCGTAGCTTTTTAGGCTTAGCAGGTTATTACAGAAGATTTGTTGAAGGTTTCTCTTCTATTTCTGCACCGCTCACAAAGTTGACTCAGAAGTCAGCTAAGTTTCAATGGACAGATGCCTGCGAGCATAGCTTCCAAGAGTTGAAAGATAGATTGACTTCTGCCGCAGTCTTGACACTTCCAGAGGGATTGGAAGGGTATGTTTTTTATTGCGATGCTTCAGGCGTCGGGCTAGGTTGTGTACTGATGCAACACGGTAAGGTGATTGCGTACGCTTCTAGGCAATTGCGGAAACATGAACAGAATTACCCGACCCATGATTTAGAATTAGCCGCAGTGGTCCATGCATTAAAGATATGGTGACATTATTTATATGGTGTCCATGTGGATGTTTATACAGATCATAAGAGCCTTCACTATATCTTCAAGCAGAAAGAGTTGAATTTGTGGCAACGACGATGGTTGGAGTTGCTAAAGAATTACGATGTTGATATCTTGTATCACCCCGGAAAGGCTAACGTTGTGGTTGACGGTCTTAGCCGCAGATCCATGGGAAGTCTAAGTGATGTACGACCAGAAAAGAAAGAGATGGCCCGTGAGCTTCAACAGTTAGCGAGCCTAGGAGTCCGAGTATTGGACTCAGGTAGCAGCGGAGCTACTATTCAGAATTCAGCAGTTTCATCACTAGTAGCGGAAGTAAAAGAGCGACGATATGAGGATCCTATGCTATTGCAGTACAGAGATACACTCCCTCAGAAGGAGGAGTCATCATTTGATATTTTGGGAGACGGAGTTCTTCGATGTCGAGGCAGGTTATGTGTTCCCGATGTGGTAGGCCTACGTCACCAAATATTGAGGGAAGCTCATTGTTCCCGTTACTCCGTACACCCCGGAGCGACGAAAATGTATCATGATCTTAAGTCTATTTACTGGTGGAATGGAATGAAGAAAGATATAGCGGAATTCGTAGCTCAGTGTCCTAATTGCTAAGAAGTGAAGATTGAACACCAAAAGCCGGGTGGATTATTGCAAGCTATAGAAATCCCAACTTGGAAGTGGGAAGTGATTAATATGGATTTCATTACAGGGTTACCCCGTTCTCGACATAAGTATGATTCCATATGGGTGATTGTGGATAGACTCACAAAGTCAGCTCATTTCTTACCGATCAGGACGACCTATGTGGCAGAAGATTATGCGAAGCTTTATCTTAAAGAGATAGTGAAAATCCATGGCGTTCCAGTATCTATTATCTCCGATAGAGGGACCCAGTTTACAACTAAGTTTTGGAGATCGTTCCAAGAGGGTCTAGGGACCCAAGTGCGCCTAAGCACGGCATTTCACCCACAGACCGATGGGCAAGCTGAACGCACTATTCAGACTCTCGAGGATATGTTACGAGCATGTATGATAGACTTTGGAGGAAATTGGGATGACCATTTGCCACTCATTGAGTTTGCTTACAATAACAGTTATCATTCTAGCATTCAAATGGCACCGTATGAGGCTTTATATGGGCGAAAGTGTAGATCCCCGATTGGGTGGTTTGAAACTGGAGAGGCCAAGTTGATAGGGCCAGATTTGGTCCAGCAAGCTATAGAGAAAGTCAAGCTCATACAAGATCGGTTGTTAGCGGCTCAAAGTCGCCAGAAGTCCTATGCGGATAATCGTCGAAGGGACTTAGAGTTCCAAGTTAAGGATTGAGTATTCTTGAATGTGTCGCCAATGAAAGGCGTTATGAGATTTGGCAAAAAGGGGAAGCTCAGTCCCCGGTATATTGGACCATATGAGATTGTGCGCAAAATAGGCAAAGTGGCCTATGAGTTAGATCTACCTCTGGAATTGGAGCCAGTCCATCCAGTATTTCATGTCTCGATGCTTCGAAAATGTGTTGGAGATCCCACCAGGATTGTCCCAGTCAATGATGTGCAAGTGACAGAGAAATTGACTTATGAAGAGGTGCCAATTGCCATATTAGATAGGCAAGTACGGAGGCTTAGGAACAACGAAGTGGCCTCAATTAAAGTTCTGTGGAGGAATAGCAATCGAGAGGAGATCACATGGGAAGCAGAAGAAAGTATGCGATCTAAATACCCACATTTATTTCAGCCCGTGGAAGAAGCCAAAGATGAGACGTCAAGATCATAAGGTATGTATATTTCCTTTTATGCTTTTGGGTCATGTGTGGCCAAATTTTTTTATGTTGTTACGTTGTGGCCCTGTGTGGCATCGATATTATGGGTTGTTGTGGCAGGATGTTAGCGCCATATTATAAGGGGAACTCTGGCGAAATTTTTGTAGAATTCCCCGAGACTTTAACATTCGAGGACGAATGTTCCTAAGGGGGAAATAATGTTGCACCACGGGAAATTTACCGTTGGTACGCAAGTAAACGAACTAGTGATGTGTGAGAGGAGTGCGAGTGTATAATGTTTCATGAGCAATGTGCGTATATGGACGAGAATGATTAGAATGAAAAGTCGAGAAATGTGAAAAGTTGAAAGGTGGCAAAACTGCCCGTGGTCGTAAAGTGCAAAATACGGACCGTAAAATGGAATACGGTCCGTAAACTGGCAGTCGTAAATTGCCATGCAAGGTTTCATCTTTCTGCCCAGTTGAGAAGTGGTAAAATATGACCTGGTGGACGGACCGTAAAGTGATTTACGGCCCGTAAACCATGGTCGTAAATCACCATGCATGCAGCCAAAGTTTCTGGTTCTGCTTAAGGTTAAAGACGACCACGAGGGACGGTCCGTAAACTGGAATACGGACCGTAAACCTCCATGAACGACCACTGTACACCTCATCACAGAATTTCAATTCATTAAATATGAGGACCAAGACTTGTTTTATTTCATTTCTACATTACACCACTTCTCTCTAGAATCATCTCTCTACATTTATTTCTTAAGTTTTCAAGGATTATAAGTCACCAACAACATAAACAAGTGTAGCAAGTGTAAGCAAGCCATTAAATACCCTTCAAGTCAAGAAATGCAAATGGAGAAAAACTAGGGTTTTGCTCAAAGTGGAGTATTATTAACCAAAGCTTGTTCCTACAACTTCTAAGGTAAGATTCATGATTTTTACATGATGTTTAAGGTATTGAAGAGTTGAAATATATGGATTGTAGAAAATATGGTCAAGTAGGTCATGAATGATGAATAATGACATTTTGAGAAATAGTTTGAATTGAATCATCAATGTTGTTGTGTTGTGATATGAATGCATTATAAATGGTACTAAGATCATGTACTAGACACTTTAGACGAATGGACGAAGTTGGATGTTATGACCATCAATATGGGTGAATTAGAGGCAAATTAAGGAATCTAAATAATGTGGATAACGTGAATGACTTGTCACACCCTAATTCCGCTAGGGTGTGATGGGCACCCGACCCTACCTAGGGCCGAGCGAACCCTCAGACTCTTGCTGCACATAAAATCATGTCAAACTTTTCAAATCAAATGAGATGAAATACATTGTAATTTTTTTTTTCCAGAAATATTCTTTCACGTAGCTTCCAAGCATAACGAATCAATAATCATACAAAATTCAGTACATAACACAGACCGACATTTTGGCTGACGAAGCCGCTTACAGACTGACAACCAATACCCACGACGCTGTCTGCAAAGTCTCTAACGTAATCCAGAAAGCATAACATACCAACTCTGACTCGGCAGCACTCCGGGTACAAATGGAGCTTGCCATCTGCACTGGAACATCTTCTATACTGTCTTCAACTCACCTGGGAGTACCTGCGCGGCATGAAACGCAGCCCCCCGAAAAGAGGGGGTTAGTACGAAATATGTACTGAGTATGTAAAGCATACAACACAGAAAGCAAAGTCACAACTGAAATATGATATATATAAAGCGAGTAGCCAGCATACTAAGGAGTCGTATCCGGCGTACAACAGGAAAAAGAAGTTCCGGAGAAATCAACACGGCAATCGGGATGACAAAATGTTTGCTTTCTTTTGGAAAACATCTTTGTTTCACACACATAGAAGAATCAACGCACAATTTCCGCGGCCATAAGTCCAGCGGTCACAATCACACATACCGCGGTCAAGTATCCAGCGGTTTTCTATCACAAGTTCGACATACCGCGGTCAAGGGTCCAGCGGTCTATGTCGGCATAATCACAAGTGCGGCAGACGCGGTCAAGGGTCCAGCAATCAATGTCGGGCACGCCGCGGTCGAGGGTCCAGCGGCCAATATCACATATGCGCATATTCACATAACCGGCCCGGGACTCGGTAACACAGAAGATAACCAGACAAAATGCCAAATTATCAATTTCTAAACATAATCACACATGTCAGGATCATGCATCACACAGGACTCAGGTATACCAAAATCGTATATCGGAAAATAAAGAAAATAAGTAGTTTGTCCAAAATCTCAGGGTAAGATTTTTAAAAACGCTTTAGATGTCAAAAACATTTTATAATGCTCATGAAGGTGGTCATAACACCTATCATATAGTGAACAGCATAATAACCAGGAGTTACCTGCGAACTCCGGACAAGAGTACATTGGCTAAAGCCGTACATCACATGTCAGGGTTTCGGTCCCCATAATTGGGTCAATAATCATTAAAATCCGTCTCGGGATAGATAAAATATCTCCCGTTTAGTAGTCGGAACAATAACCATGAGTTCCCTTGACTTACCGTACGGGAATAAGACAAACAGAACAATAAGAGAGGCATCGGGGATAGCTGGCCCACCTCGGGCCAAGTCGAGGCGGCGGACGAGAATCACGCCCATTAGACTCTACAGAGTCATCCAGGAAAGTTTTAGAACGATCGGGTTACATTTGTAAACGTTTTGGAAGTCCAACCACTTTTCTAGTAAAATGCACCTTTTATAATTCAATTCTATTGAATGAATAGTAACGAAAACTAATCTCGGGTTACGATGAGCAGGATGGTCCCCGAGGCCAAAATCTCAACCTAGTAGACCTAGGGCATGCCAAAGAAGGAAAGGATAAGCTTTACATACCTTTCGCGCTACTCACGCTTGTCCAAACTCAATCTCCGTTTCGCCCAAAACCTACAAATGGTCATTTTTACCAATTGTTAACTATAAGGCTTTTGATATTCAATCTTTAACTCATCACTTGTCTACAAAAATTTGGGCAGCATTTCCCCAATAAACTCTACTATCCGAATTTCCAATTGCTCTCCTGTTGACACAGAAATACCAACAATAACATATGGACACAACCATATCTTCAATTCTTTTATTTCAACAAGAACAACAACATATCAAAACAGCCCCCAACTATAACATAACGATGCCCGAAATTCTAACGAACACTTGCAATACACCAAGCAGCCCATATGCACTTCTTATACCTTATTTCATGCAATATTTTTCAGAAAATTTCAAGGAAATACAACAGCAGCCACTCGACACCACATCATCTACTCATGTGCAATAAAACCACATTATTATCTCTATAATCCTTACACGTCTCGAAGGGTCCGGAGAATCACCATAACCTTAAACGTAACTGGAGAACTTACGAAGCTTCGACGAAACTCCAATCGCAAAAATATATTCATATCTTTTATCCATCTTCTATATCATTACTAATAATCTCAAATACTTTAAAAGGGCACTCACATTACCTCATATACGCTCATAATGCAATTTCAAATCCTTTAGGTTACTATGTCACCTCGGGATACTTAAGGCAACCATATATATAACGATATTCTTACTAACTCGATTAACTTTCCTTGAACTTTCTTAACTCATTCTTTCTTGTCTTAATTAAAATAACACAGACTCTTACGGGGTGTAACACCCTCCCCCCCTTAGGAACATTCGTCCCCGAATGTCAAATTAGCCCTACATAATTATACTGCTTCTGGTGATCTTATAACGATTCACTTGTAACTTGAACTCATCTATCATGTTGTGCCTTTCTTTACTTAGACTAATGCCATTCTCCACCTGACATCTGTTAATATTGATTTTCCAAATATAGTAGACACGATTTAGCTACCTCCGTAATCGACTGCAACTTACCATATCCATATATACTTGAAGCTTAAATTGAATTCTTCTTGCTCGTTCTCTTTAAATTCACTGTCTTCTAGTAACTAGCTCGTTCTGACCATCTCACTTAAACCATTTCGCAATTTCCCTTAATCCTACTTATAACACTTCAAGCATATTATCTCGTGTCGTTTCTCTATTTTTGACTCAACTCTTCTATCGCCCCTTTACTCAGGTTCACCTGGGTCCCCAATCCCTCCTGAAATGATCTTCAGAAATTTGCTGATCATATATGCTTTCCCAAAATAAAATTTCCCAAATAAGGATGATGCTTCTTACGAATGACATGGAGGGTATCTCTTAGAATTTAATCCAACATAATAGATTTTCCCTATCGGTATCGACTTTGAAAACATGCTAAGAACTTATATCTCATTTTCCTATTCATATTTCTGGAAAAATTTGGGCAGAGGTTCCTCTGTATTTCTTACTATCCCAAAACCTGCACGCAGGAAATACCGACCATGCCTCACAGGGCCAACACACATACGTATATACACATCATATCACATCGTATCATAGCCACACAGGGCTAACAATTTCAAATAAAAGTATAAAGGTGTCGGGACTTACCTCACATATGGCACCTCGAGACGTACCTGATCCTTTAACTATCTGTTCTGTTGTACTTTTCTATCCACCTTCTCTTTCATCCTCAAATCTCACATTTCAATCAAATTCGAATATTCTTACCTTACCCGACACGCGTCTTTCGTACCATAACTTACTTGCGTATTGTGTAGCTTCCAATATCATCGGTCACTTTCTTTTGTAGATATCATTCTTCAGCTGAAATCAAAGGTTAGTAAGAGGAATTTCATTTCTTATGGCTGGCTCTATCGCACGATCTAAGATCCAAAGAAAGGTAACACCCTAAATGCCCTGTAGCCTCCTGTTTATCGATGTGGTGCACAACACACCGATAAATAAGACTCTACTAGACACGGCTTTGTAGACAACCCCTAGGACAGACCTGCTCTGATACCACTTTGTCACACCCTAATTCTGCTAGGGTGTGATGGGCACCCGACCCTACCTAGGGCCGAGCGAACCCTCAGACTCTTGCTGCACATAAAATCATGTCAAACTTTTCAAATCAAATGAGAAGAAATACATCGTAAATTTGTTTTTTCCAGAAATATTCTTTCACGTAGCTTCCAAGCATAACGAATCAATAATCATACAAAATTTAGTACATAACACAGACCGACATTTTGGCTGACGGAGCCGCTTACAGACTGAAAACCAATACCCACGACGCTTTCTGCAAAGTCTCTAACGTAATCCAGAAAGCATAACATACCAACTCTGACTCGGCAGCACTCCGGGAACAAATGGAGCTTGCCATCTGCACTGGAACATCTTCTATACTGTCTTTAACTCACCTGGGAGTACCTGCGCGGCATGAAACGCAGCCCCCCGAAAAGAGGGGGTCAGTACGAAATATGTACTGAGTATGTAAAGCATACAACACAGAAAGCAAAGTCACAACTGAAATACGATATATAGAAAGCGAGCACAATAGCCAGCATACTAAGGAGTCGTATCCGGCGTACAACAGGCAAAAGAAGTTCCGGAGAAATCAACACAGCAATCGGGATGACAAAATGTTTGCTTTCTTTTGGAAAACATCTTTGTTTCACACACATAGAAGAATCAACGCACAATTTCCGCGGCCATAAGTCCAGCGGTCACAATCACACATACCGCGGTCAAGTATCCAGCGGTTTTCTATCACAAGTTCGACATACCGCGGTCAAGGGTCCAGCGGTCTATGTCGGCATAATCACATGTGCGGCAGACGCGGTCAAAGGTCCAGCAATCAATGCCACACGTCAGGCATGACGCGGTCAAGGGTCCAGCAGTCAATGTCGGGCACGCCGCGGTCGAGGGTCCAGCGGCCAATATCACATATGCGCATATTCACATAACCGGCCCGGGACTCGGTAACACAGAAGATAACCAGACAAAATGCCAAATTATCACTTTCCAAACATAATCACACGTGCCAGGATCATGCATCACACAGGACTCAAGTATACCAAAATCGTATATCGGAAAATAAAGAAAATAAGTAGTTTGTCCAGAATCTCAGGGTAAGATTTTTTAAAACGCTTTAGATGTCAAAAACATTTTATAATGCTCATGAAGGTGGTCATAACACCTATCATATAGTGAACAGCATAATAACCAGGAGTTACCTGCGAACTCCGGACAAGAGTACATTGGCTAAAGCCGTACATCACATATCAGGGTTTCGGTCCCCACAATTGGGTCAATAATCATTAAAATCCGTCTCGGGATAGATAAAATATCTCCCGTTTAGTAGTCGGAACAATAACCGTGAGTTCCCTTGACTTACCGTACGGGAATAAGACAAACAGAACAATAAGAGAGACATCGGGGATAGCTGGCCCACCTCGGGGCAAGTCGAGTCGGCGGACGAGAATCACACCCATTAGACTCTACGGAGTCATCCAGGAAAGTTTTAGAATGATCGGGTTACATTTGTAAACGTTTTGGAAGTCCAACCACTTTTCTAGTAAAATGCACCTTTTATAATTCAATTCTATTGAATGAATAGTAACGAAAACTAATCTCGGGTTACGATGAGCAGGATGGTCCCCGAGGCCGAAATCTCAACCTAGTAGACCTAGGGCATGCCAAAGAAGGAAAGGATAAGCTTTACATACCTTTCGCGCTACTCACGCTTGTCCAAACTCAATCTCCGTTTCGCCCAAAACCTACAAATGGTCATTTTTACCAATTGTTAACTATAAGGCTTTTGGTATTCAATCTTTAACTCATCACTTGTCTACAAAAATTTGGGCAGCATTTCCCCTATAAACGCGTCTATCCGAATTTCCAATTGCTCTCCTGTTGACACAGAAATACCAACAATAACATATGGACACAACCATATCTTCAATTCTTTTATTTCAACAAGAACAACAACATATCAAAACAGCCCCCAACTGTAACATAACGATGCCCGAAATTCTAACGAACACTTGCAATACACCAAGCAGCCCATATGCACTTCTTATACCTTATTTCATGCAATATTTTCAGAACATTTCAGGGAAATACAACAACAGCCACTCGACACCGCATCATCTACTCATGTGCAATAAAACCACATTATTATCTCTATAATCCTTACACGTCTCGAAGGGTCCGGAGAATCACCATAACCTTAAACGTAACTGGAGAACTTACGAAGCTTCGACGAAACTCCAATCGCAAAAATATATTCATATCTTTTATCCATCTTCTATATCATTACTAATAATCTCAAATACTTTAAAAGGGCACTCACATTACCTCATATACGCTCATAACGCGATTTCAAATCCTTTTGGTTACGATGTCACCTCGGGATACTTAAGGCAACCATATATATAACGATATTCTTACTAACTCGATTAACTTTCCTTGAACTTTCTTAACTCATTCTTTCTTGTCTTAATTAAAATAACACAGACTCTTACGGGGTGTAACATGACTAATGGCCATTGTTATGATATTAATGAAGGTATAGACGCTAGCATTGGAAGGAAGCGTGCAAGTGTAGAATAGTCCGACGAAAAGGTATGTAAGGCTAACCCTTTTTTTCATAAGGCATGGTTCCTTGGCCAAACTCTTGAACCCTCTATATGAGTATGTTGTATTCAAACGATTAACACTCCGAGCCCATAAGCTTACGATCCTCGATACGTGCTACGAATGTACTACGCACCCCATTTGACGAGTAAGCATAAGATAGAGATATAGCGAAAAGGATGATGTTAGTGATGACGATGATAATAATAATAATGATGCTAAAGGTGCCTACGGGCTATTATATTCACATGTGCCTATGAAGGGCTATAATGACACCCCGAGCTTATAATGCCGGGTAGAATATATGTATATGGATGTATATATATATATGTATGTATATGATTACGTAACGCGCGCGCACACATCTGCAGATGGTACGGATAACCCTGAAGCCTTTGTAGGGCCAGGTAGAAATAACATTGAGAGTTGGTTGGCCAAGTATGTATGAAACACCGAACCTTATGGTCGGGTACGCTATGTATGTATATAAGTGTATGGCTATGTATATAATATGAATATGAATGTGGAAAGACTATGTATATGAATGCGAATAGGGGCATGTATACGAATACAAGCACTATTATGAAATACGCATGAGAAATGGAAAGTTCCTATGAAAGGCAGGTAAGTGCCATGATGATGATATTATTGTCTTCCCTCCTATGCCACTTCATATATTGTTTATGATGCTTCTATATTGATGTTGATCATGTTTTACATACCCAGTACATTCTTCGTACTGACGTCCTTTTGTTTGTGGACGCTGCGTCATGCTCGCAGGTGCACAGGGAGACAGACTTGATCCATAGCTGCTTATTCAGAGATTACATAGCGGAGCTCCATTTCCTTCGGAGCCATAGCTTTGGGTACTTATTCTTTTGTGTATATAATTATGGGCATAGCGGGGTCCTGTCCCGCTCATGTGATGTGTTATACTCTTCTTAGAGGCTCGTAGTCATGTGTATATGGTTAGACATGTCCGGCCTTGTCGGCCTATGTTTTGTGCATAATTTTGTCAGCCACGTTGGCCCAGGTACATTGATGTGTCCTAGATGCCTATTGTTACACCCCGCGTTTTCAGAGCAGGAGTATGACATTTACCTCACCGTAGTAAGGGAGTGTCGGAGACGTCCCATAATGTTTTGAAAAGCACAAGCCATGGAAAGTACGTAACAACGAAGAAAGAGGGTGAATTACGATCTCGTAAGTCGTAATCGGGAAAGAGTATTTTGAAACACGAGAACATGATCATTATTAGTATAATAAGTGATAAATATCATGTATGGAGAGTTTCGGAATATTTCGAGATCGAGCAAATTGAAGAAAATAAGTTCGATGAAAATTTGAGAAATGCTGGAAAGATTTTTAGTCAACTTTGGAGGGGTATATATCCATGTATATTTGGAGTTTTAAGGCGTTTCAAAAGCCTAAAATGCAGTTCGTCGAGTCTAGTTTATAATGTAACAAACCGCTCGTTGATAGGACCTCGGAGGAGAGAATTATAGACGTTACAAACTGAACTGTCGCGCAGAAACAGCACTGCTACAGCACTGCTACAGTACCGCTACACTACCGCAGCATTACTGTAGCTACAGTGACGCCGTTTCAGCCCTTATAAAAAGGGGAAAACCCCCATTCTTATCATCAAAAAAACTTCTCAAAACTTCCAGAAAAATCAGCCATCAAAGGGCTCCTAAATTCCCCATAAAAGTGAAGGATTTTGAGTGAATTTAAGGCTACGGAATATCAATCGAAGTCCGAGCAACGCATAGTCACAAATATGATTTCATTTTGGAGTTGGAGTGGCTTGGAAACAAGTAAATGTTGAAGATTTGGCTACCTTCATGAAAAACAAGGTATGAATTTGTTGAATCTCTTTCTCTATCAATATGAATTAAGAAATAATGGCAAGAACAAGGTGATAGTTTGTTGTATTGATGTTGTTAATTTGTGGGTTGAGATTTGAAGAAAAATTGGACGAAATATACATATATCTATCTTGTAGGATGTTGGGGATGTTATTATTGATGTTGTTAGTACTAATTTCAACTTCTTTACGGAAATAAAGTTATTAAATAGTTGTATCACAAGTGGGTTGGTTGAGAAATTTGGAAAATAGTGTGTGGATTGTTTTATGGCATATGTTGGTGTTGGAAATGATATCACGACTATTGGTATTATTGAAGAATAATGTTCTTGCATGGATAGTATGTAATGATATTGGTATGATGTCGTTGGAATATATACTATAAGGTTGTTATCGTGTTCATTGGAGTCGGAAGGTTTTGAAGAAGGTAATAAATTGAAATCATGCATCTTGGATGAAATATGTGAATTGCTAGTGCGATTGTTGATTATGTTAATAGTTTGGCCGGGTTTGAATTCCCGGATTGTGTTGGTTGAGAATTTGGCTATGTTGAATGTTGAGGATGGTATATTTACAGAGGAAATGCTGCCGAAATTTCGGTAGCCAAGTGTTTCCTTAAGATTTCAACTCTAAGTATACTAATGAGAGTTTTGGTAAAAACGACCAATTTGCAGATTTTGACGAAATTGTGACGTGAATTTGGAATAGCAAAAGGAGCGGAAAGAGGTATGTAAGGCTTCACCCTTCTTTCTATGGCATGTCTTAGTTGAAATAAGTTGGGTACGAGCCTCGGGGACAACTCGGTTCCCCGGAATCCGCACCTAAAGTTTTCCACTTTTTGTTCAATAAAATTGAACTAGAAAGTGTGCCAATTGTTGGAAAAACCTCCTACACCCTTAGAACTTGTATAAATGGGACCCGATTACCCTAAGACCCTCACAAGTCGTTCTATGACACGTAACATACGTAAATCGTATACGCTACCTCATCCGGCCCGAGGTGGGCCCGCTACTCTCGGATTTTTCCTTACAGTCTTGCTTGACTTACTTGAAGTGAATCCAAAGGGAACCTTTGATCCCGATTTCAATACCAAATGATAAATAATATGACTCCTCTAACGAGGGCACTTCCATGACGATAATGATAACAATGATGTTAGATAAGAGAATATGCCTATGATACGTACTACCGGAACGACTCTATGACTAAGATGACTAAGCTAAGTATCTTATGTAAACATGAAAATGATAAACTAATTTTTGAATCTTATTTATATTTCCTACCTATGACTTTATTTTCTAAAAGATTTCAAAGTCTATGAACCGTCATCTATGATGCCCCGATTTCATTCTACGTTTACTTTAATATTATTCCCCATTGGTAGTCTCACCTTAAAATACTCGTTCCTTTAAGGTGAGACAAAGCGATCACGAGTATTCTATAATATAATTGGAGGTCACCGACCTTACGTCACTCCGATGACTACATGATTCTTCTTTGGGATTTCCTGCGTGCCTATGAGACATATGTATATAGGATACATAAATGCATATAAGACATGTAAATGTATGTAAGATATGTGTATATATTTTTTTAAAAATATGCACATGACGAAAGAGCTAGAGCGCTATAGACGCTGATGTACCTACACGACACACGTATATGTATATGATAAAAGAGCTAGAGCGCTATAGACGCTGATATATGTACATGATATATGCATGTGTATACGGGGAAAATGGAGGTAAGGGCAGAGCGTTATGAACGCATATCCACCTGATCAGTTGGCATTACATGATATGATATCGTCCCGGACGCGGGATGTGTATATTTATGGTTAAATGGATCGGCTGCCGACGCCTCGGCAATATGAGATGTCCTATTTTATATGTATATGTATATGAACAAGTAAAGATTCTTAAAGGAAAGCTAAGTACGCATAGCACCTGCCAAGGGTATATATATCTACAAGTTATGTTTCTATCCCAGGACATGTGTTGTAACTCTCTTATGTCATTATACATGATTCATATTTTCTGTTTATTACTATTCATGCCTTACATACTCGGTACACTATTCGTACTGACGTCCCTTCTTGTGGACGCTGCGTTTCATGCCCCGCAGGTCAGCAGACAGGCGGATTTGATCCTTAGAAGCTCTACCAGCAGTGTTGACAGTGCTCCAGTTATTCCGGAGCCTCACTTCCTTGGTACTATTTTGTGTATATATATTCGGGCATGGCTGTACTCAGCCCTTTCTATGTATAAGTGTACTACGTCTAGAGGCTCGTAGACAGATATGTTCAGTCAGTTAAGTATAGTTAGGTATATGGTGTTTTGGCATGCTAATGTTAATGTATAAGTGATAACGAAGTTTATTAGTCTATGTTCAGAATGACGCCGCTAATGTTAATGTTAAAAAAAAATGGCTCTGTTTACATGGCTTGCTAAGAGGTAAAGGTAAAACGATAGACAAGGGGTGCTCGGTACAAGTATCGGGTACTCGTCACGGCCCCTAGACGGGTCGTGACACCTATGGTGATATAAATGTACTGTTGTCCAATTGGGACTCGTTTACGTATGAATGGAAATGTATGTATAATTATGTGGCTCACCTAGATGTAAGTATAACAGTAAGCTAAGAGGGTGCTCGGGTGGGCTAGCACCGGGTGCTTGTCGCGGCCCCGAGTCGGGTTGTGACACTCCACAAGAGGCTGCGCAACCTACATTGCCTCCAACTCACCCCATGCAAACCCTAGATTATACCAAATTATTGAAACCTTCAACTTTGAATGCTAGTGATTCAAAACAGTCGACTGCCATGACTGTTTTACCTATTCCTATGAAACCTATCGTGTATCACCATGGTGAACCAACAATACAATATACCATGGAAGAAATAGACAGGATGATAATTCATGAGAAACTACAATATGCACTAGTGGGAAAATTTAGTTATGGACTGCCAGATCTGCATGCATTACGTGTGTTGATTCCACAAAAATGTGAACTAAAGAGTACTGCCACCATAAGACTCCTATGCAATAGACATGTTCTGATCAGGTGTGATTTGTTCGAAGACTATGTAACATTATTGTCGAAACCAGCCTTTTGGATCAAGGAGAGTGGAGGATATTATCCTATGAGGACACTCAAATGGGATCCTTGGTTTAATCCTGAGGAGGAGACTTCCATTGCCATTTCTTGGATCTCGTTTCCTACACTAGCACCAAACTATTTTGGTCAGTCGCAGCTGTTTTCAATGGCCTCGGCAGTAGGCAAACCATTGACTTTGGATGTGGCAACCAAAAATAAAACAAGGCCAAGCTGTGCTCGTGTGAAAGTTGAAGTGGATTTGTTGGTTGAACATCCTAAAAGAGTGAAACTACAGGCTGTGGATAGCAAAACTGGAGAACTTAAATCAAGGTGGGTGAAAATTCACTATGATTTAATGCCTAAATATTGTAAGGAATGTTGTTTGCAAGGCCATGATGAAGAAGGATGTTGGAAGTTGCATCCTGATTTGTTACTAGAGAAGGAGAGAGAGGAGGAAGTTACTAATGTTACTGGAAATAAAGGGAAGCATGCTGCAGGCCCTAACAATTTTAAGGAACCAAACAAGATGGCAAATAAGGTAAAAAAGGTTAACAACAAGCAGGCACACAATGTAGACAATAAAAATCCCAGACAAGTATTTAAGGTGTTGGACCGTGGCAAGGTAGTTGGTAATGTGCAGAATTTGTATAAATGGAATACTCAGAATGGAAGGAAGCATGTTGAGAGTGGAAGCAATGCTCAAAACCAGGATGCTTTGACAATAATAAAGGAGAATGGTGGTGCAAACAGACCAAGTGAAGTACATAAATCTGATGTTGTACAAACCATCAACAAGTTTGAAGCATTAGAAGATGATTATGGTACACAAGAAGGTGTTGTTATGGCCTTGGATGAGGTACAAGTACAACAAGAGCATGTAAATGCAGTAGATGTTCAGAAACAGTTGGTTATTACACTTGTGGTTAATGAGGTGGCAGCTGATTGTGCAAAGAGGGTCTTGAATACCAATGCAACTATTTTTACTCCTGGTAAGTCACATTCTTTACCTATCAAGACTAAAGAATGGGTTGAAACAGTTTTTCAATCAGGAGTAGATAAGGTCACTATTAATCAGGTCTGTCATGATATTCCTTCAACTACATGTGCTGAGGCTGGAGGCACTGGTAGTGCAAGGAAGTTGTGGAGTGAGCAGGTAGAGGAAGATGGGAGGAAGGAGAAATAGTAGGAGGCACAAAGGCTGATGTTACACAGTCTATTGACTCTATTTCATTTTCCCAAGAAATCCACAATATGTTTGATAGGATGGATGATGTTGTGGAGGAAAGAAATGCCACTCAAAAGCAGCTGGATCAAAATCATGATAGGGCAAAGGGACAAACTCATATTGAGCAATCTCCAGCAATGCAGCTGAACTATGTAGCAGCTATTCAGGTCACTGAAACTCCATCAAAAAGCCTAATAAAAAACCAACAAGTCATGAAAACAGATGTAGTGCATGAAGCTAAGAATAGTGCAAAGAGACATGCTTATGCCTCAAATCAGTCCATGCATGGTGGACCGGACAATGCACAAGTTCTTAGTCACCAACAAAGCCATGAAAATATAGGTGGAAAGCAGAATCAGTTGGCAATACAAGTTTCAGAAGGGCCTATTATTCCCAAGGTTGGTAACTTGCAAGTAGCAATAGTTAGAGGAGAAGAGCCAAAAATAGACTTAGATGAGGAGTCAATTGCTCAGAGCTTTATGAATGCTGCAAGGGAGGGGGATTTATCTCCCAAGCAGGTAGAGAAGGTTATTGGTAAAGGAAGGAGAAAACCTGTCAAAGAGAATCATGCATCTCATACCATTGGGGTGCACACAAGAAGAACTGCATCTCAATCCCAACTTTAGTGATGAATGCACTAATTTGGAACATAAGTTCAGTAAACACTAAAAAAGCTTTCAATAGGCTTTTAACAATGCATACAAAATATAAGTTCTTTCTTATAGATTTGATGGAACCATTTCAACAGGATTATAAGTTAGAATCTTATAGGAGAAGGCTGGGAATTAAGACTGCTATGAACAATGTTTCTGGAAAAATATGGGCTTTCATTGATGAGGAGTATGATGTCACAGTGTTAATGGACACTGATCAGCAGATTACTTTAAAATTATTCAATTGCAGTATTGATCTTGATATGATAGTCACTTTAGTTTATGCTAAGTGTGACAGAATGGAGAGAATTGAACTGTGGGATTCCATGTATAATCTTGCATCAGACATGACTGTCCCTTAGCTTGTTGGTGGAGATTTCAATGTCATTGTAGAGGAGGAGGAGAAATATGGTGGCTTACCTGTAACTTTGAATGAAGTAGAGGATTTCAGACACTGTATTCAGACCTGTAATCTTAGTGACTTGGGTTATAAAGGAAGCATTTTAACCTGGTGGAATGGAAGGGCTGCAGAAGAATGTGTGTTCAAGAGGCTAGATAGATTCCTTGGAAATTTTGAACTTCAACAACAATTTCCAGGCCTGGAAGTTAGTCACTTAATCAAGTTGGGGTTTGATCACTCTACACTTCTAGTAGAAAGTAAACAGGAGGTGCAGCAATTTAAGAAATCCTTTAAATTCTTAAATTTTTGGACAAGGCATGCAGATTTTCTACAGGTTGTGAAGGATAATTGGCAGACATATGTGGTGGCCAACTCTTTCATGACCTTTAATGTCAAACTTAAGAAGCTGAAGAAGGTGTTGTCTCAATGGAGAAACTTAACATATGGTGATTTCTTCCAGAATATCACTAATCTTGAAGAGGTCATCAAACTCATGAGGCCTTCTTTGAGGCAGATCCTTCAAATGCCAATAGGGAGGAACTTCAAAAAGTGCAAGCTGAGATGACAAGAGCATTGCATATAGAGGAGGAATATTGGAAACAGAAATCTGGCATGACATGGTTCCAAGAAGGAGATAAAAATTCTAAATTCTTTCATGCACATGGTAACGGAAGGAGGAAAAGGCTGCAGTTGAAAAGAATACAGGATTCGCAGGGTCAATGGCTTGAAAATAAACATCAAATTCCTGAGGAGGCTGTCAGGCTTTATCAAGCTCAATTCCATGAAACAGTAGTTCCTACTCAGTTTGATATTTTGAAGCATGTCCCCTGCATAGTCACAGATGAGCAGAATGAAGAATTGACTGCTGATCCTACTATGGAAGAAGTCAAGCATGCAGTGTTTGGCTTGAATAATGAATGTCCTGGAGGGCCTGATGGTTTTACAGGCATGTTCTTTCAAGCATGCTGGGAAATTGTTGGAGGGGATATATTCAGCATGGTGTGGGATTTTTTCAGAGGACATGAACTTCCAAGGTACATAACTCACACAAATTTGGTGCTGTTGCCTAAGAAGCAGGATGTGCAGACCTTTGGTGACATGAGACCAATAAGTTTGAGCAACTTTGTTAATAAGATTTTCTCTAGAGTTATACATGAAAGGATGGTTCACTTATTGTATGATTTAATTTCTCAGAATCAAGTAGGTTTTGTGAGGGGAAGGAGTATAGTAAAGAATATCTTGTTGACACAGGAGATTATTACTGATATTAGACTCAGAAACAAGAAAAGGAATCAGGTTGTGCCTAATGTAGTGATAAAACTTGACATGACAAAAGCCTATGATAGGCTGTCAAGGATATTTCTCACAAAAGTGATGAGAAAAATGGGATTTTCTGAGATGTTCATAAGTTTCATATATGAACTAGTTGGGAATAACTGATATTCTGTGCTTATCAATGGTCAACTACATGGTTTCTTTCATTCAACTAGGGGTGTTAAGAAGGGTGACCCTTTGTCTCCTACACTATTCATCATAGCAGCTGAAGTTCTGTCAAGGGCCTTCAATTCATTGCATAATAACTTGTGGTTTACTGGTTTTGGCTTACCGAAGTGGAGTCCAAAAATCAATCATCTTGCCTATGCAGATGATACCATCATTTTCACATCATCATGTGAGATTTCATTAGGCTTGATCATGAGGGTGTTGACTGAGTATGAAGCAGCCTCAGGACAGTTGATCAATAAAGAAAAGAGTTCTGTGTACTTACATGATAGGGTAGAAGAGGAGATATTTCAAAAGGTGGAAAGGGTAACTGGTATTTCTAGGAAGGAGTTTCCTCTGATATACCTTAGCTGCCCTATATATTACAGCAGGAGTAAGATGGCATTCTATTCAGAAATGCTTGCAAAGGTAAGAAACAGGCTGCAGAGTTGGAAAGGAAAACTTTTGTCCTTTGGAGGAAGGGTAGTACTCCTACAACATGTGCTGCAGGCAATGCCTATGCACCTATTGGCAGTTGTGGATCCTCCATCTTTTGTAGTAGACAAGTTACACAAGATCTTTGCTCAGTTCTACTGGAGTAATAATATAGGACAGAGTGGCAGGCATTGGGCAAAATGGAAAAAGGTCTGTTTGCCTGTGCAGGAGGGAGGTTTGGGATTTAGATCACTTGCAGACATATCAATGGCCTTGTTTGCTACGTTATGGTGGAACTTCAGGACTAAACCATCCTTATGGAGTGCTTTCATAAGCAACAAATATTTAAAGAATAATAATTCAATTCTTGTCCCTTGGAAACAAGGGTCTCATGTATGGAGGAAAATGTTGCAGGCTAAGGACCTGATAGATCATCAAATTCGGTGGCAGATGAGAATGGGCTCTTCATTATTCTGGTTTGATAACTGGTCTGGTCTAGGCCCATTATATTTCATTGGCCCTCTTGAATTTCAGTGTAATGAAGCCATAGAGAATGTGTCTGATGTAGTTATTGATGGTAGGTGGCATGTACCTACCATCAGAAATAATTTGCCTGAGGATTTGGCTGAATACATCTTGCATGAAGTAAAACCACCTGCTAAACCTGGAGAGATTGACAAGCCTTGGTGGATGTTGGAGAAAAATGGAGAATTTAGTGTTAAATCTGCATGGGAATATTTAAGGAGTAGAGGTGAAAAAAATGAGGTGTACAAGAAAATTTGGGTCAAGGGATTGCCATTCAAGATAGCTTTTCTGATGTGGAGAGTATGGCGTTTCAAAATTCCTCTTGATGAGGTAGTAAAGAGTTGGGGATATCATATGCCTTCCAGGTGCTTTTGTTGTGTAGAACCAAAGGAAGAGACTGTCCCTCATATATTCTTGAGAAGTACCACTGCACAAGCAACATGGAAATACATTTGTGTAGGACCTGGAACAAATGTTGATGGTATGCACTTGCATCAGGTGATTATGCAATGGTGGACAGCTGATGTTCCATCCAGACTTCAGAATATTTTCTATGCTATCCCATCAATCATAGTTTGGCAGCTTTGGAAGAAAAGAAATGGAGATAAGCATAGAGACAAGGTGTCAACTAGCAGAGTTATTTATCAGGCTTCTACTGATATTCAGCAGTTGGTGAGAAGTAGGAAGCCTTGAATCAAAACAATTCCACATAGGTGGCATGACATTCTGAAGATGTTGGAACAGTTTGTGCAAAAATTACAAGTCACTAAGGTCATGTGGAAATTTCCACCTGGGGGTGTTTGGAAGTGCAACACAGATGGGGCCAGTAGAGGTAATCCAGGCAGAAGTTCCTTTGCGTTTTGTGTGAGAAATTCATCAGGGGATCTGATATATGCAGAGGCTAGGAGAATGGGAGAGTGTACAAATACTAAATCAGAGGCTAAAGCACTTCTGCAGGCTCCAAGATATTGCTTGTCCAAACATGTCTATTCCTTCTCTTTGGAAACTGATTCTTTACTATTAAAGAATATTTTGGATAGAGAGTGGAAGCCACCATGGAACATTACATTTGAGGTTGAGGAGCTGCTAGATATCATGGACCATGCAGAGGTACATGTTTTGCATATTATGAGGGAGGGTAACCAGTTGGCTGATCATCTTGCCAACTATGCCCTTGATCATGGAGAGGTAGAGGTCAACTCATTTGCAGAACTGGATTCAAAGGGAAGAAAAATTCTTAATAGTGACAAGCAGCAGTGTCCCTATTTAAGAATCGGAACAAAAAGGAAATATTAAGGATGGAGTCTGAACAGGTCTCATCGTACTCAAGTCCATTTGGAGGAGAGTAAGATGAGAAGTTTTATTTCTAACCAGGTTTTCTTTTTTACAGGTTACAAACTTTACTGTGGGAACAAGGTACAAGACATCAGGAAGATTCATACTTTGAATCATATCTGTCATGATATGGAACAGAAGTGGTTCAATGGAGAGGAGATCAATGCTACTTTGATTCTTACACAGAACATGATAAGTATGCATTTTTATCAGTGTACCAAGGGCCAAGATGGCAGGTTTTTCATGGATTCACATGTGGAAATCCTACAGAACCTGATACATTTGATAATTGCAGGATGGAAATTGCAGAAGCATTGCACACACATGAACTCTTTAGTATCAAGGCCGCAGTGTGTGGTATTAGGACTTGGTGCTCATTCCACTGCAAATTTGGTATCAAGGAGGGAGTGTGGTGAGATTCATGAAGGTTTTGAAGGAAAGAGGATAGATATTGATAATTCAAGTATAGACGTGTATCATGCTGGTATACACAAATATACTAGAGTGGTCCTATTGATCTGAGTGTTGATGAACAACCTCCAAGGTTCCTTGTATTGATCTGAGTATCAATTTTGGACAAGATTGTAGGGGCTGTTATACACGTGTATCATGCTGGTATACACAAATATACTGCTGATATAAGTGGACTGATGAGCAAGTTGTGCATCAATGTTTCAAACTTGGGACACAAATTGGTTGACATGCAAGAGAAAATCATTCACATTGGCATACAGGATTGGATTAGCAGATTTCTTCTTCAAGTGTTAGTTTTTTACTACTTTGTTATGTTAGTCATTTGTAGTACCAACTTAAGCCACCATATAAGACTTAAGTTGGTCATTAGATTAATCAAGATTTCAATTGGTCTATATGACCCCCTTTGTAAAGACATTACTTTGCTTTGTTTTTGAGAAAATATATAAAATCAGCCCTAGGCCACAAGCCTAGTGGAATTTATTAAAAAAAAAGGGCGTGGTCCGAGCCAGTTCTGGATAAATGTTCCACTTCCATATGTGCAAACCAATCTTGTAATTTGGAATTTGCAATCATTCTATCCAATCTCTTGAAAACACAGTCACTACCTGCCCTCCCATTCCACTAAGTAAACAGACTCCCCTTATAATTTATATCAAACAACTCACATGAATTAATACAAAATGCAAAATCTTCATATTCATCTGGAAATACAAATAAACCACCAATCTTCTCATCTTAATTCATAATGACATTAAAGTCACCCCCTACCAACCAAGGCAATTCCATTTGATCATCCAAACTACACAGACTATCCCATAAACTGATTCTTTCCAGATGATCACACTTTTCATAGACCATTGTTACCATAAGTGACTTATTCCACTCTTGTAACAACAGCTTTACAGTTATTTGTTGTTCTAGGTCCTGCAGAATCTCCACATCCACATTATCATTCACAAAGAACCATATTTTACCATTGCAGTTGTAATGGGCATATCTCATGCCTAACCTCCTTCTAAATCCCTGAATATGCCTAAAGTTTTGAAAAGGCTCCATTAAAGCTATAATGGAAAATTTATGATATCTGTGCAGCAATTGGACTTTGTGAAAAGCTTGTTGTGTGTTCACAGACCTGATATTCCAAAAGAGTGTTTTCATCATCATTTAAAAATAGGCTTACAACCTCTCTTTGGTACTACTCTTATAGGAGTAGTATCTATGATTACTTGTTTCTTTCGTTTCGTAGTGCCTTTCTCTCTAGATCTTGGGGAGATGCCAGCTTCTTTTACCATATTACTAAAAACCTTCTCCACTGAAGCCTCTTCTTCACTTTCTTTGAATTTGTTTTTTCCCTCATCATGTTCCACCTCAGATCCCACATTAATATTATGAGAGATCACATCATGCAGTTCCTTCAAAGGAGATTGTTTTCTTTGGATGACCAGTGGCTGCACATTGTCCTTTTCCACTTGTGTAACTGCCAACTCCTTTATCACCTCCCTCTCTGGAGGAAATAAACCAATGCCATTGTCATTAATTGAGATGCTTAAATTTCCCTCATTCATGTTATTATCAGGAGATAAATCAATTTCCTGGACCTGATACAAAGATGGAATATTTAATATCTGATCTGTTTGACTATCTGCAACCTCCAACTCCCCTTCGGTATTTACAAACCTGTCAGCACCCTCAGTCTGCATTTATTCCTCACATGATTCTAGATCATGAAAATCATCAATGTTTTCCATCTTCTCATGTGTACCATCACCATCTGGAGCCTTTTCTTTAGCCTGAATATGCTCCATAATAAATTCTGAGGCATGTCCATACTTAGAATGGCATGTAATCTCACATGCATTTTCTTTCATGAGATCTTGATACCTTGCAACTCTGTCCTCTAAATCTTTGTCAGGATCATCTTCCTCAATAGCAATGACACCCTCATCAACCATGTCTCCCACTTTTATGCCGACCTGATTGTTCAACATTTGGATCCATTTTGCTTTCTGTATCTTTGATGTTATCTTCTCTATCATTGACTGCCACACAGGATACCAAATTTTGATCATTCTCCTCCATTCCTTTCTTATCAAAAGATTGAGTTGTTTGTTCCTTACCATTTTCTACCTCCTTGACCAACACATAAGTGTCATCTGCTCCCTTATCCTCTACAATATTATTGACTTTTTCTTCTGTGATTTTCTCTAGCATATCAAAATTATTATGTGTTGAAACTGCACTTTCAGGTACAAGAACACTCTTGTTCCCAACATCAGCAGCAGTCTTAGTTATCTTTTTTCTTTTGTCATTGATTCCAGGATAAGTAACTGCCTTCCCACTTGATAGAACTTTAGGCACATATGTCTGGACAGGATATCTCCATCCATGATGTATCCTCCTTCTTCCTAGTGTTGAGGTCGTAGCAATATTTGACAAATCCTCCTTCTCATGCTCCTTCTCCTCTTCCTTTGCATCTTCTTTTGTGTCTGCCACCAATTCAGGATGCAACACACGACAGTCCTCATTTGCATGACCTGGCAACATGCATTCTATGCAATACTTTGGTAAATGATCATATTGTATTCTCACTTTTACCACCCTAATCTCCTTAGTCTTCTCATCTTCAATTTCCATCATAACAAACTTAGGAAGATTAGATAACAAATCTACTTGAACCTTAACCCTTGTGGAGTTAGGTCTAGTTTTGTTTATGGTGGCCATGTCAAGTAATAAGGGTTTCCCAACTGCGGATGCCAAAGTAACCAATGATTCTTTGACAAAATACGTGGGAAGCAGATTTGGAAAACAGATCCAAGCCATGGCTATTGACGTTTCTTCCTCAACCTTAAAATTAGAATCATAAATTAATGGCCTCATTTGATACGTAAAACCATCCTTGGATTTTAAACAAAAGGCACCCTTCGAAGACATAGTAATGAATTTCTCCATTAACGAGCATCTTATCAATAAGTGTCTATCTCTCAAGAAACCAATATCACACTTTCCCTTCACACCACACTGTTGAGGAATAATAGATCTTAATTCTTCTAACTCCAGCCATCCATAAGAAATCCTACCAACAGTGGCATGTTGTAGGTTTTTAATCTGCTCCATTCTAGACACTTCAGCAGTTGTCCAACGCACCACAGGGATTCCATCAACATGTGTTACCTCCTTTATTGGTATGGGATCACAGAGGGCATTGGACGTGGGATTTGTTCCATGCACAAGTGTTTGAGCATAGTTTGGAGAAGAATACGTGGACGGGAGAGTTGGTTGAATATCATGGGATTGCGGGTGAGTGAGGGATGGGTAGTGTATAGTGTTGGTTGTTGGTAGAGGTTGACCAACCGCCGGTGACGGCTGGCTAGCGGCTAAGGTGGCCATAGCTAAAGTAGGGTTTAGTTTAGGGTTGCATGGGGACGTAGGAGAGAGAAGAGAGCGTCCCAAAAAATAAGATAGTAATCCAGTTAAACAGTATCAATCGAGGAGATGTATTAAAGCTACAGACTCAAGACAATTTTAAATAGCATTGGGATATTTCGTAAGTGAGGTATTAATAAGCAATGTACATGATAACTCATGTATAGTCACATTAAATAGTATGCCTGCCCGTATGATCAATTTTATGAGTCGCTAAAGGTATTGATTGAGCTGGGTATTGAAGTTAAGGTGGAAATTGCCATGGCGCAAATTAACATTGTTTTCTCCGAATGATAAAGTTGGGTAATCATGATGCAAGAATATCAGGGAAAAGAAGGAAGTGTCTATACAAGAGTAAGAAGATTATGAGCTCATGAAAACAAGACACATGTAAGTGAGGGAAGTATGTTGCTAGTAAGAGCTAAATAAAGTTTTGAGAAAAGGTTTAGGACGACGGTAAAGGCGAATAATCACTTGGATGAACCTCTAAATTAAGTACGAGAAAAGGATAAGGTATGGAAATGCGGAATAAAAGACGAATGCGAAGTTCCGGAAATAGATCTTGACAATTAAAGTTGCAGTATAATAACGATGGGTATGGATATAACCTGAGAGGGAATAATTAGACTTTATGAAAGGTGCTAAAGGATTTCTAACTCTTAAGATATATTCAAGGGGATAAATGTGAAGTCATATTGACACGCTCATTGAGGAAGTGGAAAATATACCCCCCCCCTAAAAGACAACCTTAGAAATAGAAAGGATTCGTATTTCTAACAAATATTATACGAAATTCCCGGGCCAATGCCATGAAATGGAAAATGAGAAAGAGCACTTTATGAGCGAGCGAAGTTAAGAAGGACCCTAAAGGCGAAGGTAAGAAAAGTGGACTGATGAATTGGTTAAGGGAAATTGTGTAACCATTGAGGACAAGAGGAAGGTTAATGAGTTAATAAGTGTTGGAAAAGAGGCATGTTACATCTCAGAGATTTCAGATTTGTTGCATTGTGAGTAGACCAACGCGAGCGTAAGATGAACACGAAGGGTAATGTTACATCTCGGAGATTTTGGATTTGTTGCATTGTGAGTAGACCAACGTGAGCTTAAGATGAACATGAAGTCCTTACAAGATAAAGGAGAGTATTTGATAACCTTAAGTGCGTACCATGAGATTTTGAAGTCATACGAACCGGTGGAACTAAGTTCGTCAAAGAAAGTGAAACACAAGTTATGTTGAGAAGGCTTCGTAACAATTGAGCTAATAATGATTTAGTAATGTCTTAAGGAGGAGCTATAGGGATCCTTAGATTGTTAATGAAGCGTTATGCAAGTGCCAATAAGGTTCCATAAGGATTGAAGGTTGAATGAATTGACGGGAATGAGTTTCGAAAAAATTTGAGTTGTAGGGCCACTTATATGGACCGTATAAATTTATATGGCCGGTATATGGTCTGTATAACCCTTCCAGGGAAGGTTCATTCCATGGTGGGATTATACGGTCCATTTATACGGACCGTATAAATGGCCGTATAATCGAGTCGGGCCAGTTTTTTTGATTTTTTTATAGATGGATGATTCTTGCTCAATTATTTTAAAAGATCTAAAACCTTCCTCTAATCATATCCACACAAACCCAAGAGAGATCATAAATCAAATAGCAAGAATCAAGGGATCCAAGTGTTGGAAGGCTCACTAGGGCTTGCTCTTGTGTGATTAAGGTGAGTTTTTATACTTGTTTACATGTTATTAAGAATGTCTAGTTGTTGAATAACTTGATTGAGGGAAAGAAAGCAAAAGAGCAAGTTAAAAGGTGGGTTTATGATGTTATGGGCAATAAATTGCCTTGAGTTGTAATTGTTCGAGTACTTTGGGTATAATCTTGCTATGAATGGTAGCAATGATGATGAGGAAGTGTGGTATACGAGTGTATGTAGAGTTGTATTGAAATTGTTGTAGTGTGTTGGCCATGAAAAGGAGTTTTGGGCGTGTAATGAAGTCTCTTAATTACGAAATTGATGATAATGTCATTGTGAATTGGGAGCTGTTTTACGATATAATGGAAGTCGACAAAACAGGGGAAATGCTGCTCAATTTTCACTAGCTCATGAATTATTCTAGTTCGAACTTAAGAGTGTCTTTAAGACTTAAACTTAGTATGATCCTTTTAAATGTAGATCTTGTGAACATGGAAGGAGAACGTTAAATGATTAAGGAGTTGTTAAGGCTATTTCTTCTTCATTTTTGCATGATCCTATGTTATGAGCCAACAAACGATTAAATGAGCTTCCATATTACTCTAATCTTAGAAGCACTAGGAGTATTTCAGTCTTTGATGTCCCTATACCCCATATGATTGTTCTTTCTATTCATGGGTCTTGAGATTACTTATGTTGATGATGTTAGCTCAAAAGTTGTCCATCGGAGGTAATATGACCTTATATCACTCCGAGAGTTCTATGTATACATTTCAGTTAGGCATTGCATTCATATACATATGCATATTAACCCATGACCAGAAGACATTATATACGCGTATATTATATGTACATGGGGTATGGAAAAATGGATAGGCGTTATATACGCATTACCACCTGATCAGCTAGTGCACCTTGATGATGATATATGTATCGGGCCGTACGTTCCTCGGCATTATTATATGATATATGGATCGGGTCGTACGTTTCTCGGCACTATTATATGGAATATGGATCGGGCTGAACGTTCCCCAACACTATGACCTATATTTATATACATGAGCATGATTATTATTGAGAGCATGCAGATTATGTACCCACAAAGGCATTGTCAGTTATACCGATACTTGTTCATACAAATCTATGCAGACAGTAAGTTTAGCTTTGAGTTCTAGATTCCGTTCACGATTCTTATGCTTATACTTATGTTACTCTTATGCCTTACATACTCAGTACATTATCCATACTGACTCCCCTATTACTTAGGGGACTGTGTTCATGCCCGTAGGTACAGGTAGACGACGAGCGGTCCCGCTCAGTAGGACCTTTACTTAGCAGTTGTTGGTGCGCTCTATTTGATCCGGAGCTATAGTTTGTTTTTTGTATGCCATTCTTTTAGTGATGTATATGCATATGGTCTGACGAGGCCCTGTCCCGTCTTTTCTGCAGTATTCTATTCTACTAGAGGTCTGTAGACAAGTGTATGTGTATGTTAGATGATATAGCCTTGTCAGCTCTTATTCTTTTGTGTACAGTATATGTAGCGGCCTAGTTGGTTTGCACTGTTCTTTCAGCTTGTATGTATGTAAATGTACAGAGTTCATGATGTCACCCCTTCATGAGGCAGTATGAGTTCAGTTTAAGTCACTTATGGGCCCTTGATGCTCAGTACGGTTCAAATATGAGTATAGGGGTGTTTGGTCACTGGAGGTTAGACACTCATCACGACTTATCGGTTTGGGTCGTGACAGCAGTGGTATCAGAGCAGTTCCGTCCTAGGGTTATCTACAGATCGTGTCTAGTAAAGTCTTGTTTATGTGTGTGTTGTGCACCACACTTATAAACAAGAGGCTGCAGGACATTTAGAAAATTTTCATTTCTTCTCTCTTAGATCGTACGATAGAGCCATGTGTTAAGAGTTTGCCTTCTAATGATTTGTTCTGATTTTAGCGATGCCTCACAAGAAAGCTATAGCTGCCCAGAAGGGTAAGAGAGTGTCTGGTGAGGCCACTAGCCGTACCCAGCAGGCTACTAGGACTCGGGATGAGATTTAGAGTGAGAGCCTATCTCAGACTTCACATACCCCGCCTCCAGCACCTGCCCCAGTTCCTCAGCTAGATGCACTGGGCCAGGATATGCAGAATGTTGTACAACTATTGACTAGATTGGTAGCCACCCAAGCTCAGAAGCAGGGGGTTGGTGTTGATCAGGCAAAGAGGGCTGGTAGTTTGAGGGTTAAGACTTTTCTCGGATTAGATCCTCAAGATTTTTCGGTGATAAAGAAAAATATGGACCCTCAGGACTTCATTGAAGATATGTAGAGGACCTTGAGGGTTATGCACGTGGATGAGGTCGAGTCTGTGGAGTTAGCTTCGTATAGGCTTCGTGATATTGTTGTACAGTGGTATCAGACTTGGGAGCTATCTAGGGGAGAGAATGCCCCTCCAGCTATTTGGCGAGAGTTTTCAGATGCACTTATTCACCATTATTTACCTCCAGAAGTTACACGAGCAGGGGCAGATAGGTTTTTGGGTATCGAGCAGGGCAGTATGAATGTCCAGAAGTATTGTGTGTATTTTGATTCTATGGCTAGATATGGCCCAGCAATTGTGGCTGAGATGGAGGACAGAGTTCATTGTTTTGTGGCGGGTTTAAGGCCGCATTTGATAGATGGTTGTACGACTGCCGCATTACAGCCGGGCATGGAAATATCTCGTATACAAGCATATGCACAGAATTTGGAGGAGCGCAAGCGTCAGCGGAGGACTGAGCGTGATCGTGACCGGGGCCATGGCAAGAGGGATAGATCTTTAGATATCGGGGGTGCGTCTCGGGAGGACAGAGACAACAGTATCCCCGATATCCATTCCATTCGGCATGGAGTGCACCTCCGCGATTTTCAGGTTCAAGATTTGATCGGTCTTTTTATTCTAGAGCAGATCAGAGTTCTAGAGCTTCGAGTTCTCGGAATAGACAAGAGTCAGGCCAGATGAGACCCCCTTTGCTGCGTTGTGCCCAGTGTGGCAAGTTACATGCAGGTCAGTGTCGGTAGGGATCAGATATTTGTTATGCTTTTGGCCAGCCAGGTCATAGGATGCGACAGTGTCCGATGAGAGAGAGTGGGGTATGGTTCAGCTTACAAAGTCTATGGCTAGTTCTTCTTCTGCCGTACGCCCTTCAAGGCAAGTTTTTCGGACACCAGCAAGACGAGTTAGAGGGAGGAGTGGAGCATCCAGCTCGAGCGGTCCTCAACACCGTCTATATGCACTAGCCGGTAGGTAGGATCATGAGTCGTCTCCTGATGTCTTCATAGGTATATTATCAGTCTTCTCCTATAATGTGTATGCACTGATTGACCCAGGTTCCATTTTATCATATGTTACTCTATTTGTCACCGGCAAGTTTGGGAAAGAACCTGAATCGATTAAATCGTTTGAGGTGTCGACACCAGTTGGGGATCCAGTCATAGCTAGGCAGAAATATCGAGGTTGTGTAGTGATAGTTTGTAATCACCGTACCTTAGCAGATTTGATTGAGTTTGACATGATTTATTTCGATGCGATCATGGGTATGGATTGGTTGGCTTCCTGTTATGCTAATGTTGATTGCAGAACGAAGGTAGTTCAATTCCAGTTTTCGGGCGAGCCAGTCCTTGAGTGGAAGGGTAATGCTGCTTCGCCGAGGGGCAGGTTTATTTCCTACCTTAAGGCAAGGAAGTGATTAGAAAGGGGTACATTTATCACTTGATTTGGGTTCAGGATGTACAAGGAGATCCACCAACCCTTCAGTCTGTCCTTGTGGTTAATGAGTTCCCAGAGGTGTTTCCAGATGAGCTTCCAAGCATTCCGCCAGAGCAAGAGATTTATTTCAGTATCGATTTACTTCCAGATACTTAGCTAATATCTATTCCTTCTTATGGAATGGCACCTGCGGAGTTGAAATAATTAAAGGAGCAGTTGAGGGATTTACTTGAGAAGGGTTTTATTAGGCCCAGTACATTGTCGTGGGGAGCACCGGTATTATTTGTAAGAAATAAGGATGGCTCCTTGCGAATATGTATTGATTATAGGAAATTGAATAAGGTGACTGTGAAGAATAAGTATCCATTTCCGAGGATTGACGATCTAGTTGATCAGCTGCGAGGCGCCAAATATTTCTCGAAAATAGACTTGAGATCGGGGTATCATCAGGTTAGGGTAAAAGAGGAAGACATTCCGAAGATGGCATTCCGGGCTAGATATGGGCACTATGAGTTCTATGTTATGTCGTTCGGGTTAATTAATGCTCCAACTGTGTTCGTGGACTTGATGAATCGCATATTCAGGCCCTTCCTAGATCTGTTCATGATTGTGTTTATAAATGATATTATGGTTTATTCGCCATCAGAGGAGTAACATGCAGAATATTTACGAGCAGTGCTTAGAGTCCTTCGAGACAGAGAGATGTATGCTAAATTCTCCAAGTGCGAGTTCTGGTTGAACGCTATGGCTTTTCTTGGCCACATTATTTCAGAAGAAGGACTTAGAGTGGATACTCAAAAGATTGAAGCTGTGAAGAATGGGCCGAGGCCCACCACACCAATGGAGATATGTAGTTTCTTGGGTCTGGCTGGTTATTACAGAAGGTTCGTAGAAAGGTTTTCTTCTCTTTCGGACCCATTGACCAAGTTGACTCAGAAATCAGCCAAGTTCCAGTGAACAGATGCATGTGAGCGGAGTTTTCAGATATTGAAAGACAATTGACCTCAGCAACCGTCTTGACTCTTCCAGAAGGAATAGATGGCTATGTGATATATTGTGATGCTTCGGGTATTGGTTCAGGATGTGTATTGATACAGTACGGTAAGGTTGTTGCTTATGCATTTACGCAGTTGAAGAAGCACGAGAAGAATTATCCAACCCATGATCTCGAGTTAGCTGCGGTGATCCATGCTTTGAAATTGTGGAGACATTATTTATTCGGTGTCTATGTTGATATCTATACCGATCACAAGAGCCTCCAGTATATCTTTAAGCAGAAGGACTTGAATTTACGTCAGAGGAGGTGGCTAGAGTTGTTGAAAGATTATGATGTCAATATTCTGTACCATCCTAGAAAGGCTAATGCAGTAGCTGATGCTCTTAGTCGTAAATCCATGGGTAGGCTAACCAATATATAGCCAGAGAAAAGAGAGATAGTCCGTGAAGTTCGTCGATTAGCTAGCCTTGGAGTTCGACTGATAGACTTAGGTGATACAGGAGTTACAAATCAGGATACAACGATGTCATTCTTGGTAGCTGAGATAAAGGAACGTCAGTATGAAGATCCTGTTCTAGTCCATTATTAGGATACAGTTCCTCAAAAAGAAAAGACACCTTTCGTGATTACAGAAGATGGAGTGCTCAGGTATCGAGGTAGATTATACGTTCCTAACGTTGCAGGCCTTCATCATCAAGTTATGAGGGAAGCCTATTATTCTCGCTATTCTATCCATCCGGGAACAACAAAGATGTGTCATGATCTCAAAGAATTTTATTGGTGGGATGGTATGGAAAGAGATGTAGTGGAGTTTGTCGCTCAGTGTCCAAATTGTGAGCAAGTTAAAATAAAGCATCAGAAGCCTGGAGGTTTATTACAGGATATGGTGATCCTGACATGGAAATTGAAGGTAATTAATATGGATTTCATTATAGGGTTGCCTCGTACTCAGCGGAAGTATGATTCAATATGGGTCATAGTTGATAGGCTTACAAAGTCAACTTATTTCCTACCCGTCAAAACTACTTATTCAGCTGACGATTATGTGAAGCTCTATCTTAGAGAGATTGTACGACTTCATGGGATCCTTACAACCATTATCTCAGATAGAGGGGCATAATTCACAGTTAATTTTTGGATATCATTTCAGGATGGATTGGGGGCTCAAGTGAGTCTTAGTACCGCTTTTCATCAGCAGACCGATGGACAAGCTGAGCGTACTATACAGACCTTTAAGGATATGTTGAGAGTTTGTGTACTTGATTTTCAAGGTAGCTGGGATGACCATTTGCCTCTTATTGAATTTGCTTACAATAGCAGTTACCATTCTAGTATTCAAGTGGCTCCTTATGAGGCTTTGTATGGACGAAGATGTAGATCCCCTATAGGATGGTTTGATGATTGAGAAAATCAGTTAGTTGGCCTAGATTTGATACAACAAGCAGTTGACAAAGTGAAAGTAATTCAGGAATAATTGCTAGCGGCTTAGGGTCGACAGAAATCCTATGCAGATAATCAACGACGCAAGTTGGAATTTGAAGTAGGCGATTGGGTTTTCCTGAAAATTTCACCTATGAAGGGAGTGATGAGATTTGGCAAGAAAGGTAAGTTGAGCCCTTGGTACATCGGACCATCTAGAATTATTCGTACAGTGGGTAAGGTGGCATATGAGTTAGAGCTACCTTCTGCGTTGGAGTCTATGCATCCGGTTGATCATGTATCGATACTTCATAAGTATATTGGGGATCCTTCTGGAATTATACCTGTAGATGATGTTCAAGTCACCAAGCAACTATCCTACGAAGAAGCTCCTATTGCCATTCTAAATAGGCAAGTACGGAAACTCAGAACTAAAGATGTAGCTTCAGTTAATGTCTTATGGAGAAATAATTGAGGAAATGACATGGGAAGCGGAAGAAGACATGAAGTTCAAGTACCCACATTTATTTCCACCTCTAGAGGAGACTCAGGCAGAGACACTATTTTCCTCAGGTATGTAATGCTTTCTTTGATATTTTCTTGGCCGTGTGTGGCAATAGTTGTTGTTGTTGTTGTTGTAGCCCTGTGAGGCAATATATTTTGGGTTGTTGTGATAGTATGGCAGTGCCATATTACAGGGGAAACTCTGGTGAAATTTTTTGTAGAATCCCTAAGAGTCTAACATTTGAGGATGAATGTTGCTAAGGGGGGGGGGGGGGGGGGAGAATGTTACCTCATGGAGATTTCGGATTTGTTGCATTGTGAGTAGACCAACGTGAGATTAAGATGAACATGAAGTCCTTACGAGATAAAGGAGAGTATTTGATAATCTTAAGTGCGTACCATGAGATTTTGAAGTCATACGAACCGGTGGAACTAAGTTTGTCAAAGAAAGTGAAACACAAGTTATGTTGAGAAGGTTTCATAACAATTGAGCTAATAATTGTTTAGTAATGTCTTGAGGAGGAGCTATAGGGCTCCTTAGATGGTTAATAAAGTGTTATGCAAGTGCTAATAAGGTTCCATAAGGATTGAAGGCTGAACGAATCGACGGGAATGAGTTTCGAAAAAATTTGAGTTGTACGGCCACTTATACGGACCGTATAAATTTATACGGCTGGTATAATGGTCTGTATAACCCTTCCAGATAAGGGTAATTCCATGGTGGGATTATACAGTCCATTTATACGGACCGTATAAATGGCCGTATAATCAGGTCGGGCCAGTTTGTTTTTTTTATATGTGGACGACCCTTGTTCAATTATTTCATTTCTAACATTTCCCCAAGTCTTGAAAGATCTAGAACCTTCCTCCAAGAATATCCACACAAACCCAAGAGAGATCATAGATCAAATAGCAAGAATCAAGGGATCCAAGTGTTGGAAGGCTCACTAGGGTTTGTAGAACTCAAGATTTTCATTGGTGTTGAAGTTAGGGTTTCACTCAAGTGAATGATTTGATTCAAAGCTTGCTCTTGTGTGATTAAGGTGAGTTTTTATACATGTTTCTATGTTATTAAGAATGTCTAGTTGTTGAATAATTGATTGAGGGAAAGAAAGCAAAAGAGGAAGTTCAAAGGAGGGTTGATGATGTTATGGGTAATAAATTGACTTAAGTTGTAATTGTTCTAGTACTTTGGGTATAATCTTGCTATGAATGGTAGTACTGATGATGATGAAGTGTGGTATACGAGTGTATGTAGAGTTGTATTGAAATTGTTGTTGTGTGTTGGCTATGAAAATGAGTTTTGGGCATGTAATGAAGTCTCTTAATTACAAAATTCATGATAATGTCATTGTTGATTGGCAGCTGTTTTATGATATAATGGAAGTCGATAAAACTGGGGAAATGCTGCCCAATTTTCGCTAGCTCATGAATTATTCTAGTTTGAACTTAAGAGTGTCTTTAAGACTTAACCTTAGTATGATCTTTTTAAATGTAGATCTTGTGAACGTGGAAGGAGAACGTTAAATGATTAAGGAGACATTAAGGCTATTCCTTCTTCATTTTGGCATGATCCTATGTTATGAGCCAACAAGCAATTAAATGAGCTTCCATATTACTCTAATCTTAGAAGCACTAGGAGTATTTCTGTCTTTGATGTCCCTATACCCCGTATGATTATTCCTTTTGTTCATGGGTCTTGAGATTACTTATGTTGATGATGTTACCTCAAAAGTTGTCTATCGGAGGTAATATGACCTTATGTCACTCCGAGAGTTCTATGTATACATTTCAGTTATGCATTGCATTCATATACATATGCATATTGACCCATGACCAGAAGGCATTATATACGCATATATTATATGTACATGGGGTATGGGAAAATGGATAGGCGTTATATACGCATTACCACCAGATCAGCTAGTGCACCTTCATGATGATATATGGATCGGGCCGTACGTTCCTCGGCATTATTATATGATATATGGATCGGGCCGTACGTTCCTCGGCACTATTATATGGGATATGGATCGGGCTGAACGTTCCTCAGCATATGTCCTATATTTATATACATGAGCATGATTATCATTGAGATCATGCAGATTATGCACCCACAGAGGCATTGTCAGTTATACAGATACTTATTCAGACAAATATATGCAGACAGTAAGTTTAGCTTTGAGTTCCAAATTCCGTTCATGATTCTTATGCTTATACTTATGTTACTCTTATGCCTTACATACTCAGTACATTGTCTATACTGACTCCCCTATTACTTGGGGAACTGCGTTCATGCCCACAGGTACAGGTACACATACGGGCAGTCCTGCTCCGTAAGACCTTTACTCAGCAGTAGTTGGTGCGCTCCATTTGATCCGAAGCTGCAGTTTGTTTTTTGTATGCCATCCTTTTAGAGATGTATATGCCTATGGGTATGACGGGGCCTTGTCCCATCCTTTCTACAATTTTCTATTCCAATAGAGGTCTGTAGAGAGGTGTGTGTATGTCAGATGATGTCGGCTCCTATTCTTTTGTGTACACTATATGTAGCGGCCTGGTTGGCTTGCATTGTTCTTTCAGCTTGTATGTATGTAAATGTACAGAGTTCATGAGGCAGTATGAGATCAGTTTAAGTCACTTATGGGCCCTTGATGTTTAGTATGATTCAGATATGAGTATAGGGGTGTTTGGTCACTAGAGGTCAGACACTTGTCACGACTCATCGGTTTGGGTCATGACAAGGCACACCATCCATAGCATGGGATTCGAGACTTGATAAAGAGTATAGAAATTTGATTATAAAGAAAATAGGATGAGTATACGAGGGGTATGTATAAATTGAAACCAGTTATGGCATCGAAAGGGGAGATAAGAAAGGGATGAAAGGAGGATGAAAAAGAGATATTTTATGAGTAATTATGAATAGGATAAGAATTGACAAGATATTGGAAGAATTATGACTCCTGACTATGGTACAACTACCTAGTAAATGGAGACTACGAAATAGTGTGAGCTGGATAAATGAGAGAGCAGGTCGTGGAAAGTAGATGCAATAGTACATTGACTATGATAGTAATAAAATAAGAAATCAGATTTGATGGGTTAAGAGATAAGGTGCGTATAGGAAAGGGAACAAACCTTCAATCGCAAAAAAAAAGGGTAAATAGAGGAAATGAGTATTTAAGGACTCTAATTATGGTGCAACTGATAAACTCAAGGAACAAGTAAGGTATGCCAACTTATAGGAAATAATTATCAAGTGAAAATCAAGTGAAGACCAAAGGTCCAAGCAGAATTTTAAAGGATGTAATAAAAGGATGACGTACCTAATTAGAACGAAGCTGGAGGCAATGAAACCTTATAGAACAAGCAAAATAATGGTTCTGCTGGATATCTATGATTGAAAACTGCAGACAAAGGAAGGAGTAAGATGATTAGAATTCACGGCACGGTAAACTGCCTGATTTAAGTTTGGGCAAATTTCCAAATTTATTCCTAGTTCATCAGCCAGACTGAGGATTAACAAGTTCAAGGATAAACTGAGAGAAGAAGATTATTAAAGAAGAGATTCGGGATATTCTTGGAGTAAATACAAGGATTACTAATAGCCAGACCGAGCATAAGAAACCTTGAAGAGGAAAATTGAGTAAAGTGTATGGGTAAAAGAAAATGTCGGTGTTGTACTAGCTGGAAGATAAAATACCCCAGGAATCGACCAGTTGCTATAGGAAAACAAGGGATACTATATTACCAGTTTCTAAGGTTATCCTTAAAGGGGGAAGAATCAGTTAAACTCCAAGAAAATAAAGGCATGGAAGTTCGGTAACGCGCAAAAAGGATACATAAAGGTCAAAGGAGTAAGAACTTCTAATATACAAAAGTGGATAAAGGTATGTGGTAGGTACTGGGTAAACGAGCATATAAGGGTGTAAACGACACAGGTCAAAGAGACAACGAGAATGATAAAGTATGAAGAACTAGCAGACAGACAGGTGATAAGAAAAAGGGGATAGCCGTGAGTGCGAGCATAAATCTAAGTCACAAGAGAAAGAGAATAATATTTAAGAATTAATAGGGTAAGAAATGCAGTGAACTCAAGAACATACCCATTAGTGGTAAAACAACAATAATCAAGAGATGTCAAAAGTGTTGTGAAGTTATGAATATAGAGTCTACATGTGCGTAGGGACGGGGAGCTAGTAGTTGCATGAGAAAGGACTGTATATTCTAAGAAGAAACCATGTTATTTCTCATATAAAGAAACCAAGAAATCCAAAGAAGACTAATCGTCAGGAATTGAGGCACTTCAGAGTAAGGGATTATCAAATGCAACTACAGTAAAATTGGACATGCCAGAGATTCAGCATAAGAAAACCCAAAAGGGGTAAGGAAAATATTAACTAGTTGAGCAGAATCAATCAGTACCGGCACAACCGAATGGTACGCAGATAAGAGATGGACTAACGTTTCAGCAGGAAATCTCTCGATACAACTGTTAATTAACTGAAAAATAGAAGGTAAAGCTCATAGGGGTAAAAAGGAAGGAAGAGCTAAGGATCAAGCTGATTACTACCCATATGAATGATGAGGTAAATGGATAGGCTCTTAAAAATCGCCAGCGGAACATGAGGAAATATTGAATGGGTCATACGTGTAAAGGGTTAAACCCCAAAATAAATAGGAGAGAATTGCCGCTTCGACAATCAATATAGCGTTATAAGTCTGCAAATTGTGATTACAGGATTGTTAACTTAAGGTGTCTTGTGTCTAAGGAACCACACAGAGGATCATACGTTGCAGAGTTCAAATAAGGTCAGTTCCGAATATGTGAATAGGACTATAAGTAAGCAAAGTAAATATCAGGAAATGCAGGTAAGAGTATTGATATCAACAACAACACGAGTTCTACTTCAACATTCGAGGACGAATGTTCCTAAAGGGGAAGGATGTTACACCCCGTACTTTCGAATAACCACTTATCAAATTATAACATAAGGATGTCAGGCTAGGGCTTAGTAAAAGAACCTTGAAATATAAAGAGCGAAGCATTATTAATTATACTTTATGAGTAAGGAATGTACATAAGGAATTCCAGAAGGTTCTCTAAGGAAATGAGTTGAAGAAGTTTAGTTAGAATGACTTTGGAAGAAGATGAGTGTTATTTTGAATGGCAAAATATGAGCCAACTTTGGGAAAGACTATCTTTTAGTATACGAAGAGTTTTGAGGTAAAGTGAAAGCCTAAATTGAAGTTCGGGAAGTCTAGTTTCCGACGCAACAAACCGCGAGCAATCCAACATCGAAATCAAACGTTATGAGCATTTTAAGACAGGCTGCCAGAGCAGAGATTTACTCTGCGCGAACACGTCTGGAGGTGGCGCGAATGCGTAGAGGAACCAGGGGATAACTCAGCACGAACACGCCCCAAGGTAGCATGAACGTTCTGAGCAAATCCTAGGTCGGTGCAAACCGAGTCTAGAATGTTATAAAAGGGACATTACCCCCTTATTTCCTCCAAACTACCCCTGAAAATATCTCAAACCCCCTGGAATATTCCTTCAACTTTTGGTTATAAAATTTTAGCGCGAATTAAGTGGAATTCTCCGGATTTAGGTTCGAACAGCGTATAGTTACGATTGTAATATTATCTTGCGAGGGATCTTGACTTGGATTCAAGGTGGATATTAAAGATATGTGGTTCTAGCAGGAGTGAGGTATGAATCCCTCTTTATTAGTATTGATTTAGCTTTATTTACAGCGGTAAAGCTACTAAATGGTTGTATAATGAATTTGTAAGTTGAGAAATTGTTTAAACATCGTGTGGGATGTTCTATTGAATGTGTTGGTGTAGATGATGATATGGTGGATATCAGTGTTGCTATTATGGTTATTTTGTTGGTATATGATATATAATAAGATATAAGAAACATGGCACGATATAAGGATAACCTGTACATCTGATTGCCTCTTAAGGCAGAAATTATGCATGCGTAGATTTCTAAAGAAAACATCTTTCATATACATATATAACACAATCATTAGCCTTTGTTATTAGTGTTGCTGTTATCATTAGCCACACGTGGCACGCACACTCGCCCCTTAATCCGTAACACCTCCTCATCATCAATCAGGGCCTCTTTGGCCTTGCCACACAACACCTTGTCACGTATTTTGCACAACTTAGCATCCTGGAACTGCTTTGCCTTGATCTGTTCTAAAAATGATGACCGAGCCTTAACACAAGCTACCCCCCGCCTGTGCTTGTAATATCCAGCCTCATAAAACTGTTAGACATAGTCTGAACCTCTCTAGCTAACTGATTCTCCAAAGAAATCAAACGAGCCAGACGTCCCATACTAGCCGACTTCCTTCTCAACGCGTCAGCCACTACATTTGCCATACCTGGATGATATAGAATGGTGATGTCATAATCTTTCAGCAGTTCCATCCATCTCCGCTGGCTGGGGTTCAGAACCCTCTGAGTAAACACATGCTACAAACTGCGATGGTCTGTGTACACCTCACAATCAACACCATACAAGTAGTACCTCCAGATTTTTAATGCAAACACAACTGTTGCCAACTATAGATCATGAGTAGCATAGTTCTTCTCATGCACTTTCTACTGCCGAGAAGCATAAGCAATCACCTTCTTTTCCTACATCAAAACAGCACCCAAACCAAAATGTGAAGCATCACAATAAACAACAAAAGCCTAGCCTAGAATTGGCGTTATAGCCAACAATGTCTTGAACTTATGAAAGCTCTCCTCACACTCGTCCGACCACTCAAACGGTACTTCTTTCTGAATCAAGCAGGCCAAATGAGAAGCAATAGAGGAAAACCCTTTCATAAACCGACGATGGTAGCTAGCCAGACCCACGAAACTACGAATCTCGGTCACTGATGTGGGCATAACCCATTCCCTGACTGCCTGAATTTTCTCAGGATCCTCCATAATACCCTCTACCTAAATAACATGTCCCAAGATGGACACAAAAGACAACCACAATTCACACTTGGAGAATTTAGCATACAAATCCTTCTCCTGCAATACCCCAAGAGCAATTCTCAAATGATTCTCATGCTCTTCCTTACTTCTAGAATACACCAGGATATCATCAATGAACACTATTACGAAAGAGTCTCAAAGGGGCTTAATACTGTTCATCAAATCCATGAATGCAGCTGGGGCATTACTAAACCCGAACGACATAACCAAGATCTCATAGTGTCCATACCTAGTCCGAAAAGCTTTTTGTCATGACCCAACCGGAGGGCTGCGACGGGTACCCGGTGCTATCCCACCCAGGCACCTCTTAACATACCTTTACATTTATATCTAGGTGAGCCACATATTAAATCATACATTTCTATTCATCCATCATGCTAGTCCCATTGTACAACAATACCTTTATATCATCATTGACATCTATGCCCATATCAATGTACATAAGCCGACGAGGCAAACAAAATGAAATAAAAAATATAGGCCGACAAGGCCAAACACATCTAACCACATACACATGTATACGAGCCTCTAAGGAGTGTATGTCATATCATATCAGTGGGACAGGACCCCGCTAGGCCCATAAATATATACACAAAAGAATGAGTACCAAAAGCTTTAGCTCCGAAAGAAATGGAGCTCCGCTCTGTAGTCCCTGAGTAGATATAGCTACGAATCAAGTCTGTCTCCCTGGGCACCTGCGGGCATGACGCAGCGTCCACAAACAAAAGGACGTCAGTACGAAGAATGTACTGAGTATGTAAAGCATGATCAATATCAATATGGAAGCATAATAAGCAACATAAGAAATAGCATACGATGGGAGAAAGTAGAATCATCGTCATAAGCACTTACTTGCTTGTCATAAGGACTTTCCATTTCTAATGCGAGGTTGTGCACATACATCCATAACCGTTTCCGTATTCGTATCCGTACTCATTTACATTTCGTATCCATAATCGTATTCATATGCCTATTCTTATTCCAATTCATATCACGACCGTATCCGTACTCTTTTACATACCATATACATATCCATATCATATACATATTTATATCATAGACATACCTGGCCAACCAAGGCTTCAGGGTTACACATACCTGGCCCTACCAAGGCTTCAGGGTTATATCTACCTGGCCCTACCAAGGTTTCAGGGTTATCCGTACCAACTGCAGAGGTGTGCGCGCGTTACATAAATATATACATATTCTACCCGGCCTTATAAGCTCGGGGTTCCATAATAGTCATACATAGATACATATACATAATAGCTCATAAGCATCTTTACTATTATCATCCCTATCATTATCGTCATCGTTATCGTCATCGTCAGCGTCATTACCATTATAGTCGTCATCAATATCATTGTCACTATTATCGTCATTCATTACATCTATATTTATGGACTTACTCGTCATATGAGGAACTTAGTACAATCGAAACATATCGAGAATCATGACCTTTATAGCTCGGAAGATAGAATCATTTGAAGGACATCACAGACTTATAGAAGATTTAAATGATTGGCCAAAGAACCATGCCTTAGGAAAGAAGGGTTAGCTTTACATACCTTTCCGTTCAACTATTTTACCACTTGCACGTTCTCCTTCAACGCTCACATTTCTACCTTCATTAAAGTCATACTATCATTAGAAATCGATAGCTAACATACATGTCTAAGGCTAGAGAAAATTGGACAGCATCCCCTTTATTTATACGACATTCCTCCATACCATATATCAACTCCCAAACGTCAACAATACATTCACAATATCACAACAATAGTCCTTATTCATTCTACATTATCCATATTTCTCAATTCACTTCAAGTCATCCATATCCATGGTCATAACACACGATTACATTCGTTCATATACAATGTCTATCTCATGTTCTTAACATAATTTATAACGTATCCATATCACAACACATCAAGAATCATGACTCAATTCAAACTACTACTCACAAACATCACTACTCTCACATTCAAGACCCATTTCCTATATCCTTTTACAATCCGAGTGTTTCAACTTTCAAACACCTTAAACAACATGGAAATATCATAAAACTTACCTTAGATTGTGAGGGAATGAATCTTGAGTGGATATACTCCACTTGAACCAAACCCTAGTTCTCCTCCAATGGAATTTCTTGTGTACCTCTAACCCTTGGAAGCTTTCTAACACATAAACACTTGATTCTAGTATTTGATCTTTGTGTTCTGTTGGACTTGAGTGGAATATGTTTAGAGAAGGGTTTTTGAGCACTCAACACTCATGGAATATGAAAACTCAAGTAAAAGAACCCAAGGCATCTATTTATACAAACATTGAAAATTAGCCCGTCGGGACTTCCACGGACACTTATACGGTCCGTATAACTTTGCACGGAACGTATAAGTGGTCGTTGTTCACGAACCAGCAAACCAACTCCCTGTTGGGAGTTATACGGACACCTTATATGGTCCGTATAACATTATACGGTCCGTATAACATTATACGGTCCGTATAAGTGTCCGTGGTTCACCACCATGGAACACTTTGTTGCTGTTGGGTTATACGGACTATTATACGGTCCGTATAACATTCCACGAGCCGTATAATGTGGTCGTGTAACTCACAGTTTTTCCGAAGTCTTTCTCGTCATTTCGTTCGATCTCCAATCCTTATGGAACCTTCTTGATACTTGCATAATACTTTATTAGCCATTAAATACGATCTATATCAGTCCTTTAAAACATCACCACATAAACATTAGCTCAATCATAACGGAATCTCTCCGAACACGACTTACGTTTCGCTCTCTTCAACAAACTAAGCTTCACATATTCATAGAACATCAAAATCATATTGTATGAACTTCAAGCTATCTAATCCTTCACTTAACCTCGTAGGGATTTCATAATCACCTTAAGCTCATATTAACCTATCCACAAAGCAACACATACGGAATTTCCAAGGTGTAACATTCTCCCCCCCCCCCCCCCCCCTTAAGAATATTCGTCCTCGAATGTTAAGTCGTCGGGGATTCTATAAAAATTTCGCCAGAGTTTCCTTTGTAATATGGCACTACCATCCTGCCACAACATCCCATAATAACAATGCCTCACAAGGCCACAACATAATAGCAATAGAATTTGGCCACACACGACTCAAAAGTATAAAAGGAAAACATACGTATCTTATGATCTTGATATCTCATCTTAGATTTCTTCTAAGGGCTGAAATAAATGCGGGTACTTGGATTTCATATTTTCTTCCGCTTCCCATGTCATTTCTTCTCGTTTATTGCTTCTCTATAAAACCTTAACTGAGGCCACCTCTTTGTTTCTAAGCCTTCGTACTTGCCTATCTAATATGGCAATGGGTACCTCTTCATAAGTTAACTTTTCTGTCACTTGTACATCACTTACGGGCACGATCCTAGTAGGATCTCCAACATATTTATGAAGCATCGAGACATGGAAAACTGGGTGAACTGACTCTAAATCAAGAGGTAGATCTAACTCATAGGCCACTTCGCCTACTTTGCGCACAATCTCATAAGGCCCAATGTATCGGGGACTGAGCTTCCCCTTTTTGCCAAACCTCATTACAACCTTCATTGGTGACACTTTCAATAATACCAAATCTTTCACTTGGAACACTAAGTCCCTTCGACGATTATCCGCATAGGACTTTTGATGACTTTAGGCTGCTAATAACCGATCTTGTATGAGCTTGACTTTCTCTATGGCTATCTGGACAAATTCTGGCCCTATCAATTTAGTCTCTCCTACCTCGAACCACCCAATTGGGGATCTACACTTTTTCCCACATAAAGCCTCATACCGTGCCATTTGAATGCTAGAATAATAACTATTGTTATAAGCAAATTCAATGAGTGGCAAGTGATCATCCCAATTACCTCCAAAATCTATCATACATGCCCGTGACATTTCTTCAATAGTCTGAATGGTACGTTCAGCTTGTCCATCGGTCTGCGGGTGAAATGCCGTGCTAAGGCTCACTCGGGTCCCTAAACCCTCATGGAAGAATTTCCAAAAATTAGCTGTAAACTGAGTCCCTCTATCGAAGATAATAGATGCTGGGACACCATGGAGTCGAACTATCTCTTTAACATAAAGTTTTGCATAATCTTCCGCCATATACGTCATTCTGACTGGTAACAAATGAGCTGACTTCGTGAGCCTATCCACAATCACCCATATAGAATCATACTTACGTCGAGAACGGGGCAAGCCTGTAATGAAGTCCATGTTAATTACTTCCCACTTCCAAGTTGGAATTTCTATAGCTTGCAACAATCCGCCCGACTTTTGGTGCTCGATTTTCACTTGTTGACAGTTAGGACATTGAGCCACGAATCCCGCTATATCTTTCTTCATCCCATTCCACCAATATATAGACTTAAGATCATGATACATTTTCGTCGCTCCAGGGTGAAAAGAATAACGGGAACAATGAGCTTCTCTCAATATCTGGTGGCGTAAACCTGCCACATTAGGAACACATAGTCTGCCTCGGCATCGGAGAACTCTGTCTCCTACAATCTCAAATGATGACTCCTCCTTCTGAGGGAGTGTATCTTTGTAATGCATTAGCATGGAATCTTCGTATTGTCACTCTTTCACTTCCCCTACTAGCGACGAGACTGCTGAATTCTGAATGGTGGTTCCCCTGCTCCCTGAGTCCACTACTCGAACTCCAAGGCTAGCTAACTGCTGGAGCTCACGAGCCATTTCTCTCTTCTCTGGTCGTACATCATACAAACTCCCTATAGATCTACGGCTAAGAGCATCAGCCACAACATTTTCCTTTCCGGGGTGATATAGGATATCAACATCATAATCCTTTAGCAATTCCAACCATCGTCGTTGCAGCAAATTCAACTCTTTCTGCTTGAAGATATACTGAAGACTCTTATGATCTGTATAAATATCCACATGGACACCATATAAATAATGTCTCCATATCTTTAATGCATGAACCACTGCAGCCAATTCTAGATCATGGGTTGGATAATTTCTCTCATGTTTCTGTAATTGCCTTGAAGCATACGCAATCACCTTACCATGTTGCATCAACACCTAGCCTAGCCCAATGCCTGAAGTACCGCAATAAACAACATATCCTTCCAATCCTTCTGGAAGTGTCAGGACTGGGGCAGAAGTCAATCTATCTTTTAACTCTTGGAAGCTACGTTCACAAGCATCTGTCCATTGAAACTTTGCTGATTTCTGGGTCAACTTTGTGAGTGGTGCAGAAATAGAAGAAAAAACCCTCAACAAATCTCCTATAATAACCTGCTAAGCCCAGAAAGCTACGAACCTCTGTAGGAGTTGTGGTCCTTGTCCAAGTCTTCACGGCCTCGATCTTTTGGCTATCTACCCGAATACGATCGGCTGCAACAATGTGCCCCAAACATGTCACTAAGTGAAACCAAAACTCACACTTAGAAAATTTTACAAACAACTCTCGAGTTTGAAGAACTCTATGGACGGCACGTAAATGATCCGCATATTCTGCCTCGGTTCTAGAATACACCAAGATATCGTCGATAAATACAATCACAAACAGATCTAGGAAGGGCCTGAACACGTTGTTCATCAAATCCATAAATACTGTCGGTGCACTAGTTAGCCCAAAAGACATTACCCGGAACTCAAAATGGCCATATCTTATTCTGAAGGCTGTCTTAGGGATATCTTTCTCCCTAACTCTCACTTGATGATACCCGGACCTCAAATCTATCTTTGAAAACCATTTGGCACCTTGTAATTTATCAAATAAGTCATCAATCCTCGGAAGAGGATATTTGTTCTTAATCATCACCTTCTTTAATTGCCGATATTCAATGCACATTCTCAAGGAGCCATCTTTCTTTCGAACAAAAAATACGGGTGCTCCCCACGGGGATGAACTAGGTCTAATAAAGTCTTTCTCAAGCAAGTCTTTCAATTGCTCCTTCAACTCTTTCAATTCTACGGGAGCCATTCTATAAGGGGGAATAGATATAGGTTTAGTGTCTGGCAACACATCAATAGCAAAATCAATCTCCCGCTCAGGAGGGAAGCCATGAAGCTCTTCCGGAAACACATCCGGAAATTCATTCACCACGGGAACTGACTGAAAAGTCGGCGGTTTAGCTTCTACATCTTGAACCCGAACTAGATGATAAATACATCCTTTTGTGATATTTTGCTTCCCTTTAGATAGGAAATATTCCCTTTCCATTCTAAAACTGGTTCTCCCGGAAATTGGAAGTGAACCATTTTCATTCTACAATCAACATTGGCATAGCAAGAAGCCAACCAATCCATGCCCACAATAACATCAAAGTCTACCATTTTTATCTCATGCAAGTCAATCATAGTAGGACGGTCACAAATCACAACTATACAGTTTCTATTTACTCGGCTAGCTATTACCGATTTACCAATGGGGGTAGACACCTCAAAAGGTTTAATCGACTCCGGTTCGACTCTAAATCGACCCGCAATATACGGAGTAACATATGAAAATGTGGAGCCCGGATCAATCAAAGCATATACATCATGAGAAAATACCGATAATATACCTGTGACCACATCAGGAGAAGACTCAAGATCTTGGCGTCCAGCCAAAGCATAAATACGGTGCTGAGGACAGCTAAAACTGGGGACTCTCCCTCTGCCTCTACCATGGCCGACTGGCGCATGTGAACCTGACCCCATAGGGCGTACAAATGCCGAAGATTCGGGTACCGACCCTGAAGACTGGGTCCTACCTCTACCATGAACTGAGGGGCAATCAAGCATAATATGGCCTGGTCGACCACATGAATAGCAAACCTTTGAACCTGATCGGCACTGCCCCCAGTGTAACTTCCCACACTGGGAACATCGTGGTATGGGTGGCCTTGCCTGACTCGAATCACCTCTGAACCGAGACCCCGAAAAACTCTGACTCGGCCCTGAACGAGTAGATCTATCAAATCTCTGGCCTGAAAATCGTGGAGGCGCACTAGTCATAGAGTGGCCCGAATGCCTAGGAAACTGCTGTCGGTGCCCGCCTCTAAAATCACTCATCAGACCCGAAGATCTCGCCCTCTTGCTATGTCCCCTATCATTCTCACGTTCACTTCTTTGCTGTTGTAGACTTTCTTCCAAATTTTGAGCATGGGCCTGAATGCGTGAAATATCCATATTGTCCTGAAGGGACGCGGTCAAACACCTATCCATCAAATGTGGCCCTAGGACTTTCACAAATCGGTGTACCCGGTCACCCATATCCGCTGCCATGGCCGAATCATACCTAGCCAAAAAGTTGAAGCGGAGACTATACTCTAGAGACCTCATGCTACCTTGCCTCAAATTCAAGAATTTATCAGCTCTAGCTCGCCAAAATTCTGGAGGCATATAGTGTCGGAGGAAAGCATCAACAAATTCTTGCCATACCGGGGGAGGTGCATTGGCTCCCCGTGAAGCCATCCAAACCGTGTACCAATGGATCGAGAAATCCCTCAATCTATAGGACGCTAATGTCCCGAGCTTGGTAAATAAGGCCGTGGGAACTCCACCGACTCGGTGTCTGAAGCATGTATCAAGCGAAACGTCCTTAACATTCCATCAATAAAATTCTGAGGGTCCTCATCCGGCTTTGATTCAAAGAATTCCGAGGGGTTCAAGCTAATGAAGTCACGGGCCCTTGCACTAACAGCCCTATCACCTTTCCCTGTACCTTGTTGCTGAGTCTGAGCGGCAATCAATTGAGTAAGTAAATGAATGGCCTTTTTTACATCCTAGCTTGAAGCATCCGGTGGAGGAGCCGGAGGTGCTGGAGCTGGAGCAGAGGCTCCCTCACGCTCCTCAGAAATAGGCACTGTCTGGGAGGACTGAGATTGAGCCGCATTCCGGGACTCACTTTCCTCTACAACTGTTGCCGGTGCTCTTTCAGCCCGCTTTTCTGCCGCTGGCTTGCCTTTTTGGGCCGCTGTAGCCTTTCTCTTTACAGGCATCTCTGAAATACATAATACATGGTTAAGGAGAAGGAAGTTCTTATATCATAGCTCTACCGCACGATGTTATGAAGAAAGAAGGTCAATCATTCCTAAAAGTGCCCGCATCCTCTTGTTTATAAGTGTGGCGCGCAACACACCCATAACCAAGACTCTACTGGACACGGCTCGTAGACACACCCTAGGACAGAACTGCTCTGATACCACTTTTATCACGACCCAACCGGAGGGCCGCGACGGGCACCCGGTGCTAGCCCACCCCGGGCACCTCTTAACACACCTTTACATTTATATCTAAGTGAGCCACATATTAAATCATACATTTCTATTCATCCATCATGCTAGTCCCATCAGACAATATCAATATGGAAGCATAATAAGCAACATAAGAAAAAGCATACGATGGGTGAAAGTAGAATCAATGTCATAAGCACTTACTTGCTTGTCATAAGGACTTTCCATTTCTAATGCGAGGTTGTGCACATACATCCATAAACGTTTCCGTATTCGTATCCGTACTCATTTACATTTCGTATCCATAATCGAATTCATATGCCTATTCTTATTCCTATTCGTATCATGACCGTATTCGTACTCTTTTACATACCATATACATATCCATATCATATACATATTTATATAATAGACATACCTGGCCAACCAAGGCATCAGGGTTACACATACTTGGCCCTACCAAAGCTTCAGGGTTATATCTACCTGGCCCTACTATGGCTTCAGGGTTATCCGTACCAACTGCAGAGGTGTGCGCGCATTACATAAATATATACATATTCTACCCGGCCTTATAAGCTCGGGGTTCCATAATAATCATACATAGATACATATACATAATAGCTCATAGGCATCTTTACTATTATCATCACTATCATTATCGTCATTGTTATTATCATCGTCAGCGTCATTACCATTATAGTCATCATCAATATCATTGTCACTATTATCGTCATTCATTACATCTATATTTATGGACTTACTCGTCATGTGAGGAACTTATCACAATCGTAACATATCGAGAATCATGAGCTTTATAGCTTGGAAGATAGAATCATTTGAAGGACATCACAGACTTATAGAAGATTTAAATGATTGGCCAAAGAACCATGCCTTAGGAAAGAAGGGTTACCCTTACATACCTTTCCGTTCAACTATTTTACCACTTGCACATTCTCCTTCAACGCTCACGTTTCTACCTTAATTAAAGTCATACTATCATTAGAAATCGATAGCTAACATACATGACTAAGGCTAGAGAAAATTGGACAGCATCCCCTTTATTTATACGACATTCCTCCATACCATATATCAACTCCAAAACGTCAACAATACATTCACCATAGTCCTTATTCATTCTACATTATCCATATTTCTCAATTCACTTCAAGTCATCCATATCCATGGTCATAACACACGATTACATTCGTTCATATACAATGTCTATCCCATGTTCTTAACATAATTTATAACGTATCCATATCACAACACATCAAGAATCATGAGTCAATTCAAACTACTACTCACAAACATCACTAATCTCACATTCAAGACCAATTTTCTATATCCTTTTACAATCCAAGTGTTTCAACTTTCAAACACCTTAAACAACATGGAAATATCATAAAACTTACCTTAGATTGTGAGGGAATGAATCTTGAGTTGATATACTCCATTTGAACCAAACCCTAGTTCTCCTCCAATGGAATTTCTTGTGTACCTCTAACCCTTGGAAGCTTTCTAACACATAAACACTTGATTCTAGTATTTGATCTTTGTGTTCTCTTGGAATTGAGTGGAATATGTTTAGAGAAGGGTTTTTGAGCACTCAACACTTGTGGAATATGAAAAATGAAGTAAAAGAACCCAAGGCATCTATTTATACAAACATTGAAAATTAGCCCGTCGGGACTTCCACGGACACTTATACGGTCCGTATAACTTTGCACGGACCGTATAAGTGGTCGTTGTTCACGAACCAGCAAACCAACTCCCTGTTGGGAGTTATACGGACACCTTATACGGTCCGTATAACATTATACTGTCACGACCCAACCCCGTGGGCCGCGACTGGTACCCTAACTGGGTACCCATACATACCTACCTGACCGAATTTCGTATCATACATATATTTTTTTTTTTTTTAAAAAAACAGATGTTACAGACGTAAGCCGATACAGATACGGCACGCGCGCAAACATATATATATCTGGACATACAGAAACATGCAGATAAGCCGATAAGGCTAACATACAGACGAAACCCGTAACCCACACATCTATCTACAGGCCTCTACAGACATATAGAATTATATGACGGGACAGGGCCCCGCCGTACCCAGAATATCCATACATACAGCGTATACAGAAGACAGAAGATATATATACCAAAAGTATACGCTCCGGATCAAAGGAGCTCTTCAAACAGCAGAATTAGAACCCTACGCTGGCGGCGTATCACCTGGTGCGTCGGTACCTGCGGGCATGTAGCGCAGCCCCCGAAGAACGGGGGTCAGTACGAAAAATGTACCGAGTATGTAAAGCAGAACATAACAGATATAAACATAGTCCGAACTGGAGTCACAGAAATATAACGAACAGAACCATAAGTCAGACTGACGGACAGAGTCATGATCCAGACAGACATACAGAACCGTGTACCATACAAATAAACAGAATTATGGTTCGGACAGACAAACGGAATCATAATATGGACAGACGAGCAGAATCAGAATCCATATGGACATACAGAATCAGAATCCATACGGACATACAGAATCAGAATCCATACGGACATACAGACGTAGTCGTCTTTCAGACGGACAGACAGAAGTATGTCGGACAGAATTATGCATGCAGAGTAGTACAGAGTCATACAGAATCATACAGAGGCATGTGCTTATATAAATATAGGCAGTACACGCATACATTCATACAGATCCCGGCCCTGTCTGGGAGCGCGGCAACAGAACCCGGCCCTCTTAGTACGGGACGCGGTGGACAGACAGAATCAGATCAGATCATATGCCATCCTGGCCGCCATCCCCATACACAGATCATAATATCATACAGACATACAGATCCCGGCCCGTACGCCGAGGGACGCGGTGAACAATGCAGAGAAATATGCACGATAACAGAACCTGGCCCGGGACGCAGTGAAGGAATGCATTGAGACAGACACGAACCGATAAATGAGAAACTACTTACATACAGACATAACATACAGACTCAATCAAACTGGAGGGTACCAAACGGCGAGTCAAAATCAGAGTATCCGGATAGTATGCATAGTACGCACCTATATCCTACTTAGGGAGGCACGACAGATCATTATCAGAATCAGATTCTCAGATGTTCAGAAATCATTTTGTAAGAATTTCATGAAAATAGTTGTATCATAATCAAAATAATAGTCCAGATGGTTTCTGAGAAAATCGGACAAAACGGAAGTATTTAAAGTATTACAGAAGATATCGGGCCTTGCGGGCCCGCCTCGGACCAACTCGAGGCAACATAGGTAAATTATCTCTAATAGACCTTATGAGGTCATCCTTAATCGTTTGGAAGTGTTCCGACTCCGTTTAGGGAAGTTTTGTACAAAAACTCACTTTAAAGGCAATTTGTAAGAAAATAGCTTCAATTGAATTGAAGGAATTGGAGCGGTTTTCCGTCTCGAATTCCGGGGAACGGAGTCGTACTTAAGGCTCGCGACCGAGCCTATCACATCCAGAACATGCCTAGGAACAAAGGGAAGTGCTTCACATACCTCGATAGCGCCTCACGCTCGCTTGGCGTCGATCCCAAGTTCGTCCAAAATCTAGAAATTGTCAAGTTTACCATTTGTTAGTTTCAACTTTTCCATTGTCCAAACTTAACACATACTTGCCTACCGAAATTTTGGCAGCATTTCCTCTGTATATATGACATCCCCAAAAGTTAAACACAGCCAAACAATCAACACAACCCAACAACAATATTCATAATAACGACAAGTAGCTCAAAATACATAATAAGGCACAATTTGCCAACTTTCCGTCATGACTTAACATTTTCCGTTCCGACCTTACACTTCCAAACCAAACTTATTATTTTGATGTTCATTACCCATGAAATTCATTACAACACGATTTGGAGGCATATCATACCATTCTCACAAGATATACATAAGATATGCAAACTTACAAACTTTCCATTAAGCCACTACTTGTCCATTTTTTCCAAACTTTCAACATACAAGTTAATTATACATTTCCATCTTCCAAATTCATCAACAATAATCATAATTTACCTCTTGATACTTTCATTTCCATTTTTACATAAACCATAACAAAGTTGCATATTTTCCTACAACAACTTAATAACCACTTTTCCATGACAATAAAGATTGTTATCTTTCCATTCACTTCACCATAACAAACTTAACACACTAACAAGAGTAAATTCATATTCCACCACCAATACCATACCACACGGCCACATACAATATTCTCCAACTTCCATTAATTCATTCCACTTTCATTTCTAATACAATTTCCACCATACTACAACTAAATTACAACATGAATTCAAATCATCAAAGACATGTAATATAAGCATACTCACGGCCCAAACACAAGCACTTCCACACACAAAATTTTCATACTTTTCATTCATTTCCACACACCACAACATATATTCATATATTTCATGGCATGAAAATGGTAAAATCCTTACCTTTTCTTCAAGTTTTCCACTTGCTACAAAGTTGTCCTCTTGCCAAACTAATTGTACCAAGTTGTAGAGGACTTTGCACTTAGTAATATTCCCACAAGAATTTGATTTTTAAACCAAGGATTAGGCTCCCACAATTTTTCTTTCTTTTCTCTCTTCTTTTCTCCTCAAACCCGAAACCCTCTTATCTTTTTTTTTTCTTGCTTGCTCTTTATTTTTTTCTTGAATGTTCCAAAGATGAACATTGGTCCAAGTATATACCCTTCATGTTAATTAGTCATGTGACTAATCACATGACCAATATACATGGTCTTGGGCCAACCATGGCCGGTTGGGCCTCCTAATTGGGCCTTAGTTCTCTTATTTTTTTTGAGTCCAAATTGTTGGCTACATATTGTAATTCATGGGGTAAGTTTCCAAAATTCCAATTTTGCCCTTGGCCACCTTTCGTAATCCCACACCATAGTATTCACAACCTACACATTCATACCAAGGAATGTCCAATTGTGGCCTTATTCATCACACGTCAATTTATCTTGAATCTTTCGAATAAACAAAAATGTTGGATGTAACATCCTCCCCCCCTTTAGAAACATTCGTCCTCGAATGTTAAATTGACCTTATGGGGCGTCATACTACTTCGGGAGGGTCCTCTTTATAATTGTCCTTCGTGGAATTTCCGACATGGCTTCTTCACCTACATGAGGGGGTAATTCTTCTCGTCACTGATTCAAATAACTTCATAATCTATATTTTTTCATACCCCACATAATTATCGGACCATAAACTATATTCTCGTAACAAACGGATGCTTTTCAGACATCATAGTCAATATCATTTCTTAATACACTGCTGAGTTCCCTACCACATCATCATAATCCCACTTCATACCAGACGTTTCATACCAGCAGATTCAGAACTAGGGCCGAACGCGTAGAAGCATATCGGACGGATTCATAATCGGAGGCAGACGTACTAAACCATGGCGGACGGATTCGTAGTCAAAGTCAGGCGAACAGAAATGTATTAGATAGGGTCGTAATCAAGATCAGACATACGGAGATATATTAGACAGGCGTACGATCGAAATCAGACGCACAGAAGCATATCAGACGGATTCGTATCCGGAGTCAGACATACAGAGGTGTATCAGACAGAAACGTATTCAGAATCAATCATACAGGGGTAGGTCAACCAGGAACATATTCAGAATCGGATGTACAAAGATTTATCAGGTGGGGACTTAATCGAGTTCAGAAGCATAGAGGCGTAATACACAGAGCCTTATCAACATCGGAAGTGCAGAAATATAACAGATAGAATCTGAAGCTGAATCAGATCACTCTTAGTAAGGCTCCAGTGATTTATGGAAAATTCCCTTATTGGTAACCTGGTTAGCCAAGTTATCATACAAATCGTCTCGCGTGTCGCTTATCGACTCTTTCAAAGATTCTGCTTATTCTCACTTCTTATCTTTCATCTTTCCTACCATCCATACTCGTCTTCCTTTTCAGACATCGTCATACCAGACTGAGTTATAATGGGATAGGGGTTTTTCTAGTCCTTGACAGCATCTATGCCCTCACCCCCGCTTCGTTTCATGTATTCTGTTTAGTAAAACCTTTCGCCGATCACGATGTTAGTTGCCGGGACTCGGCTTTCAATCCATATGGGTACCAGACGAAAATCATACATACGCACATACACATACACATACACACACATATATTTACTACTATCTTACTGGCGAACGTCTCTGACTGTTATTCGAATTCGCTCAATTTCCCGAGCGGTATTGCGCTTTTTCTTTTCGCCCATTTAGTCCACCTCGGTCTGCGCGACTCCTGTAAGGGTACTAGCTATTCCACACATTCTCTTTTCCGTTAGGTTACCCCAAATTTTCATTTACATCTTATATTTACACTTGTGAAAATTTTGGTATCCTTCCCAGGGGGTCACCCATCCCAGAATTTCTCTAGCCTTAGCACGCTTAACCTCGAAACTTTCATGCGTTTGGACGCATTAGGGCCAGTATAATTTCGTCGACTACCCTGCACGACCTTCGTCACGTAATTTAGGGCAGATCGGGATCTTAGTAAATTTTCGGAAAATTCTCATAGTGGGTCCCACCCCGGGCTAAACCATACAATTATCATATCGCCCTTCCGAATCCTCAATGTCAATCAAGTTAACAGTTACCTTACTCTTACTAATACCCAGAAGAAGAAAATCACATAATGCAATAAAGTATAGACCCATCCATAAACATATCCCTCAAGAAAAAAATCACTAACATACCTGGGTGTGCACTTGAAGACGCTCCTGGGTCCTGCTGGCCGGTTAAAGCAAACACGCGGTTCGAAGGACCGCTGTAACTAGAAGCTGCACCACGTCCTCTGCCACGACCCGCTGGCGCTGGTGCTGGTGTCGGTGCTCCTGGCCCCGTTGGGCGCATGGCCGCCGAAGGAGAAGATGAGCCTGCAACGGACCCAGCAGGCCGGGCAGAACCTGAACTGCCCTTAAGCGGGCACTCTCTGACTCGATGGTCTGGGCTCCCACAAAAATAACAAGCGCCCGTAGCGCGATAACACTCCCCCGGGTGGGGTCTCCCGCAGTAAGAACATGGGGGTATGGGTGGCCTCGACTGACCGGGACCTCTGCTCACCTGTGGGCCTGGGACTCTGGAGCTCTGTCCCGAGAACTGTGGGGGTGTACTGTAGGCTGGCTGGGACGAATACCTGTTACCCTGCCGCTGGGAAGGCTCACCCTGAAATCCCCCTGAATATCCAGCCGATCTGGCTCTCTTAGGCCGACCCCTGTCGTATCCCCTATCAGGCCGACGCTCCCTACGTCGGTCCTCCATGCCCTGGGAGTATGCCTGTACCCGGGCTACATGCATCCCTGGCTGAGAAGCCATGGCCAAGCAACCGTCAATCAGATAAGGGTCTAGCCCCATCACATACCTGTGCACCCTATCGGCCATCTCGGCTACTATGGCGGGTGCATACCTAGCCAGTGAGTCGAACTCTAGGCTGTACTCGCGAACACTTCTACCATTCTGTCTCAGGTTCAAGAACCGATCAACCCTAGCTCTCCGTAGCTCTGGTGGTAGAAAATGATCAAGAAAGGCCTTAGTAAACTCGGCCCATACCGCTGGGGGAGCATCGTCACCCCTGGAGAGCTGCCAAGACTCATACCAATTTGCCGCCACCTCATATAATCGATACGAAGCCAACTCCACAGACTCAGTCGGCGAAGCCTTAATCAATCGTAGTGTGCTCTCCATCTTTCTAATGAACTCCTGGGGGTCCTCCTCAGGTTTTGTCCCGGAGAATTCTGGAGGATTACATGTTAAAAACTCACGAGCCCTGGAGCTCTCATACCTGTCCGCACGACCACCCCCAAATCCATGCCTGCGAACCTGCTCCGTCATCAATGTGGTCAATAACTGAACCGCATCTCGCATGGCCCTACCCTCCGCCCCTGCCTGTGGAGCTGGAGGCTCGGGCACTGGAACCTCAGGAGCTTGCGGTGGAGCCGTCTCCCGATTAGCAGCTCCTGCTGCTCTGATATCCTCCGGCAAGGGGGGTGTAACAGATCCAGATGACGGGGGCACATCCTCAAGTGCAGGCTGCACACTGGCCTTGGTAACCCTCGGGGCCCGGCTAGTCTCTCCTGGCTCAATCCTCGCCTTGCCCCTCTGGGCAGCTATTGCCTTCTTCGGAGGCATCACTGAAACATAGCATATCGTTAGGAGAGGATCATCCTACTAATACAGTTCTATCGCACGATCTAAGAATCCAAAGAAGGGTAACATCCTAAATGCCCAGTAGCCTCCTGTTTATAGATGTGGTGCACAACACACTGATAAACAAGACTCTACTAGACACGGCCTGTAGACATATCGAGGACTAACCGCTCTAATACCACTTTTGTCATGACCCAACCCCGTGGGCCGCGACTGGTACCCTAACTGGGTACCCATACATACCTACTTGACCGAATTTCGTATCATACAGATTGTTTTTTTTTTTTTAAAACAGATGTTACAGACGTAAGTCGATACAGATACGGCACGCGCGCAAACATATATATATCTGGACATACAGAAACATGCAGATAAGCCGATAAGGCCAACAGACAGACGAAACCCGTAACCCACACATCAATCTACAGGCCTCTACTGACATACAGAGTCATATGACGGGACAGGGCCCCGCCGTACCCAGAATATCCATACATACAGAGTATACAGAAGACAGAAGATGTATATACCAAAAGTATACGCTCCGGATCAAAGGAGCTCTTCAAACAGCAGAATTAGAACCCTACGCTGGCGGCGTATCACCTGGTGTGTCGGTACCTGCGGGCATGTAGCGCAGCCCCCGAAGAACGGGGGTCAGTACGAAAAATGTACCGAGTATGTAAAGCAGAACATAACAGATATAAACATAGTCCGAACCGGACTCACAGAAATATAACGAACAGAACCATAAGTCAGACTGACGGACAAAGTCATGATCCAGACAGACATACAGAACCGTGTACTATACAAATAAACAGAATTATGGTTCGGACAGACAAACGGAATCATAATATGGACAGACGAGCAGAATCAGAATCCATACGGACATACAGAATCAGAATCCATACGGACATACAGAATCAGAATCCATACGGACATACAGAATCAGAATCGATACGGACATACAGACGTAGTCGTCTTTCAGACGGACAGACAGAAGTATGTCGGACAGAATTATGCATGCAGAGTAGTACAGAGTCATACAGAATCATACAGAGGCATGTGCTTATATAAATATAGGCAGCACACGCATACATTCATACAGATCCCGGCCCTGTCTGGGGGCGCGGTAACAGAACCCGGCCCTCTTAGTACGGGACGCGGTGGACAGACAGAATCAGATCAGATCATATGCTATCCTGGCCGCCATCCCCATACACAGATCATAATATCATACAGACATACAGATCCCGGCCCGTACGCCGAGGGACGCGATGAACAATGCAGAGAAATATGCACGATAACAGAACCTGGCCCGGGACACAGTGAAGGAATGCATTGAGACAGACACGAACCGATAAATGAGAAACTACTTACATACAGACTCAACATACAGACTCAATCAAACTGGAGGGTGCCAAACGGCGAGTCAAAATCAGAGTATCCGGATAGTATGCATAGTACGCGCCTATATCCTACTTAGGGAGGCACGACAGATCATTATCAGAATCAGATTCTCAGATGTTCAGAAATCATTTTGTAAGAATTTCATTAAAATAGTTGTATCATAATCAAAATAATAGTTCAGATGGTTTCTGAGAAAATCGGACAAAACGGAAGTATTTAAAGTATTACAGAAGATATCGGGCCTTGCGGGCCCGCCTCGGACCAACTCGAGGCAACATAGGTAAATTATCGCTAATAGACCTTATGAGGTCATCCATAATCGTTTGGAAGTGTTCCGACTCCGTTTAGGGAAGTTTTGTACAAAAACTCACTTTAAAGGCAATTTGTAAGAAAATAGCTTCAATTGAATTGAAGGAATTGGAGCGGTTTTCCGTCTCGAATTCCGGGGAACGGAGTCGTACTTAAGGCTCGCGACCGAGCCTATCACATCCAGAACATGCCTAGGAACAAAGGGAAGTGCTTCACATACCTCGATAGCGCCTCACGCTCGTTTGGTGTCGATCCCAAGTTCGTCCAAAATCTAGAAATTGTCAAGTTTACCATTTGTTAGTTTCAACTTTTCCATAGTCCAAACTTAACACATACTTGCCTACCGAAATTTCGGCAGCATTTCCTCTGTATATATGACATCCCCAAAAGTTAAACACAGCCAAACAATCAACACAACCCAACAACAATATTCATAATAACGACAAGTAGCTCAAAATACATAATAAGGCACAATTTGCCAACTTTCCGTCATGACTTAACATTTTCCGTTCCGACCTTACACTTCCAAACCAAACTTATTATTTTGATGTTCATTACCCATGAAATTCATTACAACACGATTTGGAGGCATATCATACCATTCTCACAAGATATACATAAGATATGCAAACTTACAAACTTTCCATTAAGCCACTACTTGTCCAATGTTTCCTAACTTTCAACATACAAGTTAATTATACATTTCAATCTTCCAAATTCATCAACAATAATCATAATTTACCTCTTGATACTTTCATTTCCATTTTTACATAAACCATAACAAAGTTGCATATTTTCCTACAACAACTTAATAACCACTTTTCCATGACAATAAAGATTGTTATCTTTCCATTCACTTCACCATAACAAACTTAACACACTAACAAGAGTAAATTCATATTCCATCACCAATACCATACCACACGGCCACATACAATATTCTCCAACTTCCATTAATTCATTCCACTTTCATTTTGTAATACAATTTCCACCATACTACAACTAAATTACAACATGAATTCAAATCATCAAAGACATGTAATATAAGCATACTCACGGCCCAAACACAAGCACTTCCACACACAAAATTTTCATACTTTTCATTCATTTCCACACACCACAACATATATACATATATTTCATGGCATGAAAATGGTAAAATCCTTACCTTTTCTTCAAGTTTTCCACTTGCTACAAAGTTGTCCTCTTGCCAAACTAATTGTACCAAGTTGTAGAGGACTTTGCACTTAGTAATATTCCCACAAGAATTTGATTTTTAAACCAAGGATTAGGCTCCCACAATTTTTCTTTATTTTCTCTCTTCTTTTCTCCTCAAACCCGAAACCCTCTTATCTTTTTTTTTTCTTGCTTGCTCTTTATTTATTTCTTGAATGTTCCAAAGATGAACATTGGTCCAAGTATATACCCTTCATGTTAATTAGTCATGTGACTAATCACATGACCAATATACATGGTCTTGGGCCAACCATGGCCGGTTGGGCCTCCCAATTGGGCCTTAGTTCTCTTATTTTTTTCGAGTCCAAATTGTTGTCTACATATTGTAATTCATGGGGTAAATTTCCAAAATTCCAATTTTGCCCTTGGCCACCTTTCATAATCCCACACCATAGTATTCACAACCTACACATTCATACCAAGGAATGTCCAATTGTGGCCTTATTCATCACACGTCAATTTATCTTGAATCTTTCGAATAAACAAAAATGTCGGATGTAACATATACGGTCCGTATAAGTGTCCGTGGTTCACCACCATAGAACACTTTGTTGTTGTTGGGTTATACGGACTATTATACGGTCCGTATAGCATTCCACGGGTCATATAATGTGGTCGTGTAACTCACAGTTTTTTCCGAAGTTGTTCTCGTCATTTCGTTCGATCTCCAATCCTTATGGAACCTTCTTGACACTTGTATAATACTTTATTAGCCATTCAATAGGCTCTATATCAGTCCTTTAAAACATCACCACATAAACATTAGCTCAATCATAAGGGAATCTCTCCGGACACGACTTACGTTTCGCTCTCTTCAACAAACTAAGCTTCACGTATTCATAGAACTTCAAAATCTTATTGTATGAACTTCAAGCTATCTAATCCTTCGCTTAACCTCGTAGGGATTTCATAATTACCTTAAGCTCATATTAACCCATCCACAAAGCAAAACATATGAAATTTCCGAGGTGTAACACTTTTCTAGGGGAATCGTCTGCCCGAATCTTCAATTGATGATACCCTAACCTTAAGTCAATTTTTGACAACACAGAAGCTCCCTGTAACTAATCAAACAAGTCATCAATACGAGGAATGGGATACTTGTTTCGGATAGTTACTCTATTCAGTTGACGGTAATCAATACACATGCGCATAAACCCATCCTTTTTCTTAACAAGCAACACAGGAGACCCGCACAGAGAGGCACTTGGGCGAACAAACCCCTTAATCAGAATATGTCGCAACTGCTCTTTCAATTCCTTGAGTTCTGTGGGCGCCATCCTATAAGGTGGGATAGAGATAGGACGAGACCCTGGGTATAAATAAATCCTAAAATCAATTTCACGATCAGGTCGCATATTAGGAAAGTCTGCAGGTGTCACGAACCAACCCCGTGGACACGACTGGTGTCCTAATTGGGCACCAATACGAATCTACCTGACAGAGTTAGCGTACTAACCAACTAATTGAATTAGACATATACAAGTTCATACGGATATAGCATACATCGCACAAAATATATTTATATACATAGACTTATACAGAAGCCGTTGAGGCTATCATGGCAAGCAGGGTCACTTAAGTCGCAATCTCACACGTACCTACCAGACCAGTGACAACCCACAACCCACAAACATGTCTACAGGCCTCTAACAGACATAACAGAATCAGATGACGGGACAGGGTCCCGTCGTACCCCACATAAACATATGTACAGAATATACAACAGAGAAAGGTATATACCAAAAGTATAAGCTCCAGATCAAAAGGGAGCACTCCAAACCGCAGAACGGAGATCCTACACTGGTGGCGTATCACGCGGTGCGTCTGTACCTGCGGGCATGTAGCGCAGCCCCTGAAGAACAGGGGGTCAGTACGGAAAATGTACCGAGTATGTAAAGCTGAAATGTAACAACAATAATCATAATCTGAATCAGAAATACAAAAATATAACGGACGAACTCGAACCCGAAACCGAAGCAGAACTACAGAGTGTACGGACAGATTCACACAATATATATATATATATCGTATGCACGGGGCATAGCCGACAGAACCGTAATATGAATCAGAGGAACAGAGTATAGCTGACAGAATCATAACACAGATCAGGAGTGCAGAATGTGACTAACCAAATTCAAAATCTGAGTTAGATGTACAATATGTGACAGACTGAATCATAGTCCGAACCAGACGTACGGAAATGCATCAGACAGAGTCATGATCCAGATCAGATTTCCAGAAGTGTGACAGACAGAATCATATTCCAGATCAGACATACAGAACTGTAACAGACAGAATCATGCATGCAGAGTCATAAGCATATACATACATATCAGATCCCGGCCCTTTAATAAGGGACGCGGTAACAGATCCCGGCCCTCTTAGTACGGGACGCGGTGGACAGACAGATCAGATCATATGCCATCCTGGCCGCCATCCCCATACAAACACATTATCAAATCATATACAGATGTAAACAGAACCCGGCCCGCACACCGAGGGACGCGGTGAACAATGCAGTGGAATGTGCACGAGTAACATAACCTGGCCCGGGCGCAGTGAAGGAAGCATTGAGGCATCCACGAACAGATTAATGAGAAACCATATGCATAAAAACTCAATGAAACGGAAATAGTCCAGATGATAGGTCAAATCGAATAATCGGACAAAATCCACAGTAGATACGCATAAATGTCATTTGGAATGGCACGACAGATTATATCAAAATAAAATGTCTAGAACCGCTCCAGACGTCAGAATATATTATGAGACTCATAACGATAGCCATAACGCTTGTCATATAGCGTACAGAATAATAACCAAGAGTTACCTGTGAGTTTCGGACAGAAATGGGTTAATCGGAACCATACAGAAAATGCCAATGTTTCGTGGGCCCACCTTGGGCCGAGCCGAGTGGACATACATGAAATTATGGATCATAAGTAATATGTAGTCGTTCATGAGAGTTTTAGGGCATTCCGGCTCCGTTAGCAAACGTTGCACACTTATAGGTCAATTTTGCGGCAATTTAGAGGAAACTAGTTCAATCTTACTGAAAGATTTAGAGCCAATTTCAATATCGAATTTCGAGGAACAGGGTCGTTTCTGAGGCTCGGGTCTGAGCCTATTACATTTAGAACATGCCTAAGAAAGAAGGAAAAGAATTTACATACCTTGGTTGCGTCCTACGCTCGTCCAAACTCGATTCTAGTTTCGCCCAAAGACTGCAAATGGTCACATTTACCAGTTACTATTCATGAGACTTAAAATTTCTAACCTTAACCAACGCTTGCCTACCGAAATTTCGGCAGCACTTCCCCTATAAATGCGACACCCCGAGAATACAACTCGGCTCAGAATAACAACAATCAACCCAACAACAATCCCAACAACAACTACAAAACGCAATAAGGCATAACTAGTCCTCCTTCCAACCTAGTGTAACAACTCTCATTTCCGATCTCACATTTCCAACCCAATCTCAATATTTTCATATTCACTACTAATCAATATCGTTACAATGTCATTTGGAAGCATTTCGTATCATTTCTACAATATATACACACGATATACAAAAATATACAAAATTTCCACCAACACCATAATTCACCTAAACTTACAAATCACATTATTTTCCTTCCAAGCTTACTAACAACAATCATATTTCACATTTAAAACCTTAATCCCATACTCATATAAAATCATGAAAAATTAATATAATTTCTCATAATTACATGCAAGCACTTCCAATGTCAATCCAAGTCATTAAACCAATATTTGCATCACAAAGGTCACAACGACACAACTAACAAACTAAATGAACTTGAATTCATTTTTCCTCCACACCAACATGGCTCACGGCCAACACATCATTTACACACACACACACGCCATGCACACACACACCATGTTACACCCCGTAAGAGTCTGTGCTATTTTAATTAAGACAAGAAAGAATGAGTTAAGAAAGTTCAAGGAAAGTTAATCGAGTTAGTAAGAATATCGTTATATATATGGTTGCCTTAAGTATCCCGAGGTGACATCGTAACCTAAAGGATTTGAAATCGCGTTATGAGCGTATATGAGGTAATGTGAGTGCCCTTTTAAAGTATTTGAGATTATTAGTAATGATATAGAAGATGGATAAAAGATATGAATATATTTTTGCGATTGGAGTTTCGTCGAAGCTTCGTAAGTTCTCCAGTTACGTTTAAGGTTATGGTGATTCTCCGGACCCTTCGAGACGTGTATGGATTGTTATGTATGTATATGGGTATGTATATGTATGTATAAGAGGTTACATGAGAGTTGGAAGAGGATTAGAAGATAAACGAATCTAAACAAAATGAATCGGAACAACTTCAGTAAAATCTCGAACCAGATTTTTAGCCCATATTGTTGGGGGCATATCGCCTAGTATATGAGGAGTTTTAAGGTGTTTCAAAAGCCTAAAATGAAGTTCATCGAGTCTAGTTTCCAACGCAACAAACCTCTCGTCAAAATGATATTTGGATAAGGAAATATGGATGATGCAATTTGGGCTGGCAGGGCAGCAAGTTTGGACCCGACCCAAACACTAATGTTTCGGCCCATGAGGCCCATTAACGTTAATATATATGGCAAATTCACTTGAGGGCTGATCATTTTCAGCTAATATCCTCCAAAAACATTAGAGAGAGAGAGAGAGATCCTAGGCTAAGGAAGCCATTTTGATCAAAATCCGAGCTCCGAATCCCGAAGCTCATGAAGAGAAAAACGTTGTACGTTGCGTTGCCTTCAATTTGAGATAAATATTGGTCTTGGGGGATGAAATTTTCGTGGTGGAGCTTCTGATAAGGTATTTATAAAATTCCTTTTATGTTATTAAAGTGTTTATTTAGAGTTTTAACGAATTAGAACGAAGAAAACAACATTATAAACTCGTTTGTTGTTTTGTTGAAATTTATGGATGAGGGGCTGTTTTAATTGAAATTGATGGACTGATTTGAATTAATATTTTGGTTGTTGTAATCATGGATATGTGAGGACAGTGAAGGAATTTAATGGTTAGAGTTGGAGTTAAATTGTTGTGGGTTGTTGTAAGGATTATAGAGATAATAATGTGGTTTTATTGCACATGAGTAGATGATGTGGTGTCGAGTGGCTGCTGTTGTATTTCCCTGAAATTTTCTGAAAATATTGCATGAAATAAGGTATAAGAAGTGCATATGGGCTGCTTGGTGTATTGCAAGTGTTGGTTAGAATTTCGGGCATCGTTATGTTACAGTTGGGGGCTGTTTTGATATGTTGTTGTTCTTGTTGAAATAAAAGAATTGAAGATATGGTTGTGTCCATATGTTATTGTTGGTATTTCTGTGTCAACAGGAGAGCAATTGGAAATTCGGATAGACGAGTTTATAGGGGAAATGCTGCCCAAATTTTTGTAGACAAGTGATGAGTTAAAGATTGAATACCAAAAGCCTTATAGTTAACAATTGGTAAAAATGACCATTTGTAGGTTTTGGGCGAAACGGAGATTGAGTTTGGACAAGCGTGAGTAGCGCGAAAGGTATGTAAAGCTTATCCTTTCCTTCTTTGGCATGCCCTAGGTCTACTAGGTTGAGATTTCGGCCTCGGGGACCATCCTGCTCATCGTAACCCGAGATTAGTTTTCGTTACTATTCATTCAATAGAATTGAATTATAAAAGGTGCATTTTACTAGAAAAGTGGTTGGACTTCCAAAACGTTTACAAATGTAACCCGATCGTTCTAAAACTTTCTTGGATGACTCCGTAGAGTCTAATGGGCGTGATTCTCGTCCGCCGCCTCGACTTGGCCCGAGGTGGGCCCGCTATCCCCGATGCCTCTCTTATTGTTCTGTTTGTCTTATTCCCGTACGGTAAGTCAAAGGAACTCATGGTTATTGTTCCGACTACTAAACGGGAGATATTTTATCTATCCCGAGACGGATGTTAATGATTATTGACCCAATTGTGGGGACCAAAACCCTGACATGTGATGTACGGCTTTAGCCAATGTACTCTTGTCCGGAGTTCGCAGGTAACTCCTGGTTATTATGCTGTTCACTATATGATAGGTGTTATGACCACCTTCATGAGCATTATAAAATGTTTTTGACATCTAAAGCGTTTTTAAAAATCTTACCCTGAGATTCTGGACAAACTACTTATTTTCTTTATTTTCCGATATACGATTTTGGTATACCTGAGTCCTGTGTGATGCATGATCCTGGCATGTGTGATTATGTTTGGAAAGTGATAATTTGGCATTTTGTCTGGTTATCTTCTGTGTTACCGAGTCACGGGCCGGTTATGTGAATATGCGCATATGTGATATTGGCCGCTGGACCCTCGACCGCGGCGTGCCCGACATTGACTGCTGGACCCTTGGCCGCGTCATGCCGGACGTGTGGCATTGACTGCTGGACCCTTGACCGCGTCTGCCGCACTTGTGATTATGCCGACATACACCGCTGGACCCTTGACCGCGGTATGTCGAACTTGTGATAGAAAACCGCTGGATACTTGACCGCGGTATGTGTGATTGTGACCGCTGGACTTATGGCCGCGGAAATTGTGCGTTGATTCTTCTATGTGTGTGAAACAAAGATGTTTTCCAAAAGAAAGCAAACATTTTGTCATCCCGATTGCCGTGTTGATTTCTCCGGAACTTCTTTTGCCTGTTGTACGCCGGATACGACTCCTTAGTATGCTGACTATTGTGCTCGCTTTCTATATATCGTATTTCAGTTGTGACTTTGCTTTCTGTGTTGTATGCTTTACATACTCAGTACATATTTCGTACTGACACCCTCTTTTCGGGGGGCTGCGTTTCATGCCGCGCAGGTACTCCCAGGTGAGTTGAAGACAGTATAGAAGATGTTCCAGTGCAGATGGCAAGCTCCATTTGTTCCCGGAGTGCTGCCGAGTCAGAGTTGGTATGTTATGCTTTCTGGATTACGTTAGAGACTTTGCAGACAGTGTCGTAGGTATTAGTTGTCAGTCTGTACGCGGCTCCGTCAGCCAAAATGTCGGTCTGTGTTATGTACTGAATTTTGTATGATTATTGATTTGTTATGCTTGGAAGCTACGTGAAAGAATATTTCTGGAAAAAAAAAATTTACGATGTATTTCATCTCATTTGATTTGAAAAGTTTGACATGATTTTATGTGCAGCAAGAGTCTGAGGGTTCGCTCGGCCCTAGGTAAGGGTCGGGTGCCCATCACACCCTAGCGGAATTAGGGTGTGACAAAGTGGTATCAGAGCAGGTCTGTCCTAGGGGTTGTCTGCAAAGCCGTGTCTAGTAGAGTCTTGTTTATCGGTGTGTTGTGCACCACATCGATAAACAGGAGGCTACAAGGCATTTAGGGTGTTACCTTTCTTTGGATCTTAGATCGTGCCATAGAGCCAGCCATAAGAAATGAAATTCCTCTTACTAACCTTTGATTTCAGCCGAAGAATGATATCGACAAAAGAAAGTGGCCGATGATATTGGAAGCTACACAATACGCAAGTAAGTTATGGTACGAAAGAGGCGTGTCGAGTAAGGTAAGAATATTGGAATTTGATTGAAATGTGAGATTTGAGGATGAAAGAGAAGGTGGATAGAAAAGTACAACAGAACAGATAGTTAAAGGATCAGGTACGTCTCGAGGTGCCATATGTGAGGTAAGTCCCGACACCTTTATACTTTTATTTGAAATTGTTAGCCCTGTGTGGCTATGATACAATGTGATATGATGTGTATATACGTATGTGTGTTGGCCCTGTGAGGCATGGTCGGTATTTCCTGCGTGCAGGTTTTGGGATAGAAAGAAATACAGAGGAACATCTGCCCAAATGTTTCCAGAAATATGAATAGGAAAATGAGATATAAGTTCTTAGCATGTTTTGAAAGTCGATACCGATAGGGAAAATCTATTATGTTGGGTTAAATTCTAAGAGATACCCTCCATGTCATTCATAAGAAGCATCATCCTTACTTGGGAAATTTTATTTTGGGAAAGCATATATGATCAGCAAATTTCTGGAGATCATTTCAGGAGGGATTGGGGACCCAGGTGAACCTGAGTAAAGGGGCGATAGAAGAGTTGAGTCAAATATAGAGAAACGACACGAGATAATATGCTTGAAGTGTTATAAGTAAGATTAAGGGAAATTGCGAAATGGTTTAAGTGAGATGGTCAGAACGAGCTAGTTACTAGAAGACAGTGAATTTAAAGAGAACGAGCAAGAAGAACTCGACTTAAGCTTCAAGTATAGATGGATATGGTAAGTTGCAGTCGATTACGGAGGTAGCTAAATCGTGTCTACTATATTTGGAAGATCAATATTAACAGATGTCAGGTGGAGAATGGCATTAGTCTAAGTAAAGAAAGGCACAACATGATAGATGAGTTCAAGTTACAAGTGAATCGTTATAAGATCACCAGAAGCAGTATAATTATGTAAGACTAATTTGACATTCGGGGACGAATGTTCCTAAGGGGGGGAGGATGTTACACCCCGTAAGAGTCTGTGCTATTTTAATTAAGACAAGAAAGAATGAGTTAAGAAAGTTCAAGGAAAGTTAATCGAGTTAGTAAGAATATCGTTATATATATGGTTGCCTTAAGTATCCAATGGTGACATCGTAACCTAAAGGATTTGAAATCGCGTTATGAGCGTATATGAGGTAATGTGAGTGCCCTTTTAAAGTATTTGAGATTATTAGTAATGATATAGAAGATGGATAAAAGATATGAATATATTTTTGCGATTGGAGTTTCGTCGAAGCTTCGTAAGTTCTCCAGTTACGTTTAAGGTTATGGTGATTCTCCGGACCCTTCGAGACGTGTATGGATTGTTATGTATGTATATGGGTATGTATATGTATGTATAAGAGGTTACATGAGAGTTGGAAGAGGATTAGAAGATAAACGAATCTAAACAAGATGAATCGGAACAACTTCAGTAAAATCTCGGACCAGATTTTTAGCCCATATTGTTGGGGGCATATCGCCTAGTATATGAGGAGTTTTAAGGTGTTTCAAAAGCCTAAAATGAAGTTCATCGAGTCTAGTTTCCAACGCAACAAACCTCTCGTCAAAATGATATTTGGATAAGGAAATATGGATGATGCAATTTGGGCTGGCAGGGCAGCAAGTTTGGACCCGACCCAAACACTAATGTTTCGGCCCATGAGGCCCATTAACGTTAATATATATGGCAAATTCACTTGAGGGCTGATCATTTTCAGCTAATATCCTCCAAAAACATTAGAGAGAGAGAGAGAGAGAGAGAGAGATCCTAGGCTAAGGAAGCCATTTTGATCAAAATCCGAGCTCCGAATCCCGAAGCTCATGAAGAGAAAAACGTTGTACGTTGCGTTGCCTTCAATTTGAGATAAATATTGGTCTTGGGGGATGAAATTTTCGTGGTGGAGCTTCTGATAAGGTATTTATAAAATTCCTTTTATGTTATTAAAGTGTTTATTTAGAGTTTTAACGAATTAGAACGGAGAAAACAACATTATAAACTCGTTTGTTGTTTTGTTGAAATTTATGGATGAGGGGCTGTTTTAATTGAAATTGATGGACTGATTTGAATTAATATTTTGGTTGTTGTAATCATGGATATGTGAGGAGAGTGAAGGAATTTAATAGTTAGAGTTGGAGTTAAATTGTTGTGGGTTGTTGTAAGGATTATAGAGATAATAATGTGGTTTTATTGCACATGAGTAGATGATGTGGTGTCGAGTGGCTGCTGTTGTATTTACCTGAAATTTTCTGAAAATATTGCATGAAATAAGGTATAAGAAGTGCATATGGGCTGCTTGGTGTATTGCAAGTGTTGGTTAGAATTTCGGGCATCGTTATGTTACAGTTGGGGGCTGTTTTGATATGTTGTTGTTCTTGTTGAAATAAAAGAATTGAAGATATGGTTGTGTCCATATGTTATTGTTGGTATTTCTGTGTCAACAGGAGAGCAATTGGAAATTCGGATAGACGAGTTTATAGGGGAAATGCTGCCCAAATTTTTGTAGACAAGTGATGAGTTAAAGATTGAATACCAAAAGCCTTATAGTTAACAATTGGTAAAAATGACCATTTGTAGGTTTTGGGCGAAACGGAGATTGAGTTTGGACAAGCGTGAGTAGCGCGAAAGGTATGTAAAGCTTATCCTTTCCTTCTTTGGCATGCCCTAGGTCTACTAGGTTGAGATTTCGGCCTCGGGGACCATCCTGCTCATCGTAACCCGAGATTAGTTTTCGTTACTATTCATTCAATAGAATTGAATTATAAAAGGTGCATTTTACTAGAAAAGTGGTTGGACTTCCAAAACGTTTACAAATGTAACCCGATCGTTCTAAAACTTTCTTGGATGACTCCGTAGAGTCTAATGGGCGTGATTCTCGTCCGCCGCCTCGACTTGGCCCGAGGTGGGCCCGCTATCCCCGATGCCTCTCTTATTGTTCTGTTTGTCTTATTCCCGTACGGTAAGTCAAAGGAACTCATGGTTATTGTTCCGACTACTAAACGGGAGATATTTTATCTATCCCGAGACGGATGTTAATGATTATTGACCCAATTGTGGGGACCAAAACCCTGACATGTGATGTACGGCTTTAGCCAATGTACTCTTGTCCGGAGTTCGCAGGTAACTCCTGGTTATTATGCTGTTCACTATATGATAGGTGTTATGACCACCTTCATGAGCATTATAAAATGTTTTTGACATCTAAAGCGTTTTTAAAAATCTTACCCTGAGATTTTGGACAAACTACTTATTTTCTTTATTTTCCGATATACGATTTTGGTATACCTGAGTCCTGTGTGATGCATGATCCTGGCATGTGTGATTATGTTTGGAAAGTGATAATTTGGCATTTTGTCTGGTTATCTTCTGTGTTACCGAGTCCCGGGCCGGTTATGTGAATATGCGCATATGTGATATTGGCCGCTGGACCCTCGACCGCGGCGTGCCCGACATTGACTGCTGGACCCTTGACCGCGTCATGCCGGACGTGTGGCATTGACTGCTGGACCCTTGACCGCGTCTGCCGCACTTGTGATTAAGCCGACATAGACCGCTGGACCCTTGACCGCGGTATGTCGAACTTGTGATAGAAAACCGCTGGATACTTGACCGCGGTATGTGTGATTGTGACCGCTGGACTTATGGCCGCGGAAATTGTGCGTTGATTCTTCTATGTGTGTGAAACAAAGATGTTTTCCAAAAGAAAGCAAACATTTTGTCATCCCGATTGCCGTGTTGATTTCTCCGGAACTTATTTTGCCTGTTGTACGCCGGATACGACTCCTTAGTATGCTGACTATTGTGCTCGCTTTCTATATATCGTATTTCAGTTGTGACTTTGCTTTCTGTGTTGTATGCTTTACATACTCAGTACATATTTCGTACTGACCCCCTCTTTTCGGGGGGCTGCGTTTCATGCCGCGCAGGTACTCGCAGGTGAGTTGAAGACAGTATAGAAGATGTTCCAGTGCAGATGGCAAGCTCCATTTGTTCCCGGAGTGCTGCCGAGTCAGAGTTGGTATGTTATGCTTTCTGGATTACGTTAGAGACTTTGCAGACAGCGTCGTAGGTATTGGTTGTCAGTCTGTAAGCGGCTCCGTCAGCCAAAATGTCGGTCTGTGTTATGTACTGAATTTTGTATGATTATTGATTTGTTATGCTTGGAAGCTACGTGAAAGAATATTTCTGGAAAAAAAAAATTTACGATGTATTTCATCTGATTTGATTTGAAAAGTTTGACATGATTTTATGTGCAGCAAGCGTCTGAGGGTTCGCTCGGCCCTAGGTAAGGGTCGGGTGCCCATCACACCCTAGCGGAATTAGGGTGTGACACACCATCCTTCCATGATTCTCATCTAATTCTAATTATTATAACACATACACTTATTCCATAACACAAAATAAAGAATTCATACCTTTTCTTTAAATTCCAACTTTCCGCAAACGTGGTTCTTTCGCCAAACTAATTATACCACATTGAAGAGCGTCTTGAGCTTGTTACTAATTCAAGAAGAACATAGTTTTTGGACCCAAGATGATGCACACAAAATTTTTTTCTTCCTCCTTCTCTCTTGGCCGTGAGGCCTTCTTCTTTTTTCCTCTCAATTTCTTTTTGTGTTCTTGAAGTTTCTAGTGAAGATGACTCATATATGGTCCTTTATTATAATTTTGCACATGGAAATTAATAACATTCCATGGGCTTGGACCTCAAAATGGCCGGCCACCCCTTATAAAATTGGGCCTCATTTTTCTTTCCATTTTGTGAGCCCAATTCATTAAAATTCTTATTTTGTAATTCCCGGAACAAATTTCCAAAATTCCAATTTTTGCCCTTGGTCTCCTTCCATATTTTCTACATCAATATTTTCCATGCACAACTTATGTATGTATTGAACCAAATCAAAATATAGCCTTGTCTTTAGCTTGTCACAATTATTTCAAACAAATTTTGAAATATGCAAAATTGCGGGATATAACATCCTCCCCCCCTTTAGAACATTCGTCCTCGAATGTTCAATTGACCTCAGGGGGTCTCGTGACACTTCGGGGAGGTTCCTTTCTTTCCTTCAAAATCCTTCTCAACGTTACAATTGCCATCAATATCTTTCACCTCTTGTCATACTCCTCGGATGCTTACAATGTTATCGTAATCTTACGTCATATCAAACAAATTCATAACTAGAGCCAGACGTACAGAAGCATATCAGACAGATTCATAATCAGGGTCAGATGCACTGAACTATGGCGGACAGATCCGTAGTCAGAGTCAGACGTATGGAAGTATGTCAGTCAGATTCGTGGTCGGAGTCAGACGTACTAAGTTGTATCAAGCAGATTTGTAATCAGAATCGGACGTACAGAGGCATATCAGACAGAAACATAATCAGATTCGGTAGTACAGAAGCATAATAGACAGAGTCTTGTCAAGATCAGGGGCGTAGAGGTATAGCAGACAAAATTTTTGATTAGAATCAGACCGTTTCCACTAATGCCTCAGTGATTTACGGAAATTTCCCTTGTCGACATTTCACTACTCATTTACCGGTCCGTTCCCCAAGTTTTCACACAAATAGTTTTATGTGCCGCTTATCGGCTCTTTCTAATGTCCGTACTCATTCTCTTCCCTTTAGGTCATCCCAGAGTTCCCATTTACCTCTTATAGCAGTATTTACGAAAATTGGGTATACTTCCCAGGGGGTCACCCATCCCATAATTACTCTGGTTCTAGCACGCTTAACTTTGAAACTTTCATGCGTTTTGGTGTGTTGTTGCTGATATAATTGCGCCGACTGCCCCACACGACCTTTGTCACATCATTTAGGGCAGATCGGGGTCCTAGTAAATTTTTAAAAAATTTCCGTAGCGGGTCCCACCCCTGTTCAACCCGCGCAATGACCATATCGCCCTTCCGAATTCTTAATATTCATTTTCATCTGTATGTATAACTATTTCAGATGGTTCTATTTGTTTGGATTTTTACTTTACTTATGCTAACACCCAGAAGGAGAAAATCACGTAATATAACAGAGTATAGATCTATCGATATACATATTTCTCAAGAAAAGACTAACAATGTACCTGGGTCTGCATTTGGGGACGCTCCTGGGTCCTGCCGGCTGGTCAAAGCATATACGCGGTTCGAGGGACCGCCAGAACGGGAAGCTCCTCCACGACCTCTGCCACGACTCACTGGTGCCGGCATATCTCGCCCCGTGGGGCGCATGACTACTGAAGGAGCAGATGAGCCGGCAACTGACCCAGTAGGCTGGGCTGAACCTGAACCGCCCTTATACGGGCACTCCCTCACCCTATGATCTGGACTACCACAAAAATAGCAGGCGCCCGTAGCGCGATAACACTCCCCCGGATGAAGTTTCCCACAATAAGTACACCGGGGCATAGGTGTCCTAGACTGACCAGAATCCCTACTCACCTGCGGACCGGATGCTCTGGAACTCTGGCCGGCCCGAGACGGACCTGCGCCATCAAAACGTCTGCCGGCGGACTGGGCACCCCGGCCTAACGGGGGTAGGGACCTACCGGACGGCTGCTGAGACCATCCGCCTCGGAAATCTCTGAAATATCCTGCCGCTCTGGCCCTTTTGGGCGGCTCCCATCACGATCTCTGCTGGGCTGATCCGCTCGATGACGGTCTTCCATCCCTTGGGCGTAAGCCTGTAACCGTGCGATGTCCATATCTGTCTGTGCCGCCATCGCCATACAGGCATCAACTAGGTAATCATCCAGCCCCATCACATACCGGTGCATTCTGTCCTCCATATCGGCTACAATAGTAAGGGCATATCGGGCTAGGGAATCAAACTCTAGATTATACTCCCAGACACTCCTGCCTCTTTGCTTTAGCTGCAAAAACTTGTCAACTCTCGCCCGTCGTAGCTCCGGGGGGAGAAAGTGGCGAAGGAAAGCGGCCACAAACTCATCCCAGGTAGCTGGGGGAGCACCCTCACCCCTGGACAACTCCCAGGACTCATACCAATTAGCCGCCACATCCCGTAGCCTGTGCGAGGCTAGCTCAACGGACTCGGTCGCCGAAGCCCTAACCAGTCCCAATGAGCACCTCATCCCCCGAATGAAGTCATGGGGGTCCTCCTCGGGCTTGGTCCCGAAAAACTCTGGGGGACCGCATGTCAGAAAATCGCGGACTCGCAGGCTATCACGCCTGTCAGCATCATCCTCACCCCTCCGCCCGCGTCTGCGAGCCTGCCCTACCACTATCGTCGTCAATAGCTGCACGGCCTCCCTCAAAGTTCTGTTCTCAGTCTCTGGCTGGGGAGCTAGGGCTTCCGGGGCTAAGGGTGTAGCTGCTTCCGGCCCCTCCGGTAGTGGTACAGTAGACCCCTCTGACTGGGGCACAACGTCGGGCATGGTCTGGAGGTGGGCTCTGGTAACGCTCTGGGCCCGGCTAGTCTCCCCGGTCTCTGGCACCGCCTTGCCCTTCTGGGCGGCCGTCGCCTTCTTTGGAGGAATCGCTGAAAACATAACATTTCGTCAGAAAGAGAAACATCCTGATAGTACAGCTCTAACGCACGATCTAAGATCCAAGGAAAGGGTAACATCCTGAATGTCCTGTAGCCTCATGTTTATAGATGTGGTGCACAACACACCGATAAACAAGACTCTACTAGACACGGCCTGTAGACATTCCGAGGACAAACCGCTCTGATACCACTTTTGTCACGACCCAACCACGTGGCCGCGACTGGTGTCCTAACTGGGCACCCATACGAATCTACCTGACAGAGTTAGCGTACTAACCAACTAATTCAATTAGACATATACAAGTTCATACGGATATAGCATACATCGCACAAAATATATTTATATACATAGACTTATACAGAAGCCGTTGAGGCTATCATGGCAAGCAGGGTCACTTAAGTCGCAATCTCACACGTACCTACCAGACCAGTGACAACCCACAACCCACAAACATGTCTATAGTCCTCTAACAGACATAACAGAATCAGATGACGGGACAGGGCCCCGTCGTACCCCACATAAACATATGTCCAGAATATACAACAGAGAAAGGTATATACCAAAAGTATAAGCTCCGGATCAAAAGGGAGCACTCCAAACCGCAGAACGGAGATCCTACACTGGTGGCGTATCACGCGGTGCGTCTGTACCTGCGGGCATGTAGCGCAGCCCCTGAAGAACAGGGGGTCAGTACGGAAAATGTACCGAGTATGTAAAGCCGAAATGTAACAACAATAATCATAATCTGAATCAGAAATACAAAAATATAATGGACGAACTCGAACCCGAAACCGAAGCAGAACTACAGAGTGTACGGACAGATTCACACAATATATATATATATATATATATCGTATGCACGGGGCATAGCCGACAGAACCGTAATATGAATCAGAGGAACAGAGTATAGCTGACAGAATCATAACACAGATCAGGAGTGCAGAATGTGACTAACCAAATTCGAAATCTGAGTTAGATGTACAATATGTGACAGACTGAATCATAGTCCGAACCAGACGTACGGAAATGCATCAGACAGAGTCATGATCCAGATCAGATTTCCAGAAGTGTGACAGACAGAATCATATTCCAGATCAGACATACAGAACTGTAATAGACAGAATCATGCATGCAGAGTCATAAGCATATACATACATATCAGATCCCGACCCTTTAATAAGGGACGCGGTAACAGATCCCGGCCCTCTTAGTACGGGACGCGGTGGATAGACAGATCAGATCATATGCCATCCTGGCCGCCATCCCCATACAAACACATTATCAAATCATATACAGATGTAAACAGAACCCGGCCCGCACACCGAGGGACGCGGTGAACAATGCAGTGGAATGTGCACGAGTAACAGAACCTGGCCCGGGCGCAGTGAAGGAAGCATTGAGGCATCCACGAACAGATTAATGAGAAACCATATGCATACAGACTCAATGAAACGGAAATAGTCCAGATGATAGGTCAAATCGAATAATCGGACAAAATCCACAGTAGATACGCATAAATGTCATTTGGAATGGCACGACAGATTATATCATAATAAAATGTCTAGAACCGCTCCAGACGTCAGAATATATTATGAGACTCATAACGATAGCCATAACGCTTGTCATATAGCGGACAGAATAATAACCAAGAGTTACCTGTGAGTTTCGGACAGAAATGGGTTAATCGGAACCATACAGAAAATGCCAATGTTTCGTGGGCCCACCTTGGGCCGAGCCGAGTGGACATACATGAAATTATGGATCATAAGTAATATGGAGTCGTTCATGAGAGTTTTAGGGCATTCCGGCTCCGTTAGCAAACGTTGCACACTTATAGGTCAATTTGACGGCAATTTAGAGGAAACTAGTTCAATCTTACTGAAAGATTTAGAGCCAATTTCAATATCGAATTTCGAGGAACAGGGTCGTTTCTGAGGCTCGGGTCTGAGCCTATTACATTTAGAACATGCCTAAGAAAGAAGGAAAAGAATTTACATACCTTGGTTGCGTCCTACGCTCGTCCAAACTCGATTCCAGTTTCGCCCAAAGACTGCAAATGGTCACATTTACCAGTTACTATTCATGAGACTTAAAATTTCTAACCTTAACCAACGCTTGCCTACCGAAATTTCGGCAGCACTTCCCCTATATATGCGACACCCCGAGAATACAACTCGGCTCAGAATAACAACAATCAACCCAACAACAATAACAACAACAACTACAAAACGCAATAAGGCATAACTAGTCCTCCTTCCAACCTAGTGTAACAACTCTCATTTCCGATCTCACATTTCCAACCCAATCTCAATATTTTCATATTCACTACTAATCAATATCGTTACAATGTCATTTGGAAGCATATCATTTCTACAATATATACACACGATATACAAAAATATACAAAATTTCCACCAACACCATAATTCACCTAAACTTCCAAATCACATTATTTTCCTTCCAAGCTTACTAACAACAATCATATTTCACATTTAAAACCATAATCAGATACTCATATAAAATCATGAAAAATTAATATAATTTCTCATAATTACATGCAAGCACTTCCAATGTCAATCCAAGTCATTAAACCTTTATTTGCATCACAAAGGTCACAACGACACAACTAACAAACTAAATGAACTTGAATTCATTTTTCCTCCACACCAACATGGCTCACGGCCAACACATCATTTACACACACACACACCATCCTTCCATGATTCTCATCTAATTCTAATTATTATAACACATACACTTATTCCATAACACAAAATATAGAATTCATACCTTTTCTTTAAATTCCAACTTTCCGCAAACGTGGTTCTTTCGCCAAACTAATTATACCACATTGAAGAGCGTCTTGAACTTGTTACTAATTCAAGAAGAACAAGGTTTTTGGACCCAAGATGATGCACACAAATTTTTTTTCTTCCTCCTTCTCTCTTGGCCGTGAGGCCTTCTTCTTTTTTCCTCTCAATTTCTTTTTGTGTTCTTGAAGTTTCTAGTGAAGATGACTCATATATGGTCCTTTATTATAATTTTGCACATGGAAATTAATAAAATTCCATGGGCTTGGACCTCAAAATGGCCGGCCACCCCTTCTAAAATTGGGCCTCATTTTTCTTTCCATTTTGTGAGCCCAATTCATTAAAATTCTTATTTTGTAATTCCCGGTACAAATTTCCAAAATTTCAATTTTTGCCCTTGGTCTCCTTCCATATTTTCTACATCAATATTTTCCATGCACAACTTATGTATGTATTGAACCAAATCAAAATATAGCCTTGTCTTTAGCTTGTCACAATTATTTCAAACAAATTTTCAAATATGCAAAATTGCGGGATATAACAGCAGGAGACACATCCGGAAACTCGCGTACCACTGGAATCGAATCAAGAGATGGAGTATCTGCATTGGTGTCACGAATATGTACCAAAAAAGCTAAACAACTCTTCTCTACTAGCTTTCTAGCATGAACATAGGACATAACTTTCTTAGGGAGGGGACTAAGGTTACCCTTCCACTCAAGTCTAGGTGCCCCGGGCATAGCTAAGGTAACGGTCTTAGAGTGACAATCAAGAATGGCATAATGCGAGGACAACCAACTCATGCCTAAAATAACATCAAAATCTACCATGTCTAGGATCATTAAATCCGCCCAGGTAGTATACCCCATAAAAGTAATCGCACAAGAAGGGTAGACGCTATCCACTACCACAGAATCCCCTACCGGAGTAGATACATAAATAGGGGCATTAAGGATATCACACAGCATCTCCAGACCCACAACACAATATGTAGACACATAAGAAAAAGTAGAGCCCGGATCAAATAAAACAGAAGCCATTCGGTCGTAAACTGAGATAGTACCTGTCATGACAGCATCGGAGGCCTCAGCCTCGGGTCTACCTGGGAAAGCGTACAAATGACCGCGCCCTCCTATAGCTTGTGAACCACCACGATTACCCTATTCGATCTGGGCTCCACCCCTATCGGGTTGCTGTTCGCCTCTACCTGCCCGAGGACCGCCTCGCGAAGGCTGGGAACCACCCCTACCTCTGGTGTAGCCGTCCCACCCTGTCGGTGCGTGATCTTTACCCCTCAGTCTGGTGTAAACGGAGCTTGGGAAGCCTGATACTACGTCCCCTGCCCACTCTACCTATGTCTGGGGCAATACTTCTTAATATGCCCTATCTCACCTTACTCGTAACATACACGGTCCAGGGTAGGTCGCTGAACATAAGCTGATGAAGCAGTACAGCCTCCATGCTGACCGGAAGCTTGATAATTTGCCCCTGATGGGCCCTCAGATGACACTTGCATCGCGGACTGAACCGGATGCCCTGAATATATGTGCAAACTCGGACCTCTCGATAAAGTGTTGCTGAAAATCCCACCCCTTCGGGCCTTCTTTTCTACCTGCTTCGCATGACATTCCTACTTAATGCCCTCAATGCCATGGACATGCTCCACTACCTCTTGGAATGAAACCCCAGTGGCTACAAACTGATAGATGAAGTCCAGTGTTCAACATTTTCATGAAACGTTTGATCATCTCCCCCTTAGTGGGCAGCAACTGAAGGGCATAGGTGGAAAAGGAGTGAAAATGGGAGTCGTACATAGCAACAGATGAGTTCCCCTGATCCATGCTAGCGAACTCATCCTTCCTCTGGTCCCTCAGGGTATGCGGGATGTACTTATCAAAAAACACAGAATAGAACTAAACCCAAGTCAACGGAGGAGATCCAGCTAGCCTACACTCCACATATTCCCTCCACCATAGCTTGGCATTACCCAAGAACTGGAAGGTCGCCAACTCTACACCGTGCTTGCCCACAGCCCCCATCTTATGGAGCCTCTCATGACAGTCTATGATGAACTCATAGGCATCCTCTGACCCAGTACCATAGAAAGCCAGAGGCTTCATTTTAGTGAACTTCCAAAACAGATCATGCTCCTTACTGGTCATCACTGGCCCCGCAACTGGCTTCGGAAAGGCCTCAAAACCAGGAACTTCCTCCAAAAGAGGTGCCACTGTTGCGGCGTGCTGAACCCCCGGAGCTTGAACTCTATCCGGACCTAGGGCTGCTACTCCTACGCCCCTACCTGTTGAACGACTGGTATAGCTTCGGCATGTACTAACCCATGCAACCAATGTAGCACCTGTGCCATAGCATTTGGTATGCCCTAAGCAGCTGCAGCTCTTGGCGGAACTGGTACGACCGCTGGCTGGGCTTGTGCTGCTGCATCTCCCGTTGCCTCATTAGGAACCACTGAAGGCACGGGATCATCCACTGGGACTCTGCCCCCAGCTGGGGCTTCCCCTCTACCAGCTCCTCCACCTCCTCCTCATCCTCTAGCTACTGCCGAGCGTGTTCTCGCCATCTTCGAGAGAGTGAAGGACAATTAAATACAAATTTGAATCAGTAGATACCAATTGGAATCAAATAGCACGAAAGAAAGAAAAGATAATTTTCCTAGTGTCCGGTAGCCCCTCAAAGATAAGTACAGAAGTCTCCACATCGATCCGCAAGACTCTACTAGACATGTCCTTGTACGACGAGATCGACGGACCTAAAGCACTAATACCAACTCTGTCACGACCCAACCCGTCATGACTTGCACCCAACCAAATCGTAGTGGGCGAACCAACACACAAGTCATCTCTTCATTCATGTCCGATTTTATATTAACCAAATTAGTCAATTGTTACTCATTTAAGAAGAATATAACCAAAATAAGTCATGCCATAAAAATACTGAAGTAAGTACGAAAGTTCTAACTATTAAAAAAATCCCCAAAATTCGAAAGTCATCGTACGAGGACTCTAAACTAGAACACGTCTAAGGAATGAAATTTGTCTAATAAATATCCATTATGTCTAGAAGAGGAAATAGACATCATAAGAGGAAGATCTTCGGGCGGCCAGGCATGGATAAAAGCTCACCCTAAATCTGTCAGCACCTGCCTCAACGCAAGATGTGAGGACGGGTAGTAGCCTCTGTATCACAATCTACACTCAAAACAATGCAACAAGGTAGTCTTAGTACAAACACTATCTACCGGTAGATATCATAGGCCGACTAAGATTAGTATCATACATATCTCAAAAATTAATAGAATAAACAACCAGCCAACAGACATGAAATAAATAAACTACAACGAATCAGCGACGAATAATCACCAATCAAATCACCAATCAAGAAGCTTGAAGAAAACAAAAGACCACCCCATTTTCGGCCAAGAGAGGGAGAAAAAGAAGATCACAAATCTTGATCAAAAAAATTGATTCTTCTAGTATTCCTACTAATTCAAAGGCCCTCTTCAACGTGGTATAATTGTTGAAACAAGAAAACCGCTCTTTGTCGCAAAATCATAACCCTAGCTAAGTTGGGAAGTTGAGAAAAAAAGTAAGATTTAATCCTCTTTTATATGTTATAAATTGTTCATATATGTTGTAGTATGTAGAAAAGAATGAAAACCATGAAAATAGGGGTGTATGTGTGGTGGCCGTGTGCATATGTGTGTGTAGGAGCAATGAACCAATTATTTTATCTAGCAATTTGGTTGTTGTTGACATGTATTCTATGGTGAAAATGAGAGTTTGATAACTTAAACGGATGTTGGAATTGTTACGGGCTGATTTGGAGGCCAATGTAATTCTAATATCGTTTCTTGTTTTTGCGGGAATAACATTGTTAACGTGTGAATTGTTAGCGTAGTTCATGAGTGTGGAAGATAAAAATGCATTGTGATTATCCTTGTTGGAAATTGGAGGTTTCGGGTGGAATATGGTAGGTTGGTAGAATTATTCGAATATCGCGTAGATTGTTTGGAATGTTCTTGAATTGTGTTTGAATGATCTCGGGTTAGTAATGGATATGTGAGCATTGATATTGGCATGAATATACGTAGTTGAATTGAATGTTGATGAACAATGCGGAGAAGAAAGTTACTAATGTTATAATGCGTTCTAAATTGATTGTGATGTTATTGGTATGGTTGTTGGTATTGTTGTTGATGTTTTGGCCGAGTTAAAATCTCGGGGATGTTGAATTTATAGGGGAGATTCTGCCCAAATTTTTGTAGACAAGTGTTAGCTTAAGTTTAAACTCCTAAGTGCCTATAGCTAATGTTGGTATCTATGGACATATTGTAGATCTTGGAAAATCCGGAACTTGTGTTTGAAGTAGCTTAAGGAGTGAACGAGGTATGTAAAGCCTACCTTTCTTTCTTTTGGCATGTCCTAGTCATAATAGGTTATGATACGAGTCTTGGGGAAAACTCCATTCTTAGAAATCCGAGCATAGTTATGACCCTTATTCATTTCAATGCAATTGAATTATGAACTTTATGCTTTGATGAAAAATAGCTTAAACACTTGTTACTTCTAAAAGAGTCTTAAGCCATAAAACGTCCGCAACTTTTACAAACGGAACCGGATTGCCCTGAAACTTTCATGGATGACTTCATAAGGCCTAATGTTCGTAATTTATGTACGCCACCTCGACTTAACCCGAGGTGGGCCCACAATTCCCGAAACCTTCTTGTATTGTTCTATTTGACTTATTCCCGTACGATAATTAAAAGAAACCTTTGGTTATTGTTCCGACTACTAAATGATAGTTGTTTTAACTATTCCATTGAATCCTATGATATATTTTGATATGTACAAATGATCTCAGAAGCTTTTCTTTGACATAATCCGTCGTAACATCCGAAAGGTACGCGCTATGACTATCGTCTGAATCCCTTTCTAGATGACCTATCGTTCGGACTATTCTATCGTGTCTTTCTAAATATTTTATGATGCATATAGTTTCTCACTACTCTACTCGTGGATGCCTCAATGCTTCCTTCACTGAGCCCGGGCCAGGATATGTTATCACGCGTAATCCACTGCATTGTTCGCCGTGCCTCGATGTGAGGGGGCAAGTATAGCATGTACATGGGTCCGGAGTATGATGTGCCATGTACATATATTCTGATATTTGATGATATGATATGATATGGCCATCTGATATGTTACAGAGCTATTCCCTACTCTGGAGTTCTGTTCACCGAGTCCCATAAAGGGGGCCGGATATTGCATATGTTTTTGCATACATTATTTATGTCTTGTAAATATGCATTTTGATATTCTGGACACTGCACTCATTTTCTATACTTTCTGTTCCGGTTATGATTCTGTTTACTGTACTCCATGCTTTATATACTCAGTACATATTCCATACTGACCCCCTTTCTTCGGGGGCTGCATTTCATGCCCGCAGGTACAGACGCTCGTTTTTCTGATCCGCCCGCTTAGGACGTCTACTCAGCTGTCTCGGAGTGCTCCCTTGTCCGGAGCCCATATTTTGGTACAGACTTTTCTATTGTACATATATATGTTATTCAGGGGTATGACGGGGCCCTGTCCCGTCTTATGATTCTGTTGTTATTCATAGAGGTCTGTAGACATGTATGTGGGTTGTGTATATGTCTTGGGTTGATATATTCTGTGACAGCCTTATCAGCTTCCACGCGCTACATCTGTTTATCTGCGATAGTTAATAACGTCGTTCGACTTCTATATCTGTATACTTTGTTTATATGCTGGTTTGGGTTATTGGGTACATACGGGTGTCCAGCTCGGACACTAGACGCAGCCTACGGGGTTGGGTCGTGACAAAAGTGGTATCAGAGAGGTTCGTCCTCCGAGTTTCTACAGACCGTGTCTAGTAGAGTCTTGTTTATCGGTGTGTTGTGCAGCACATCTATAAACAGGAGGCTACAGGACATTTAGGATGCTACCCTTCGTTCTTATCTTAGATCGTGCGATAGAGCTGTATTATCAGGTTGACTTCTCCCTAATGAATTGTTATTTTTTCAGCATGCCTCCGAAAATGGCGACAGCTGCCCAGAAGGGCAAGTCAGTAGCAGCGGGAGTGACTAGCCAGGCCCAGAGGATTACCAGGGCCCGTGCCCAGATTATGCCCTAGATTATGCCCCAGTTGATTAAGGCTTCTGCTACCGAGTCTGTCGAGTTGGCTTTATATCGATTGCACGATGTAGCTGCTAATTGGTACGAGTCCTGGGAGTTGTCCAGAGGCGACAGCGCTCCCCCAGCAGTGTGGGACGAGTTTACTGAGGCCTTTCTTGGCCACTTTCTGCCTCCGGAGCTGCGGCGAGCTTGGGCTGACAGATTTTTACTGCTGAGACAGAGGGGCAGGAGCGTCCGAGAGTATATCCTAGAGTTTGACTCATTGGCCAGATATGCACCCGCTATGGTAGCTGATATGACTGACAGGATGCACCGGTATATAATGGGGCTGGACCGTTATTTGGTCGATAGTTGTCTGGTGATGGCTGCTCAGCCCAGGATGGATATTGCCCGTATACAGGCGCACGCCCAGGGTATGGAGGACCGACATAAGGGGCGTCAGCCCGACAGAGATCCGGACCGGAGCCAGCCCAAGAGGGCCAGATCAGCTAGGTATTCTGAGGAGTTTCAGAGTAGGCCGTCTCAGCAGCAGGGTAGCAGACATCCTTCCCAGCCGGCACGGAGCAGACCTCCGCAGTTCCCAGGCAGGAGATTTGATAGCCCAGGGTATTCAGGATCAGGTCAGAGCTCCAGGGCTTCGGGTTCGCGGATGGACAGGAGTTCCGGTCAGACGAGGCCACCCAGGCCTCAGTGTTCTTATTGTGGGAGGCACTACCCTGGAGAGTGCTATCGTGCTACAGGTGCCTGTTTGCGGCCGTCAAGGCCATACTGTGAGAGAGTGCCCATATAAGGGCAGTCCAGGTGGTACGGCTCAGCCTACTGGGTCAGCTGCTGGTTCTTCATCTTCGTCCGTAGCTATGCGCCCTACGGGGCAGGGTACACCGACACCAGCAGGCCGCGGTAGAGGCCGTGGTGGAGCTTCCAGTTCTAACGGTCCTTCGAACCGCATATATGCTTTGGCCAGCCGCCAGGATCAGGAGGCGTTGCCAAATGTAGTTACCGGTACATTATTGGTTTTCTGCCGATCTGTATATGCATTGATAGACCCAGGTTCTACTTTATCATATATTTCTCCCCTGATCGCTAGTAAAATTGGGATAACATCTGAACCTATAGAACCGTTCGAGGTAGCTACACCGGTAGGGGAGTTTGTCGTAGCGCGGCAAGTATATAGAGATTCCTCGGTAATTATATGTGGCCGTTGCAATAAGGCAGATCTGGTAGAGTTAGATATGATTGAATTTGATGTTATTATGGGCATGGATTGGCTAACTTCCTGGTATGCTAATGTTGATTGTCAGAAAAAGGTAGTTCGCTTCCAATTTCCTGGCGAACTAGCTATAGAGTGGGCAGGTAATACAGCATCACCGAAAGGTAAGTTTATTTCATACCTTAAGTCGAGGAAGATGATCAGAAAGGGGTATATTTATCATCTGGTTCGGGTACAAGACTTGAAAGCAGAAGCACCGACTCTTCAGTCAGTCCCAGTGGTTAATGAATTTCCAGATGTATTCCCAGATGAGCTTCCAGGTCTTCCTCCGGAGCGGGAGATAGAGTTCACTATCGATGTGCTGCCAGATACTCAGCCTATATCTATTCCCCCGTACAGAATGGCACCTGCAGAGTTAAAAGAATTGAAAGAGCAACTGAAGGACTTATTAGAAAAAGGCTTCATCAGACCCAGCACCTCGCCTTGGGGAGCCCCGGTATTATTTGTAACAAAGAAAGATGGGTCACTGCGGATGTGCATCGATTATAGACAGCTAAATATGGTAACCATAAAGAATAAATACCCCATCCCCAGAATTGATCATTTGTTTTATTAGTTGCAGGGCGCTAAGTGTTTTTCGAAGATAGACCTGCGGTCAGGCTACCACCAGGTGCGGGTAAGAGAGGCTGATATTCCAAAGACAGCATTCCGAACCCGATATGGGCATTATGAATTCAGAGTGATATCTTTTGGGCTGACTAATGCTCCAGCGGTATTCATGGATCTGATGAATCGAGTATTCAGGCCGTTCTTGGATATGTTCGTGATTGTATTTATTGACGATATTCTAGTATACACACGGTCAGAGGAGGAACACACAGATCATCTGAGGGCGGTACTTGCGGTACTTCGGCATCAGAAATTATATGCCAAATTCTCTAAATGTGAATTTTGGCTGGCTTCAGTGTCATTCTTGGGACATATTATTGCAGCTGATGACATTCGAGTGGACACACAGAAGATTGAGGCCGTAAAGAATTGGCCTAGACCTACGACGCCCACTGAGGTACGTAGTTTTCTGGGATTAGCAGGCTATTACAGAAGATTTGTGGAAAGGTTTGCTTCGATTTCAGCGCCGTTAACGAGGCTAACTCAGAAGGGAGCTAAGTTCTAGTGGACTGATGCTTGTGAACGAAGCTTCCAGTTGCTGAAAGAGAAGTTGACTACAGCTCCAGTTCTGACTCTTCCGAAGGGACTAGATGGGTATGTTATTTATTGTGATGCTTCCGGCGTTGGGTTAGGTTGTGTATTAATGCAGCACGGCAGAGTTATAGCCTACGCTTCCCGGCAACTCAAAAAGCATGAAAGAAATTATCCTACCCAAGATCTGGAGCTAGCAGCGGTAATCCATGATTTGAAGATATGGAGACACTATCTATACGGCGTCCATGTTGATATTTATACGGTTCACAAGAGCCTCCAGTATATCTTTCAGCAGAAGGAGCTGAATTTGCGGCAGAGGAGGTGGCTGGAGCTGCTGAAAGACTATGATGTTGACATTCTATATCATCTGGGGAAAGCCAATGTTGTAGCAAATGCACTTAGCCGCAAGTCTATGGGCAGCTTGGCAGATTTGCAACCAGAAAGGAAAGAAATAGTACGTGATATTCACCAGCTAGCTAATCTTCGAGTTCGTCTGGCTGATTCTGGAGGTACGAGGATCTCTGTCCGAGGGGTTGCTGAATCATCTATTAGGGAAGAAATAAAGCGACACCAATATGAAGACCCTGTTCTAGCACAGTACAGATACAGAGCCCTTGGAAAGAAAAAGACTCCGTTCGAGTTTACACCAGAAGGAATATTATTATATAGAGACAGGTTGTGTGTACCTGATGTTGCAGGGCTACGGCAGCAGGTTATGGGCGAATCACATTATGCCCGTTATTCTGTTCATCCGGGATCGACGAAGATGTACATGACCTCAGATGCCTGTACTGGTGGGATGGCATGAAAAGGGACATCGCAGAGTTCATTGCCCAATGCCTGAATTGTCAGCAGGTTAAGATTGAACATCAAGAGCCGGGTGGACTGTTACAGGAAATGGAAATTCCGACGTGGAAGTGGGAAATAATTAATATGGATTTCATTACAGGTTTACCTCGCACTGCACGGAAGTATGACTCCGTATGGTTTATTGTTGATAGGCTGACAAAATCATCCCATTTTTGTCCGGTCAGAACTACTTATTCAGCTGAGGATTATGCCAGGTTATATATTAAAGAGATAGTGAGACTTCACGGAGTTCCTGTATCTATTATCACCGACAGAGGTGCCTAGTTTACAACTAATTTTTGGAGATCATTTCAGGAAGGATTGGGGACCCAGGTAAGTCTTAGCACATCGTTTCATCCTCAGTCTGACAGGCAGGCCGAGCGCACTATACAGACGCTAGAAGATATGTTGCGGGCCTGTGTTATTGATTTCAGAGGTAGCTGGGATGATCATCTGCCACTGATTGAGTTTGCTTATAACAACAGCTACCATTCTAGCATCCAGATGGCACCGTACGAGGCTCTGTATGGCAGGAAATGCAGGTCACCGATCGGCTGGTTCGATGTTGGCAAAACTAAATTAATCGGCCCAATATGATCCAGCAAGAAGTGTATAAGGTGAAACTCATTCTAGAACGGTTTCTAGCAGCTCAGAGTCGATAGAAATCATATGCAGATAATCGACGTCGATATTTAGAGTTCCAGGTCGGTGATTGGGTATTTCTGAAGGTATCACCTATGAAGGGTGTTATGAGATTCGGTAGGAAAGGGAAGCTCAGTCCGAGATATATTGGCCCTTACCAAATCATCCGTAAGGTAGGCAAGGTTGCCTATGAATTAGACCTACCATCTTACTTGGAAGCAGTGCATCTAGTGTTCCACGTGTCTATGCTTCGCAAATACATTGGCGATCCTTCCAGAATATTTCCAGTAGATGATATTCAGGTGACGGAGGAACTATCTTACGAAAAGCAGCCTATAGCCATCCTGGATCGTCAGGTGAGGCGATTGCGTAATAAAGATGTAGCTTCCGTTAAGGTACTGTGGCGGAACAATAACAGGGAGGAGATGACCTGGGAAGCTGAAGAGGAGATGAAGAAGAAGCATCCTCACTTGTTTCCTATGCCCACAGGTAATCTAAAATTCCTTAATTGGTTATATTGATTGATGAATATATTAGATGTGTTGTCCTTAAAAAGAAACTCCCTCGAAATGCTTATAAGACCTTATAAGACTAATTTAACATTCGAGGATGAATGTTCTAAAGGGGGGGAGGATGTTAGACCCCGTATTTTGCACATTCGGATAATTTGAGATAATTGCGACTAGTAAGAGATAAGGCAATATTTTTGATCTTGTGTGATACATAAGTTGTTCATGAAAATTTTGATGTGGAAATATTGAGGAAGGCTAAGGGCAAAATTGGAAACTTGAAAAATAGTGTCACGAACTACAAAAAAAATAGTCATGAACTAATTGGGCTTGGAAAAAAAAAGAGAAGAGAAAAGAAAAAAAATAGTGGGCTTGGACCAAGGGCCAAGGGTGGCCGGCCCCTTAATGGGCCAAGGCCCATGTGGGGGTTTAATTTATGGACTTAAAAGATGACTAAGTCATCTTCAACTCATAGAAAAATCAAGAAGCTTGAAGAAAACAAAAGACCACCCCGTTTTCGGCCAAGAGAGGGAGAAAAAGAAGATCACAAATCTTGATCAAAAAAATTGATTTTTCTAGTATTCCTACTAATTCAAAGGCCCTCTTCAACGTGGTATAATTGTTGAAACAAGAAAACCGCTCTTTGTCGCAAAATCATAACCCTAGCTAAGTTGGGAAGTTGAGAAAAAAAGGTAAGATTTAATCCTCTTTTATATGTTATAAATGGTTCATATATGTTGTAGTATGTAGAAAAGAATGAAAATCATGAAAATAGGGGTGTATGTGTGGTGGCCGTGTGCATGTGTGTGTGTAGGAGCAATGAACCAATTATTTTATCTAGCAATTTGGTTGTTGTTGATATGTATTCTATGGTGAAAATGAGAGTTTGATAACTTAAATGGATGTTGGAATTGTTACGGGCTGATTTGGAGGCCAATGTAATTCTAATATCGTTTCTTGTTTTTGAGGTAATAACGTTGTTAACGGGTGAATTGTTAGTGTAGTTCATGATTGTGGAAGATAAAAATGCGTTGTGATTATCCTTGTTGGAACTTGGAGGTTTCGGGTGGAATATGGTAGGTTGGTAGAATTATTCGAATATCGCGTATATTTTTTGGAATGTTCTTAAATTGTCTTTGAATGATCTCAGGTTAGTAATGGATATGTGAGCATTGACATTGGCATGAATATACGTAGTTGAATTGAATGTTGATGAACAATGCGGAGAAGAAAGTTACTAATGTTATAATGCGTTCTAAATTGATTGTGATGTTATTGGTATGGTTGTTGGTATTGTTGTTGATGTTTTGGCCGAGTTAAAATCTCGGGGATGTTGAATTTATAGGGGAGATGCTGCCCAAATTTTTGTAGACAAGTGTTAGCTTAAGATTAAACTCCTAAGTGCCTATAGCTAATGTTGGTATCTATGGACATATTGTAGATCTTGGAAAATCCGGAACTTGAGTTTGGAGTAGCTTAAGAAGTGAACGAGGTATGTAAAGCCTACCTTTCTTTCTTTTGGCATGTCCTAGTCATAATAGGTTATGATACGAGTCTTGGGGAAAACTCCATTCTTAGAAATCCGAGCATCGTTATGACCCTTGCTCATTTCAATGCAATTGAATTATGAACTTTATGCTTTGATGAAAAATTGCTTAAACACTTGTTACTTCTAAAAGAGTCTTGTGCCATAAAACGTCCGCAACTTTTACAAACGGAACCGGATTGCCCTGAAACTTTCGTGGATGACTTCATAAGGCCTAATGTTCGTAATTTATGTACGCCACCTCGACTTAACCCGAGGTGGGCCCACAATTCCCGAAACCTTCTTGTATTGTTCTATTTGACTTATTCCCGTACGATAATTAAAAGAAACCTTTGGTTATTGTTCCGACTACTAAATGATAGTTGTTTTAACTATTCCATTGAATCCTATGATATATTTTGATATGTACAAACGATCTCAAAAGCTTTTCTTTGACATAATCCGTCGTTACATCCGAAAGGTACGCGCTATGACTATCGTCTGAATCCCTTTCTAGATGACCTATCGTTCGGACTATTGTATCGAGTCTTTCTAAATATTTTATGATGCATATAGTTTCTCACTACTCTACTCGTGGATGCCTCAATGCTTCCTTCACTGAGCCCGGGCTAGGATATGTTATCACGCGTAATCCACTGCATTGTTCGCCGTGCCTCGATGTGAGGGGGCAGGTATAGCATGTACATGGGTCCGGAGTATGATGTGCCATGTACATATATTCTGATATTTGATGATATGATATGATATGGCCATCTGATATGTTATGATATGTTACAGAGCTATTCCCTACTCTGGAGTATGATGTGTTGTGGCGCCAATGATGGGGTGGCGACCACGTTCTGTTCACCGAGTCCCATAAAGGGGGCCGGATATGGCATATGTTTTTGCATACATTATTTATGTCTTGTAAATATGCATTTTGATATTCTGGACAATGCACTCATTTTCTATACTTTCTGTTCCGGTTATGATTCTGTTTACTGTACTTCATGCTTTATATACTCAGTACATATTCCGTACTGACCCCCTTTCTTCGGGGGCTGCATTTCATGCCCGCAGGTACAGACGCTCGTTTTGCTGATCCGCCCGCTTAGGACGTCTACTCAGCTGTCTCGGAGTGCTCACTTGTCCGGAGCCCATATTTTGGTACAGACTTTTCTATTGTACATATATATGTTATTCAGGGGTATAACGGGGCCCTGTCCCGTCTTATGATTCTGTTGTTATTCGTAGAGGTCTGTAGACATGCATGTGGGTTGTGTATATGTCTTGGGTTGATATATTCTGTGACAGCCTTATCGGCTTCCACGCGCTACATCTGTTTATCTGCGATAGTTAATAACGTCGTTCGACTTCTATATCTGTATACTTCGTTTATATGCTGGTTTGGGTTATTGGGTACGTACGGGTGTCCAGCTCGGACACTAGTCGCGGCCTACGGGGTTAGGTCGTGACACCAGCATAAACCTCTGCTCTAGAATGAACTTCGGAAGCGGCCCATAACATTTTATCTCTCATTTTAGAAATGAACCTCGGATCACGAACCCATAATATAGGTCACATTTTCTCCTTTCCATGGCTCTTTACATGACAGTATTTCTTACCTTCTCATTGTCAATGCTCAAATCATTATTTCATATCACAATTCCGCCAAGAAGGTCATATTAGCTTCTCATCACAACAATATCTACTGTAGATTCAACACACACGAATAGGGCATGAAGTCTACACTGTCACCCAATCAATCATATATAGAAGTTCTGACACACAATTTCATGCTTGAAGACTGAACATGCTTTCTCCTATAAAATTCATAATACATACAATAACCTAATCGAAGTCTAACTTAGGTAGACTACAACCTACCTCAAACGTAGAGCTGGAACCAAGAAAATCACTACACTACAGCATTTCCCTTCCTAAAAGCCTCGGAATGCTCAAAGTCTAGAAATAGACAATGAGTCACAATTACCAATTCAAGAATACCCTTCCCTTTACCCCATTCCAATGGGTGAATGATTTTTTAAGTGTAAAGCAACCTAACAAGGGCCTTAGTAATCATTAATCGTCTAATTTTAACAATATTAAATCAACATTCCAACTACATGCAGTTTCATGGTTAAGCTACCATTTTTATAGAACCCTAAGTCTCAATTTACTTAGTGCATGGCTCTAAGGGTGCAGTTCATGATTAAGAGGAGTTAAACCAAGCCATTAGATGATAATTTAGTGATAACAATCATAACCTAACAAGTTTAGAAGGTTTATCAACTGCTAGGGTTAACATTACTAATTTCACCATGGAAGACCTATAAAAAGGGATGATAATCATGATACAGAATGATTGAAAAGGATGAAAAAGACTTACCTCTCAAGAGTTTTCTTGCCCTAGCTTGGAATTTCACCCTAGGCGCTTGTGGGGAACTGTGTTGGTGTTTTGTGAATAAAGAATGTGAGACTAAGTCTTTAAAAATCGCGTTACTGGTTTTCGTCAACCGAACAGTGATCGTTTCATCGTTGCAGCAGTCCCGCTATAGCGGACCCAGAGATTTTCACCCACCGCCATGGCGGTCCATCCAACGCTATGGCGGCATCGCCGTAGCGAACCATTGCCCGCTATAGTGGCCACAAGGAAAGTGGTTGACCGCTGGCGGCGATGAACCCACCGTTACAGCGGTACCGCCACAGCGGAACCATTTGGGCAGTGAGCTCGACTTTTGCCCAGTTTTCCACCCTTTCACTCAACATTTCATCCGAGGCCTCAGAAACACAACCAAAACATGTACATAGACATAAAATCATCATACGAAAAGACAGAAAATCATCATATGAATCCACCCATGGCCTCAAATTTCCCAACGGAGTTCTAATTTCCTACGTCACCCCCCGACGAATTCAACAAGATTAAACAAAAATCACAAGCAAGTCAAGTTTCAGCTCTTAAGCTTACACAATTGAGTTTTTACTGGCTCATTCTACCCTTGGAAAGGCTCTATTCGGTGGGGTGATCCTATGTTTCCTAGAACGACCCGAAGGGTCGTTACACTAGATACCAATTGAAACACCATTCGTCCCCAAACCGACAAGGATGCGGAATCTAGGGAGAAGTTACCTGACTCGGTGAAAAGTTGAGGATATTTGCGACGCATATCAGATTTTGTTTCCCAAGTAGCTTCCTCTACCGGACGATTCTTCCACTGAACTTTCACGGAGGCTATTTCCTTAGACCTCAACTTGCAAACATCCCTATCTACGATAGCAATAGGCTCTTCCTCATATGTTAAATTCTCATCTAACAAAACCGAATCCCAACGGATTATGTAAGAACCATCGCCGTGGTACCTCTTCAACATCGAAACATGAAATGCCGAATGAACGCCTGATAATCCTGGAGGTAAAGCCAACTTGTAAGCCACCTCTCCCACATGCTTGAGCATCTCAAGCGACCCAATGTACCTCGGGCTAAGCTTGCCCTTCTTTCCAAACCTCATCACACCTTTCATGGGTGAGACCTTCAACAATACTTGCTCCCTCTCTTCAAACTCAAGATCTCTGACCTTGCGTTCTGCATATTCCTTCTGCCTACTCTGCGTTGCCAGAAGCTTGGCTTGAATCACCTTCACCTTCTTTAGGGACTCTCTCAGAAGATCGGTATCCCAAGGTCTCACCTCGAACGCATCAAACCATCCAATGGGAGACCTATACCTCCTTTCATACAATGCTTCAACTGGGGCCATATCAATACTCGAGTGATAACTATTATTGTATGTGAATTCGGCCAAAGGCAAGAATTGATCCCAATGCCCACCAAAGTATATCAAATAAGCACGAAGCATATCTTCAAAAACCTTAATAGTCCGCTCAGACTGCCCGTTAGTCTGAGGGTGGAAAGCGGTACTAAGATCCAACTTTGTACCCAACTCCTCATGCAAACACTCCCAAAACCTGGATGTGAACGTTGTGCCCCTATTGGATACTATAGAGATAGGAACCCCGTGAAGCCTAAGCACCTCTCCATGGCTATTCTTTCACACTTTCACTCAGGAATGGGCATCCTCTGAAGTGTACACCCTAGGTTTCTGATGCTCATACTTCACTTGTTGGCAATTCAGACACTGAGCAACAAACTCTACTATATCACGCTTCATCTTATTCTACCAGTAGTGTTGCCTCAAATCGCGATACATCTTAATATCACCAAGATGAATAGAATATCTCAGATTATGAGCCTCTGTTAGAATGGCCTTGATCAAATCGCCCACATGTGGCACGCACACTCGCCCCTTAATCCATAACACCCCATCCTTATCGATCACGGCCTCTTTCGCCTAGCCACGCAACACCTTGTCACGTATTTTGCACAACTTAGCATCCTCAAACTGCTTTGCCTTGATCTGTTCTAAAAACGATAACTGAGCCGTAGTAGTGCCAAGATGAATAGAACATCTCAGACTATGAGCCTCTGTTAGAATTGTTACACCCCGCGTTTTCAGAGCAGGAGTATGACATTTACCTCACCGTAGTAAGGGAGTGTCGGAGACGTCCCATAATGTTTTGAAAAGCACAAGCCATGGAAAGTACGTAACAACGAAGAAAGAGGGTGAATTACGATCTCGTAAGTCGTAATCGGGAAAGAGTATTTTGAAACACGAGAACATGATCATTATTAGTATAATAAGTGATAAATATCATGTATGGAGAGTTTCGGAATATTTCGAGTTCGAGCAATTTGAAGAAAATAAGTTCGATGAAAATTTGAGAAATGCTGGAAAGATGTTTAGTCAACTTTGGAGGGGTATATATCCATATATATTTGGAGTTTTAAGGCGTTTCAAAAGCCTAAAATGCAGTTCGTCGAGTTTAGTTTATAATGTAACAAACCGCTCGTTGATAGGACCTCGGAGGAGAGAATTATAGACGTTACAAACTGAACTGTCGCGCAGAAACAGCACTGCTACAGTACCGCTACAGTACCGTAGCAGTACTGTAGCTACAGTGACGCCGTTTCAGCCCTTATAAAAAGGGAAAACCCCCATTCTTATCATCAAAAAACTTCTCAAAACTTCCAGAAAAATCAGCCATCAAAGGGCTCCTAAATTCCCCATAAAAGTGAAGGATTTTGAGTGAATTTAAGGCTACGGAATATCAATCGAAGTCCGAGCAACGCATAGTCACAAATATGATTTCATTTTGGAGTTGGAGTGGCTTGGAAACAAGTAAATGTTGAAGATTTGGCTACCTTCATGAAAAACAAGGTATGAATTTGTTGAATCTCTTTCTCTATCAATATGAATTAAGAAATAATGGCAAGAACAAGGTGATTGTTTGTTGTATTGATGTTGTTAATTTGTGGGTTGAGATTTGAAGAGAAATTGGACGAAATATACATATATCTATCTTGTAGGATGTTGGGGATGTTATTATTGATGTTGTTAGTACTAATTTCAACTTCTTTACGGAAATAAAGTTATTAAATAGTTGTATCACAAGTGGGTTGGTTGAGAAATTTGGAAAATAGTGTGTTGGTTGTTTTATGGCATATGGTGGTGTTGGAAATGATATTACGCCTATTGGTATTATTGAAGAATAATGTTCTTGCATGGATAGTATGTAATGATATTGGTATGATGTCGTTGGAATATATACTATAAGGTTGTTATCGTGTTCATTGGAGTCGGAAGGTTTTGAAGAAGGTAATAAATTGAAATCATTCATCTTGGATGAAATATGTGAATTGCTAGTGCGATTGTTGATTATGTTAATAGTTTGGCCGGGTTTGAATTCCCGGATTGTGTTGGTTGAGAATTTGGCTATGTTGAATGTTGAGGATGGTATATTTACAGAGGAAATGCTGCCGAAATTTCGGTAGCCAAGTGTTTCCTTAAGATTTCAACTCTAAGTATACTAATGAGAGTTTTGGTAAAAACGACCAATTTGCAGATTTTGACGAAATTGTGACGTGAATTTGGAATAGCAAAAGGAGCGGAAAGAGGTATGTAAGGCTTCACCCTTCTTTCTATGGCATGTCTTAGTTGAAATAAGTTGGGTACGAGCCTCGGGGACAACTCGGTTCCCCGGAATCCGCACCTAAAGTTTTCCACTTTTTGTTCAATAGAATTGAACTAGAAAGTGTGCCAATTGTTGGAAAAACCTCCTACACCCTTAGAACTTGTATAAATGGGACCCGATTACCCTAAGACCCTCACAAGTAACGCTATGACACGTAATATATGTAAATCGTATACGCTACCTCATCCGGCCCGAGGTGGGCCCGCTACTCTCGGATTTTTCCTTACAGTCTTGCTTGACTTACTTGAAGTGAATCCAAAGGGAACCTTTGATCCCGATTTCAATACCAAATGATAAATACTATGACTCCTCTAACGAGGGCACTTCCATGACGATAATGATAACAATGATGTTAGATAAGAGAATATGCCTATGATACGTACTACCGGAACGACTCTATGACTAAGATGACTAAGCTAAGTATCTTATGTAAACATGAAAATGATAAACTAATTTTTGAATCTTATTTATATTTCCTAGCTATGACTTTATTTTCTAAAAGATTTCAAAGTCTATGAACCGTCATCTATGATGCCCCGATTTCATTCTACGTTTACTTTAATATTATTCCCCGTTGGTAGTCTCACCTTAAAATACTCGTTCCTTCAAGGTGAGACAAAGCGATCACGAGTATTCTATAATATAATTGGAGGTCACCGACCTTACGTCACTCCGATGACTACATGATTCTTCTTTGGGCTTTCCTGCGTGCCTATGAGACATATGTATATAGGATACGTAAATGCATATAAGACATGTAAATGTATGTAAGATATGTGTATATATTTTTTTAAAACATGCACATGACGAAAGAGCTAGAGCGCTATAGACGCTGATGTACCTACACGACACACGTATATGTATATGATAAAAGAGCTAGAGCGCTATAGACGCTGATATATGTACATGATATATGCATGTGTATACGGGGAAAATAGAGGTAAGGGCAGAGCGTTATGAACGCATATCCACCTGATCAGTTGGCATTACATGATATGATATCGTCCCGGACGCGGGATGCCCGGACGCGGGATGTGTATATTTATGGTTAAATGGATCGGCTGCCGACGCCTCGGCAATATGAGATGTCCTATTTTATATGTATATGTATATGAACAAGGAATGATTCTTAAAGGAAAGCTAAGTACGCATAGCACCTGCCAAGGGTATATATATATACAGGTTATGTTTCTATCCCAGGACATGTGTTGTAACTCTCTTATGTCATTATACATGATTCATATTTTCTGTATATTACTATTCATGCCTTACATACTCAGTACACTATTCGTACTGACGTCCCTTCTTGTGGACGCTGCGTTTCATGCCGCGCAGGTCAGCAGACAGGCGGATTTGATCCTTAGAAGCTCTACCAGCAGTGTTGACAGTGCTCCAGTTATTCCGGAGCCTCACTTCCTTGGTACTATTTTGTGTATATATATTCGGGCATGGCAGTACTCAGCCCTTTCTATGTATAAGTGTACTACGTCTAGAGGCTCGTAGACAGATATGTACAGTCAGTTAAGTATAGTTAGGTATATGGTGTTTTGGCATGCTAATGTTAATGTATAAGTGATAACGAAGTTTATTAGTCTATGTTCAGAATGACGCCGCTAATGTTAATGTTAAAAAAGAATGGCTCTGTTTACATGGCTTGCTAAGAGGTAAAGGTAAAACGATAGACAAGGGGTGCTCGGTACAAGTATCGGGTACTCGTCACGGCCCCTAGACGGGTCGTGACAGAAGTGGTATCAGAGCAGTTCGGTCCTAGGGGTTTGTCTACGAGCCATGTCCAGTAGAGTCTTGTTTATGGGTGTGTAGCGCGCCACACTTATAAACGGGAGGCTACAGGGCATTTAGGAAATATGACCTTCTTTGTGTCCTAAGATCGTGCGATAGAGCTATGCTATCAGGTTTCCATATCCCTTTCCAAATCCTATGCTATGGTTTCAGTACTGTCGATGAAGAGATCAGCTTCAAATGATGGGGGCACTAGTAAGGCCCCTAGAGTATCTCCAGAGCCGAGTAGGGGGAGCCTCGGCTATTCGATTGAGTCAGACCCATCAGAGGACCCAGCCACAATTCCTCCAGAGTTCCTGACTCCCAGAGCAGAGGATCCTGCGGAGGATAGCTATGATACAGACCCGTCAGATCACTCTTCTGGGACGACGGAGGAGGAGGCATCTGGGGATATGCCAGTTGCTCCTGTGATGGAGCACCTTGCCAGTCCGGCCACCTCGGAGAGTGCTACAGATTACTCCTGTCCCTTGTCCTGGCCATCAGTGAACCAGGAATCGCCTGGTTATCTATACTCTTCCGATTCGAATGCGAGGAATGACGAGGGTCAAACGAGCGGCGAACAGACAGATGAGAATGTGCAGCATACTTCACATGGTAGCTCCCCGGACCAGTCTCGAGATTGATCGGCTACAGGTATATGAGATTTTCTTCGAAACTTTCTATGCATACGTGATCTCTATAAAATTACTAATTAATGACGGTAGACAGAAATTCAAAAGAGGCCAAAGACTTAGCGGTTATGAGTAATGGTGACTGAAATGTTTCCGCCACCAGTGCAAAATTAGAAACCCCGGATAAAAGGGTAGTTATATATATGGATGGGAGTAAAGAGTGAAGATTTAAATAGAGGAAATATGGAAATCGTATGGTTAGGAAAGTGAAGATAGGAGCGGGACCCGCCGTGAGGACGTTTTGGGAGTTGCTAGAACCCCGACTTACCTTAAATGATGTGACAAAGGTCGTGCGGGGCAGTCGATATGATTATACCGGCATTCACGTATTAAAATGCACTAAAGTTTCAAGGTTAAGCGTGCTAGGGTGAGAGCAATATCACGATGGGTGACCCCCTGGGAAATATGCTGAAAATGTCATAAACGGGGAAACAAGAGACGAATGTGAAATTAGGTATCCTAAGGTAAATTAGAGCGTATGAAGTGGTTAAAAACCCTATAGAAGTCGGGTAAGTGGAGATGGACTAGGCTAGCAGAAGGGGAGAAAGCATGTCAGGGCTTCAGGACTAAAGAAAGCTTGATTGGCTTCTGGAAGTGTTGGTAAGTAAAATAGTGATGGAAATGTATATATGTACATGACATCTTATCCGTGACAAATTGGTTACAGACAAAAGAAAGAATGAAAAGATCCGAATTCACTGCATGACTAAGAATCGTGGTTATTCTTCGACAAACTTCTGAATTCACCCCTAATGTATTAGCCGAACTAAGGATCAGAACTTTAAGAGTAGATTGAAGGAAATGAATCATTAAAGAAGAGGTTTGAGATGTTTTTGATATAAGTACACGAATTTCCATTAGTTAGCCAAGGGCCAGAAGTCCAATTGAAGGAAAGACAAATTAAGCGAGACGTTTCGGTGTTAAATCAGTTGAAGGATAAAGTACCGCAAGGATTAATTCAACTGCTATAGAAAGCAAAGGATGCTAAAATATGACCAGTCTCGAGGTTATTTTAAGGGAGGAAGAATAAGAAAAGAGATGACCTTGAGTGCAGGCATAAATTTTGGCTACAAAAGAGGAAGGATAAACTGCGTAATTCGAATAAGTTCAGTTTTAAATGATCAAGTAAGGATGCAAGTAAATAAAGTAAATACCGACAAATACGGGTAAAAACATTGATATCTACCTCGGAGCGAACTCTGCCTCAACATTCGAGGACGAATGTTTTAAAGGGGGGGAGGATGTTACACCCCGCGTTTTCAGAGCAGGAGTATGACATTTACCTCACCGTAGTAAGGGAGTGTCGGAGACGTCCCATAATGTTTTGAAAAGCACAAGCCATGGAAAGTACGTAACAACGAAGAAAGAGGGTGAATTACGATCTCGTAAGTCGTAATCGGGAAAGAGTATTTTGAAACACGAGAACATGATCATTATTAGTATAATAAGTGATAAATATCATGTATGGAGAGTTTCGGAATATTTCGAGTTCGAGCAATTTGAAGAAAATAAGTTCGATGAAAATTTGAGAAATGCTGGAAAGATTTTTAGTCAACTTTGGAGGGGTATATATCCATATATATTTGGAGTTTTAAGGCGTTTCAAAAGCCTAAAATGCAGTTCGTCGAGTTTAGTTTATAATGTAACAAACCGCTCGTTGATAGGACCTCGGAGGAGAGAATTATAGACGTTACAAACTGAACTGTCGCGCAGAAACAGCACTGCTACAGTACCGCTACAGTACCGCTACAGTACCGTAGCAGTACTGTAGCTACAGTGACGCCGTTTCAGCCCTTATAAAAAGGGAAAACCCCCATTCTTATCATCAAAAAACTTCTCAAAACTTCCAGAAAAATCAGCCATCAAAGGGCTCCTAAATTCCCCATAAAAGTGAAGGATTTTGAGTGAATTTAAGGCTACGGAATATCAATCGAAGTCCGAGCAACGCATAGTCACAAATATGATTTCATTTTGGAGTTGGAGTGGCTTGGAAACAAGTAAATGTTGAAGATTTGGCTACCTTCATGAAAAACAAGGTATGAATTTGTTGAATCTCTTTCTCTATCAATATGAATTAAGAAATAATGGCAAGAACAAGGTGATTGTTTGTTGTATTGATGTTGTTAATTTGTGGGTTGAGATTTGAAGAGAAATTGGACGAAATATACATATATCTATCTTGTAGGATGTTGGGGATGTTATTATTGATGTTGTTAGTACTAATTTCAACTTCTTTACGGAAATAAAGTTATTAAATAGTTGTATCACAAGTGGGTTGGTTGAGAAATTTGGAAAATAGTGTGTTGGTTGTTTTATGGCATATGGTGGTGTTGGAAATGATATTACGCCTATTGGTATTATTGAAGAATAATGTTCTTGCATGGATAGTATGTAATGATATTGGTATGATGTCGTTGGAATATATACTATAAGGTTGTTATCGTGTTCATTGGAGTCGGAAGGTTTTGAAGAAGGTAATAAATTGAAATCATTCATCTTGGATGAAATATGTGAATTGCTAGTGCGATTGTTGATTATGTTAATAGTTTGGCCGGGTTTGAATTCCCGGATTGTGTTGGTTGAGAATTTGGCTATGTTGAATGTTGAGGATGGTATATTTACAGAGGAAATGCTGCCGAAATTTCGGTAGCCAAGTGTTTCCTTAAGATTTCAACTCTAAGTATACTAATGAGAGTTTTGGTAAAAACGACCAATTTGCAGATTTTGACGAAATTGTGACGTGAATTTGGAATAGCAAAAGGAGCGGAAAGAGGTATGTAAGGCTTCACCCTTCTTTCTATGGCATGTCTTAGTTGAAATAAGTTGGGTACGAGCCTCGGGGACAACTCGGTTCCCCGGAATCCGCACCTAAAGTTTTCCACTTTTTGTTCAATAGAATTGAACTAGAAAGTGTGCCAATTGTTGGAAAAACCTCCTACACCCTTAGAACTTGTATAAATGGGACCCGATTACCCTAAGACCCTCACAAGTAACGCTATGACACGTAATATATGTAAATCGTATACGCTACCTCATCCGGCCCGAGGTGGGCCCGCTACTCTCGGATTTTTCCTTACAGTCTTGCTTGACTTACTTGAAGTGAATCCAAAGGGAACCTTTGATCCCGATTTCAATACCAAATGATAAATACTATGACTCCTCTAACGAGGGCACTTCCATGACGATAATGATAACAATGATGTTAGATAAGAGAATATGCCTATGATACGTACTACCGGAACGACTCTATGACTAAGATGACTAAGCTAAGTATCTTATGTAAACATGAAAATGATAAACTAATTTTTGAATCTTATTTATATTTCCTAGCTATGACTTTATTTTCTAAAAGATTTCAAAGTCTATGAACCGTCATCTATGATGCCCCGATTTCATTCTACGTTTACTTTAATATTATTCCCCGTTGGTAGTCTCACCTTAAAATACTCGTTCCTTCAAGGTGAGACAAAGCGATCACGAGTATTCTATAATATAATTGGAGGTCACCGACCTTACGTCACTCCGATGACTACATGATTCTTCTTTGGGCTTTCCTGCGTGCCTATGAGACATATGTATATAGGATACGTAAATGCATATAAGACATGTAAATGTATGTAAGATATGTGTATATATTTTTTTAAAACATGCACATGACGAAAGAGCTAGAGCGCTATAGACGCTGATGTACCTACACGACACACGTATATGTATATGATAAAAGAGCTAGAGCGCTATAGACGCTGATATATGTACATGATATATGCATGTGTATACGGGGAAAATGGAGGTAAGGGCAGAGCGTTATGAACGCATATCCACCTGATCAGTTGGCATTACATGATATGATATCGTCCCGGACGCGGGATGCCCGGACGCGGGATGTGTATATTTATGGTTAAATGGATCGGCTGCCGACGCCTCGGCAATATGAGATGTCCTATTTTATATGTATATGTATATGAACAAGGAATGATTCTTAAAGGAAAGCTAAGTACGCATAGCACCTGCCAAGGGTATATATATATACAGGTTATGTTTCTATCCCAGGACATGTGTTGTAACTCTCTTATGTCATTATACATGATTCATATTTTCTGTATATTACTATTCATGCCTTACATACTCGGTACACTATTCGTACTGACGTCCCTTCTTGTGGACGCTGCGTTTCATGCCGCGCAGGTCAGCAGACAGGCGGATTTGATCCTTAGAAGCTCTACCAGCAGTGTTGACAGTGCTCCAGTTATTCCGGAGCCTCACTTCCTTGGTACTATTTTGTGTATATATATTCGGGCATGGCAGTACTCAGCCCTTTCTATGTATAAGTGTACTACGTCTAGAGGCTCGTAGACAGATATGTACAGTCAGTTAAGTATAGTTAGGTATATGGTGTTTTGGCATGCTAATGTTAATGTATAAGTGATAACGAAGTTTATTAGTCTATGTTCAGAATGACGCCGCTAATGTTAATGTTAAAAAAAAATGGCTCTGTTTACATGGCTTGCTAAGAGGTAAAGGTAAAACGATAGACAAGGGGTGCTCGGTACAAGTATCGGGTACTCGTCACGGCCCCTAGACGGGTTGTGACAAGAATGGTCTTGATCAAATCGCCCACACGTGGCACGCACACTCGTCCCTTAATCTGTAACACCCCATCCTCATCGATCACGGCCTCTTTGGCCTCGCCACGCAACACCTTGTCACGTATTTTGCACAACTTAGCATCCTCAAACTGCTTTGCCTTAATCTGTTCTAAAAACGATGATTGAGCCTTAGCACAAGCCAACACCCCTCCTGTGCTAATAATATCTAGCCTCATAAAACTGTTAGCCAGACTCTGAACCTCTCTAGCTAACGGACGCTCCAAAGAAATCAAACGAGCCAAACTTCCCATACTAGCCGACTTCCTGCTCAACGCGTCAGCCACTACATTTGCCTTACCAAGATGATACAGAATGGTGATGTCATAATACTTCAGCAGTTCCATCAATCTCTGCTGCCTAGTGTTCAGATCCCTCTGGGTGAACACATGCTACAAACTGCGATGGTCTGTGTACACGTCACAATGGACACCATACAAGTATTACCTCCAGATTTTTTAACGCAAACACCACTGTTGCCAACTCTAGATTATGAGTAGGATAGTTCTTCTCATGCACTTTCAACTACCGAGAAGCATAAGCAATCACCTTCTTTTCCTACATCAAACTAGTACGTAAACCAGAATGTGAAGCATTACAATAAACAACAAAATCCTTTCCTTCCCCGGGCAATGCTAGAATGAATGTTGTAGTTAGCAATGTCTTGAGCTTTTGAAAGCTCTCCTCACACTCATCGGACCACTAAAACAGTACTTCTTTCTGAGTCAAGTAGGTCAAATGAGAAGCAATAGAGGCAAACCCTTTCACAAACTGACGATAGTAGCTAGCTAGACTCACGAAACTACAAATATCGATCACTGATGTGGGCCTAGCCCATTCCCTTAGTGCCTAAATTTTCTGAGGATCCACCATATTACCCTCTTTTGAAATAACATGCCCCAAGAAGGACAGAGAAGAAAACAAGAATTCACAATTTGAGAATTTAGCATACAGCTTCTACTCCCGCAATACCCTAAGAGCAATTCTCAAATATTTCTGAAGCTCTTCCTTACTTCTAGAATACACCAGGATATCATCAATGATCACTATTACGAAAGAGTCTATAAAGGGCTTAACACTGTTCATCAAATTCATGAATGCAGCTGGGGCATTATAAGGCCGGATAGAGATAGGACGAGACCCTGGGTCTAAATCAATCCTAAAATCAATTTCACGATCAGGTCGCATATCAGGCAAGTCCACAAGAGACACATCCGCAAACTCGCGTACCACTGGAATCGAATCAAGAGATGGAGTATCTGCACTGGTCTCACGAATATGTGCCAAATAAGCTAAACAACCCTTCTCAACTAGCTTCCTAGCATGAACATAGGATATAACTTTCTTAGGGAGGAGACTAAGGTTACCCTTCCACTAAAGTCTAGGTGCCCCGGGCATAGCTAAGCTAACGGTCTTAGAGTGATAATCAAGTATGGCATAATCATATGCATGTCAACATCATATATCATATATACATATAACGTGTCCCGACCCTCTAGTGAGGGACTCGGTGAATAGAGTCATCATATGCCATCCTGGACGCCACCCCCGTATCATCATATCATCATGTCATCATATCATATATATATATATATATATATATATATATATATAACGTGCCCCGGCCCTCTAGTGAGGGACGCGGTGAACAATGCAGTGGAGTATGCACGAGAACGTGTCCTGGCCCGGGACTCAGTGAAGGACATATTGAGGCATGCACGAGCAGAGTAGTGAGAAACTATATGCAAATAAATCAATTTTTAAGACTCGATAGGTAAGTACACTAATCGACACTTGAAGGATCATAAACACGTTTCGAGTCAATCCGAGTTAGCATAAGAAAGTTATGGACGTTAACCCTTGTAGAACCCTTTTTGGAATTGGGACTCTCTATGCTTTGCTCGTTATTCAATCATACAATAAGCTTGACTGTACTAAGTAGGCTAGTGTCAAGAAGTGAATAAGAATCGTAAACAAGCTCGGAACTAAAGAATAGAGTTACCCCAAGACGTGTGTCATACCTTACTTAGCTCTAGGACATGCCAAAAGAAGGAAAGGGTAAGTCTTACATACCTTGCCCACTTCCTAAGCTAATCCGAACTTAAGTCTCGGCTTTCGTAAGATCTACAACAACGTCAAACGATATCAAACATTAGCTATAGGTATTTAGGAATCCGGTTCTAAACTAGCAATCCACCTACAGAAATTTGGGCAGTATTTCCCCTATAAATTCAACCATCCCCGAGAATTCAACTCGGCCAAATCGTCAGCAACAATACCAACAACCATATTGACCACTTCAACAATTAGTTCGAATTGCATTCTAACGTTAGTAAACCTTTCTACATAATTCGACGACATTTCATTTACATTCAAATCAAGCACAACAACACAATTCGCAATCTTCCAAGCTCAATAAAAACAACAACAACACATTCCTTGCTCCCAAGTTCATGAACTACACCAACAATTTACACGTTAACAACTTCATTCTCATGATTACAAGAAACCATATTAGAATCACATTAATTCCTACAACAACCCACAATCAATTACAATGCCAACTTGAACCATTAAACCTCCATTGCATCATAGAATCCACAACAACAACAACTAAAATGCTAAGTAAAATTAATTCATCCCTTCCACACAACACAACCACCTACACGGCTACAACTCAACACACATAGTTTAATGAATTTCATCCATCTCTAAACACTACAACATGCACAAATCATCCATGACACACGAAAGAGAAGATTAAACCTTACCTTTTTCCACTTATCTTCTTACTTGGCTAGAGTTGTAAATTGCACAAATGAATGGTTTGATTGCTCCAACAACTACTCCACGTTAGTGAGGACCTTCCAATTGGTTGAATTACTAGAAGAAAATATTTTTTTTGATCAATTTTTCATGGGACCAATTTCACCTAGCCTTGGCCGAATGGTTCCCCCTTTTTTTTTCTCCAAGTTTCTTCAAGTTTCTAGTGTTGGAAAAGATGAATAATGAGCCTTGCTTGGTCATCACCCATCTATATATATATATATATATATATAAATACACGGCCCATACAAAGTGAACACATGCCCCACCTCATGGCTTGAAGCAATTGGCCAAGGCATTGGTGGGAGCCCACACCAAGCCACACGGCCACTTGTGGCTTTTTTTGTGGTTCATGAAGAATTAATTTCCTAATTCCAAATTTGCCCTTAATATTCCATACCAATAATATTCCTAAGTAACTTGTGTGTTAAACAAAATCGAAAGTATAGCCTTGCCCTTAACTTATCGCGATTTTCTTGAAATATCCGAATGTACAAAATGCGGGATATAACATCCTCCTCCCCTTTAGAACATTCATCCTCGAATGTCGGATTAGTTGTATAGGGTCTTATAAACACTTCGGGGGAATCTTTTTTTTCTTTATAGCTATCACACACAGTTCATCTATCAATCAACATAACCAATTTAGAAATTTATTTTACCTGTAGGTATAGGAAACAAGTAAGGATACTTCTTCTTCATCTCTTCTTCAGCTTCCTAGGTCATCTCCTCCCTGTTATTGTTCCGCCACAATACCTTAACGGAAGCCACATCTTTCGTACGCAGTCTTCTCACCTGACGATCCAGTATGGCTAACGGCTGCTCCTCGTAGGATATCTCCTCTGTCACCTGGATATCATCTATGGGAAATACTCTGGAAGGGTCACCAATACATTTGCGAAGCATAGACACGTGGAAGACTGGATGCACTACTTCTAGATCAGATGGTAAATTTAATTCATAGGCGACCTTACCAACCTTACGAATAACCTGATAAGGTCCAATGTACCTCGGGCTAAGCTTTCCCTTCCTGCTGAATCTCACAACACCCTTCATGGGTGACACTTTCAGAAATACCCAATCGCCAATTTGAAACTCTAAATGTCGACGTCGACTATCCGCATATGATTTCTGTCGACTCTGAGCTGCTAGTAACCGTTCCCGAATGAGCTTCACTTTATCAACTGCTTGCTGAACCATGTCCGGGCCAATTAACTTGGTTTTGCCAACATCGAACCAACTAATCGGTGACCTGCACTTCCTACCATATAGAGCCTCATACGGTGCCATCTGGATGCTGGAATGGTAGCTATTATTATAAGCAAACTCAATAAGTGGCAAATGATCATCCCAGCTACCCTTGAAGTCAATAACATAGGCCCGTAGCATATCTTCTAACGTCTGAATAGTACGCTCGGCTTGTCCGTCAGATTGCGGGTGGAATGCGATACTAAGACTTACATGGGTCCCCAATCCTTCTTGAAATGATCTCCAGAAGTTAGCTGTAAACTGAGCTCCTCTGTCAGATATAATAGATGTGGGGATTCCGTGAAGTCTTACTATCTCCTTAATATATAACCAGGCATAATCCTCAACCGAATAGGTGGTCCTGATTGGGAGAAAATGGGCGGATTTCGTCAGTCTATCAACAATAACCCATATAGAGTCATACTTCTGTGGAGTGCGCGGTAAACCTGTAATGAAATCCATATTGATTACTTCCCACTTCCAATTCAGAATCTCTATCTCCTGTAACAACCCACCAGGTTTCTGATGCTCGATCTTAACCTGTTGGCAATTTGGGCACTGAGCAACAACCTCTGCGATGTCCCTTTTCATACCATCCCACCAATATAAGCATCTGAGGTCGTGGTACATCTTTGTTGATCCCGGATGAACAAAATAGCGGGCATAATGTGCTTCTCCCATCACTTGTCGCCGCAGCCCCACAACCTCAGGTACACATATTTTGCCTTTATGTAGTAGCACTCCATCAGGTGTAATCTCGAAGTCTTTCCTCTTTCAAGGGTTGTGTCCCTATATTGTGCTAGAACATGGTCCTCATATTGACGTCGCTTTACTTCTTCCATAATAGAGGACTCAGCAACTTCTCGGATAGAAACCCCAGTATCTCCAGAGCCAGCCAAACCGACTCCAAGACTAGCTAGCTGGTAAATCTCACGAACCATTTCTTTTCTTCCGGGCTGCACGTCCATCCGGCTGCCCATAGACTTACGGCTGAGTGCATCTGCTACTACGTTGGCTTTTCTAGGGTGATACAGAATATCAACATCGTAGTCCTTCAGCAACTCTAGCCACCTTCTTTGCCTCAAATTCAGCTCCTTCTGCTTAAAAATATACTGAAGGCTCTTGTGGTCCGTATAAATATCGACATGGACGCCATATAGATAATATCTCCATATTTTTAAAGCATGCATTACTACTGCTAGCTCCAGATCATGAGTAGGATAGTTTCTTTCATGCTTTTTGAGCTGCCGGGAGGCGTAAGCTATAACCCTGCCATGCTGCATTAATACACAACCTATCCCAACACCGGAAGCATCGCAATAAATGTCATAACCGTCTGGTCCCTCGGGGAGAGTCAGAACTGGAGCTGTAGTCAACTTTTCTTTTAGCAACTGGAAGCTTCGTTCGCAAGCATCAGTCCACTGGAACTTAGCTGCCTTTTGAGTCAGCTTCGTTTATGGCGCTGCAATCGAAGCGAACTTCTCCACAAATCTTCTATAATATCCTTCCAATCCCAGAAAACTACGTACCTCAGTAGGGGTCGTCGATCTCGGCCAAGCCTTTACGGCCTCAATTTTATGTGTATCCACCCGAAGGCCATCAGATCCAATGATATGCCCCAAAAATGCCACTGAAGTCAACCAGAATTCACATTTAGAGAATTCAGCATACAATTTCTGGTGCCGGAGTACCCCAAGTACCGCCCTCAGGTGATCTGCGTGCTCCTCTTCTGATCTTGAATAGACCAGGATATCATCAATAAATACAATCACGAATATATCTAAGAACGACTTGAATACCCGGTTCATCAGGTCCATAAACACTGCTGGGGCATTGTTCAGCCCAAAGGACATCACCCTAAACTCGTAGTGCCCGTATCGGGTCATGAATGCAGTCTTTGGGATATCTACCTCTCTTATCCGCACCTGATAGTAGCCTGACCGCAAGTCTATCTTCGAGAAACACTTAGCACCCTGCAATTGGTCAAATAAATCGTAGATTTTGGGGAGGGGATATTTATTCTTTATAGTCACCTTGTTCAGCTGCCTATATTCAATACACATCCGTAGCGACCCATCTTTCTTCCTCACGAACAGTACCGGCACTCCCCAAGGTAATTTACTGGGCCTGATGAAGCCCTTCTCTAACAAATCCCTCAACTGCTACTTCAATTCATTCAGTTCTGCAGGTGCCATTCTGTAGGGAAGAATAGATATAGGCTGAGTATCGGGCAGCACATCTATCGTGAACTCTATCTCCCGCTCAGGTGGAAGACCTGGAAGCTCGTCTGGAAATACATCCGAAAATTCATTGACTACCGGGACCGACTGAAGAGTGGGTGCCTCTGCTTTCGTGTCATGCACACGAACCAAATGATAAATATACCCTTTCTTAATCATCTTTCTGGCCTTGAGGTATGAAATAAACTTACCCCTCGGCGATGTTGTACTTCCCGTCCACTCTAAAATGGGTTCTCCTGGTAACTGGAAGCTAACTACTTTCTTCTGACAGTCGACGTTGGCATAACAAGAAGCTGGCCAGTCCATACCCATAATAACATCAAATTCAGTCATATCTAGCTCTATCAGATCCGCTTTGGTGCAACGGCCACATATATCTACGGAATAGTCTCTATATACTCGCCTTGCTATAACGGAATCTCCTACCGGTGTAGCTACCTCGAACGGTTCTATCGGTTCGGGCTCTATCCCAATTCTACTAGCAACCAGGGGAGAAATATATGATAAAGTAGAGCCTGAATCTATCAATGCATATACATCTCGGGAGAATATCAATAATATACCTGTAACCACATTTGGTGATGCCTCCTGGTCCTGTCGGCTGGCCAAGGCATATATGCGGTTCGAAGGACCGCTAGAACCGGGAGCTCCGCCATGACCTCTACCGCGACCTACTGGTGTCGGCATACCCTGTTTCATAGGGCGCATAGCTACAGAGGAGGAAGATGAACCAGCAACTGACCCAGTGGGCTGGGCTGGACCACCTGGACTACCCCCAAATGGACACTCCCTCATGATATGGCCTTGACGGCCACAAGAAAAACATGCACCGGTAGCGTGACGGTATTTCCCCAGATGGCACCTGCCGCACCGAGGGCACTGAGGCATGGGTGGCCTCGTCTAACTGAACCCTCTGCTCAACTGCGAACCCGTAGCACTGGTGCTCTGACCAGTTCCTGAATATCCTGTGCTATCGAGTCTCTTACCAGTAAACTGTGGGGGTGCATTTCGTGCTAGCTGAGAAGGATGCCTGGTATGCTATTGAGGCTGCCCGCCTCGAAACTCCCCGGAATAACTAGCTGATCTATCCCTCTTTGGCTGGCCCCTGTCGCGATCTCTATCGGGCTGGCGTCCTCTGTGTCGACCCTCCATCCCCTGCGCATACTTCTGTACCCGAGGGATGTCCATCCCTGGCTGGGAAGCCACTGCCATGTAGTTATCAACCAGATAATGATCCGACCCCATCACATATCGATGCATCCTATCAGTCATATCAGTTACAATACTGGGTGCATATCTAGCCAAAGAGTCGAACTCTAGGCTGTACTCCCGAACGCTTCTGCCCCTCTGTCTCAACTGTAGGAATCTGTCAATCCTAGCTCGCCACACCTCGGGAGGAAGAAAGTGGCCGAGAAAGGTCTCTGTAAATTCAGCCCATACCGCAGGGGGAGCACCCTCACCCCTAGACAACTCCCAGGACTCATACCAATTAACAGCCACATCACGCAACCGGTATGAAGCCATATCGACAGACTCGGTCTCAGAGGCTTTGATTAGCCTCAGCGTGCGTGCATCTGTCGAATAAACTCCTGGGATCTTCCTCGGGCTTTGACCCGTAGAACTCTGGAGGATTACAAGTCAAGAAGTCACGAACCCTTAAGCTGTCATGTCTATCCACATAATCACCTCCTGGTCCAGGCCTGTGAGCCTGCCCTCCTACTAATCTAGTCAGCAACTGTACTGCGTCTCTCATAGCTCTATCCTCCGCCCCTAAATGAGGAGTTGGAGGCCCAGGTGCTGGAACCTCAGGGACCGGCGGTGGAGCCGCCCCCCGACCTGGAGCTGTCGCTGCCCTAGGTTCCTCTGGAAGTGGCCTTGTCGAAGAACTCGCAGACTGGAGCACAACCTCGGGCATGATCTGGGCGCGGGCCCTAGTAACTCTCCTAGGCTGGCTAGTATCCCCTGCCGTTGATTTACCCTTCTGGGCAGCGGTCGCTTTCTTCGGAGGCATCGCTGTAAACATAGCAATTTATTAGAGAGGAACCATCCTAATAATACAGTTCTATCGCACGATCTAGAGTAAGAAACATCCTAAATGTCCCGTAGCTTCCTGTTTATAGATGTGGTGCACCACACACCGATAAACAAGACTCTACTAGACACGGCCTGTAGACATTCCGAGGATGAACCGCTCTGATACCACTTCTGTCACGACCCAACCAGAGGGCCATGACAGGTACCCAGTATTAACTATCGAGCACCCCTTATCATACTATCTTTCGTTCAACCTATACTGTCACGACTTAACCAGTTAGACATTTATCATACTTGTGTTTAGCATATTAAGGGTTTTTATAGTGCAAGACAAAACGTTGTATAAACTGTCACATATGATATCACACACAAGCCGGTCAGGCTATCATAATGCAGGAAATTGCCAAAACGTAATCCACACTGACATAACTGAACGATGACCTCCCATGACCCACATATATGTCTACAGGCCTCTAAGAGTAACAACAGTGTCATATGGCGGGACAGTGCCCCACCGTACCGTAATTAGACATATATATATATACAACAGAAGGATCTGTACCAAAAGTATAGGCTCCGGAACAAGGGAACACTTCAAAGTAGCAGAATGGATGTCCTAGGCTGACGAGTCACCGCAACAAGCGTCTATACCTGTGGGCATGAAACGCAGCCCCCGAAGAAAGGGGGTCAGTATGGAATATGTACTGAGCATGTAAGGCATGAAATACAGTAAAAAGGATCATAACTAAAACAGAGAATTACCAGAAACAGGTATGACTGTTAAAAACATCAATACACTTGCCTTTCGAAATGAAAATCATGCATGTCAACATCATATATCATATATACATATAACGTGTCCCGGCCCTCTAGTGAGGGACTCGGTGAATAGAGTCATCATATGCCATCCTGGCCGCCACCCCCGTATCATCATATCATCATGTCATCATATCATATATATATATATATATATATATAACGTGCCCCGACCCTCTAGTGAGGGACGCGGTGAACAATGCACTGGAGTACGCACGAGAACGTGTCCTGGCCCGGGACTCAGTGAAGGACATATTGAGGCATGCACGAGCAGAGTAGTGAGAAACTATATGCAAATAAATCAATTTTTAAGACTCGATAGGTAAGTACACTAATCGACACTTGAAGGATCATAAACACGTTTCAAGTCAATCCGAGTTAGCAAAAGAAAGTTATGGACGTTAACCCTTGTAGAACCCTTTTTTGACTAGGGACTCTCTATGCTTTGCTCGTTATTCAATCATACAATAAGCTTTACTGTACTAAGTAGGCTAGTGTCAAGAAGTGAATAAGAATTGTAAACAAGCTCGGAACTAAAGAATAGAGTTACCCCAAGACGCGTGTCATACCTTACTTAGCTCTAGGACATGCCAAAAGAAGGAAAGGGTAAGCCTTACATACCTTGCCCGCTTCCTAAGCTAATCCGAACTTAAGTCTCGGCTTTCGCAAGATCTACAACAACGTCAAAAGATATCAAACATTAGCTATAGGTATTTAGGAATCCGGTTCTAAACTTGCAATCCACCTACAGAAATTTGGGCAACATTTCTCCTATAAATTCAACCATCCCCGAGAATTCAACTCGGCCAAATCGTCAGCAACAATACCAACAACCATATTGACCACTTCAACAATTAGTTCGAATTGTATTCTAATGTTAGTAAACCTTTCTACATAATTCGACGGCATTTCATTTACATTCAAATCAACCACAACAACACAATCCGCAATCTTCCAAGCTCAATAAAAACAACAACAACACATTCCTTGCTCCCAAGTTCATGAATTACACCAACAATTTACAGGTTAACAACTTCATTCTCATGATTACAGGAAACCATATGAGAATCACATTAATTCCTACAACAACCCACAAACAATTACAACGCCAACTTGAACCATTAACCCTCCATTGCATCATAGAATCCACAACAACAACAACTAAAATGCTAAGTAAAATTAATTCATCCCTTCCGCCCAACACAAACACCTACACGGCTACAACTCAACACACATAGTTTCATGAATTTCATCCATCTCTACACACTACAACATGCACAAATCATCCATGACACACGAAAGAGAAGATTAAACCTTACCTTTTTCCACTTATCTTCTTACTTGGCTAGAGTTGTAAATTGCACAAATGAATGGTTTGATTGCTCCAACAACTACTCCACGTTAGTAAGGACCTTCCAATTGGTTGAATTACTAGAAGAAAATATTTTTTTGATCGATTTTTCATGGGACCAATTTCAGCTAGCCTTGGCCGAATGGTTCCCCCTTTTTTTTTCTCCAAGTTTCTTCAAGTTTCTAGAGTTGAAAAAGATGAATAATGAGCGTTGCATGGTCATCACCCATTTATATATATATATATATATATATATATATATATATATATATATAATTACATGGCCCATACAAAGTGAACACATGCCCCACCTCATGGCTTGAAGCAATTGGCCAAGGCAATGGTGGGAGCCCACACCAAGCCACACGACCACTTTTGGGTTTTTTTGTGGTTCATGAAGAATTAATATCCTAATTCCAAATTTGCCCTTAATATTCCATACCAATAATATTCCTAAGTAACTGGTGTGTTAAACTAAATCGAAAGTATAGCCTTGCCCTTAACTTATCGCGATTTTCATCAAATATCTGAATGTACAAAATGCGGGATATAACAGATATGATGTTATTTATTGCTCACACTCACCTTATATGTTAGTTCCTTCAAGGTGAGGCAGAATGTCAATAATTTCTCCATAATGAAATCGGGGGATCACGACCTTACGTCACCCCGATAAAGTAAAGTTGTTCATAAGCTTTATGCATGTATTATGAAAAGTATGTTACGATAAGCATATTATGATGAGTACATGTTGATGACATTACACTGCGCCTATAAGGCCGGGCAGCACCGTTAAGGCGGGCGGCTTACAGATGATTACACCGTGTCTATATGGCACGGGCAGCACCACTAGTGGGCGGCATGAGATGGTACCCCGGACGCGGGAGGCCTGGACGCAGGATAATGTTATGATTATCACACCGATCTGATATGTCGGGCAACTTATACATTATTACACCATACCTATATGGGCGGGCAGCTTATATATTTATGCACACATGACATGATGATGACTATGAGTAAGCCAGCATGCATTACATCTTTTACACTTGATAGTCAGATACAGTTATTCCATATTGATACTTCTGGTATATCATTGCCTTATTTCCTTGTTTATGCCTCTAATACTCAGTACAATATTCGTACTGACGTCCGTTTTATTTGGACGCTGTGATCAAGCCCACAGGTAGACAGGGAGGAGAACTCGATCCAGACCAGCAGTAGCTGTCAGCTGATTGAAAGCACTCCTTTGTTAGGAGGTGCTTATGATGATCCTTTTTGTGTATATTCATGTATATGTATTTTTGGGCATGACGGGGTCTTGTCCCTTCCTTATGTATAGCACTCCAGTAGAGGCTCGTAGATGCGCAGTGTGGGTTAGATGGTCTCACGAGATGCTATTATATGTATATATTATTTTTATGGCCGAGAGGCAAATGTATATAAAAGTATTTATGTTTCCATATAAAAATATGATTTTCTTGTAATTTGAGTATAAAGTTGATAAAAGAGTGTTAAATGAGTAAGGTGAGTAGTAGGACGAGTGGTGCTCGGTGGTTAGCCTCGGGTACCCGTCGCGGCCCCTAGCTGGGTCGTGACAAAAGTGGTATCAGAGCGGTTCAGTCCTAGGAAGTGTCTACGAGCCGTGTCTAGTAGAGTCTTGTTTATGGTGTGTTGCGCGCCACATCAATAAACAAGAGGCAACAGGGCATTTAGGAAAAATGACCATCTTTCTTCTTATGCGATCGTGCGATAGAGCCGTGTGTAAGATTTTATCCTCCCTAATAGTGTGTTATGATTTCAGAATGCCGCCCAAGGGAAAGGCTACAGCCGCCCAGAAGGGCAAGACTACGGAAAAGAGGCGGGTAGAAAGAGAGCCTCCGATGGATATAGAAGAAGGCGAATCACATAATGAGGCCTTGTCTAATACTTCTTCTACCCCGCCTAATGTGGAAGAATAAGGAGGAGCTCCAGCTCCAATTCCTCCACCGGTCGCTTTGGGTCAACAAATGACTGAGGCCATTCATTTATTGACACAATTGGTTGCCGCTCAGGCACAATGGCAAAATGCGAGTTCAAGCGATTGGGCAGCAAGTACCAAAGCCCGTTATTTCATGAGTCTAAATCCTCCGTAGTTCTTCGGGTCAAAGCCTGATGAAGACCCGCAAGGTTTCATAGATGGGGTGCTGAGGACATTGAAGATTGTCCATGCCTCTGAAACTAAATCTGTGTAGTTGGCATCTTATAGACTCTAGGATGTGGCAGTTTTATGGTATAACAATTTGGTATTATCAAGAGGAGAGAATGCGCCTCCTCCAGTTTGGCAGAAATTCGTGGATGCTTTTATTCGTCACAATTTGCCACCTGAGGTCCACCGAGCTAGAGCAGATAGATTTCTAAATCTGAGGCAAGGGAATATGAGTGCCTGGGAGTATAACATGCAATTTAATTCTTTGGCTAGATATGCCCCGGTTATTGTGGCCGACATGGGAGATCGGGTACATAGATTTGTAAGTGGCCTAGGGCCACATTTATTCAGAGATTGTTTGACGGCTTCCTTGCATCACGGGATGGATATTTCCCGAATACAGGCCCATGCTCAGAATTTAGAGGGGCGACAACAACCACCAAGAAGTGACCGCGATAACAAAAAAAGGGAAGGCAAGAGGGCTAGATCTATGGGAGCAGGCAGTGGTTATAGAGGGGGATCAAGGCAGATATATTCTGGTTACTCAGGCCAGTCGGTGACTAGTGCAGCTCCTCGATTTACAGGTAGGAGATTTGATCGATCCTTCCGTTCAGGACAGGGCCAGAGTTTGAAGATTCCGGATTCCCAGATCAGGGAAGATTATAGCCATAGGAGACCCCCAGTACCGCGATGCAGCCAGTGTGGTAGATTGCATTCCGGACAGTGTCGCCAGGGTTCGGACGATTGCTATACTTACGACCAAGTTGGGCACATGATGAGAGATTGCCCGTCGATGAGTGGTAGAGTTAGGGTTTAGCCCACAGGTTCAGTAGCTGGTTCTTCCTCAGCACGCCCGACAGGATAGATTCCCGAGATGTCAGCAGGCCGAGGTAGAGGTAGAGGGGCAGCATCTATTTCAGGTGCTTTGGCTGGACGGCAGGATCTTGAGTCCTCCCCGGATATGGTTACAGGTACATTGTCTATATTTTCCCGTGATGTGTATGCATTGATAGATCCGGGTTCTACTTTTTCTTATATTACTCCATATATTGCTGGTCGTATTGGGGTGAAACCTGAGCCAATCAAACCTTTCGAGGTATCTACTCCGGTTGGTGATCCTGTGATAGCAAGACAATAGTATAAAAATTATGTAGTTGTGATATGTGATCGCCAGACCACAGCTGACTTGATTGAGTTGGAGATGTTAGATTTTGATGTAATTATGGGTATGGATTGGTTGGCCTCGTGCTACGCTAATGTTGATTGCCGAACGAAAGTGGTTCGATTTCAATTTCTGGAAGAGCCCGTGCTTGAATGGAAGGGTAGTGCAGCATCTCCAAAGGGTAGGTTTATTTCCTACCTTAAGGCAAGGAAGATGATAGCCAAGGGTTATATTTACCATCTAGTTCGGGTGCATGACACAGAAGGAAAGTCGCCAACATTTCAATCTATTCCGATGGTGAATGAATTTTTGGATGTATTCCCAGATGAACTTCCAGGTCTTCCTCCAGAAAGAGAGATTGACTTCGCCATTGATGTGTTGCCAAACACCAAGCCTATTTCCATTCCTCCTTATCGAATGGCTCCGGCGGAATTAAAAGAGCTAAAGGCACAGCTGAAAGATTTGCTTGAAAAGGGGTTTATTAGACCCAGCTCATCACCGTGGGGAGCACCAGTCTTGTTTGTAAGGAAGAAAGACGGATCTCTACGAATGTGTATCGACTATAGGCAGTTGAACAAGGTGACTATAAAGAATAGACATCCTCTTCCGAGGATTGATGATTTATTTGATCAGCTACAGGGTGCCAAATGGTTTTCAAAAATAGATTTGAGATCGTGTTATCATCAAGTGAGAGTTGGAGAGGCGGATATTCCCAAGACAGCCTTCAGAACGAGGTATGGCCATTATGAATTCCGGGTGATGTCATTTGGATTGACTAACGCTCCAGCCGTGTTTATGAATTTGATGAACAATGTATTCAGGCCTCTCTTGGACTTATTTGTGATAGTATTTATTGATGATATTCTGGTGTATTCTCGGACGAAATTGGAACATGCAGATCATTTGCGAATTGTTCTTGGCATTCTTCAAGCCCGAGAATTGTATGCGAAATTTTCAAAGTGCGAGTTTTGGCAAAATTCTGTGACATTTCTGGGCCATGTTATTTCAAATGATGGCATTCGAGTCGACACTCAGAAAATTGAAGCTGTGAAGACTTGGCCAAGGCCTACGACGCCTACAGAAATTCGTAGTTTTCTGGGTTTGGCAGGATACTATAGAAAGTTCGTAGAGGGATTTTCATCTATTTCAGCCCCATTGACGAAGCTAACCCAGAAGTCAGCCAAATTCCAGTGAAATGATGCTTGTGAGCGCAGTTTCCCAGAGTTGAAAGGCAGATTGACCTCAGCTCCAGTCTTAACACTTCCAGAAGGGTCAGATGGCTATGTGGTATACTGTGACTGTTATATCCCATGTTTTTGCGTATTTGAAAAATATGGAATAATCTTTCCTTGTAGGAAAAAAGGCTATGTTTTTATTTTATTCAACACATGTGTGATATTCATGAAAATTATTGAAGCGGAAATACGGAAGAAGGCCAAGGGCAAAAATTGAAATTTCGGAAATTAGTTTCGGGAATTACAAATAAGATCTATAAATTAATTGGGCTCAAAATATAAAAGAAAAATAGAGGCCCAATTGTATAGGGGTGGCCGGCCATGTTCTTGGCCGCAAGCCCATAAAAATTGATCATGTGATTATCATGTGATCAATAATTATAAGAGGAAACAAACCTTCAATAAAATTCTTGAAACAAAGAAAAATTGAAGAACACCCCAAAAGGGGCCTTCGGCCGAACCCTCTTCCAAAAAAAAATAAAAAAAATTCTAGTTCCTCAACTTTGATCCTAAAAATCTCCTTCTTTGAATTCTTGTTATGCTCAGGGCGTTCTCCGACGCGGTATAATTAGTTAAGCGAAAGAACAACGCTTGCGGCAAGTTGAAGTTTGGAGAAAATGGTAAGAATTTTATTCTTTTGTGTTATGGAATAAGTATATATGATATAGTGATTAGGGTTGCATGGAAATTATGGAAATTGAGGTGTGTGGGTGCATGGTGTGCGTGTGTGTGAAGTGTGTATGGCCGTGAGCCATAGGGGCATGGGAATGGTGAATTATATTTTGTCTAGCTTGTTAGTTGTGTCGTTGTGGCGCTTATGACAAACAAAGGTTTAATGACTTGAGTTGGAATTGGAATTGGTTATGAGTCGTTATGGGAAATTTATGTGATTTTTATATAGTTTTTATGTAATTACGAAAGTGAGATTCTAGAATGTGAATTATTGTTATTGTTATTGAATTTGGAAAAAGAAAATGCAATTTGGTAGTTTTGTTGTAATTGTGGAGGTTTCGGATGGAATATGGAATTGGCCGAATGGCTTGAATCCTTGAATATTTCTTGAATGCTATTTAAATATGTTTGAATAATCTTGAATTAGTTAATGGATATGGAAAATGTTGATATTAGTTCGATAATGTGAAGTTGGAATGGAAGTTGTGGAACTATGTAGCAAAGAAGACTATTTATGTTATAATATGATTTGTAATGATTGTTGATGTTGTTAGTATTGTTGGGTTGTTGTTGTTGATATTTTAGGCCGAGATGATTCTCGGGGATGTTGAGTTTATAGGGAAAATGCTGCCGAAATTTTGGTAGACAATATGAATTTAAGATTGAAATCCTAAAAGCTTATAACTTATATTTGGCAACTATGACCAATTGTAGATTTTGGACGAAACGGGAATTGAGTTTGGGCGAGCGTAAGACGCAATTAAGGTATGTAAAGCTACCCCTTTCCTTCTTTTAGCATGTCGTAGGTGTACTAGGTTTGGATTTGAGCCTCGGGGATTATTCTGTTCATAGAGATCCGAGTTTACTTTTGGTACCATTTCATTCAGCAAAAATTGAATTAGAACCTTTTACTTTGTTGGAAAGAAATGTTCAAACATCTATAATTATCATAAACGTAACCGAATCCCCTTGAGACTTTCGTGAGTGACTCCATAAGGTCTAATACTTGTAAATTTCGTACGCCACCTCGACTTGACCCGAGGTGGGCCCACTAACTCCGAGAATCCTTCGTTTCCCTAATAGACTTATCTTTGTATGATATCAGAAAGAGACTTTTGCTTATGCCTTTGGCTATTATAGAATAGTGTTTTGATTGCTCCATGATATTCTGATTTATATTTTAAACTACAAATACGATTTCAGAAGTATTTTTGTGAGATAAACTCCGTATTGACCAGTTGTTCAGACTAGTTTACCCAACGGGTTGTCATATGATTATATCAAGTTTCATAAATGTTTTGATATGTAAATTGCATTAGTTTCTGCACTACTCTGCTCGTGCCTACTACTATGATATCGATTGCCGGTTCCCGGGCCGGCTTTGTGATCGTGCGTATTATGATACATTCGGCAGTATGATGTGTTACGGTTCCCGAGACCTCGCCATAGGGTCGGGTACCGTTTATGGAGTTATGCTGTGATATGGCCTATGATACGTTTTGATGATATGATATGTTGTGATGATATGTTATGTTCGGGGTTTGTACGGAGATTTGAAACCTTCTGGAGTATGCTGTGTGTGGCACCAGCGTCGGAGTGGTGACCACGTTCCTGAGCCTTATGAATGATTTCTGTTATTTGCATTATGTACATATGGTCTCAGTATGGGTTTTGACATACTGATTCAGCATTTCCCCTTCTGTACCTTATGCTTCAGTTATGGTTGGATTTTTGTATTCTATACTTTACATACTCAGTACATCTTTCGTACTGACCCCCTTTCTTCGGGGGCTGCGTTTCATGCCCGCTGGTACAGACGTTTGTGATCCGCCAGTGTAGGCCCCACATTCTGCTATTTCAGAGTGCTCCCTTTGATCCGGAGCCCACATTTTGGTATATATGTCTTTTGCTATGTATATGCTTCTGTACATTTGGCTATTTGGGGTACGGCGGGGCCCTGTCCCGTCATATGTTTTTGTTTTGATTTGTAGAGGCCTGTAGTCATATATGTGGGTCGTGGGTCCTATGTGTACTCGTTTTGTTCATGATTTGTGTCTTAATGCGGTCCTGTCTGTTATGACGGCCATGGTGGCCCATCTATTTGTATATGTGCTTATATTCGGCGATGTGTATTCCGCCGCCCCTTTGACTTTGATATGATATCTCTGCTTGCGCAACCGCTTAAGGTAATATTTGACTTCAAATCTGTTCAATAATGATTAATATGAAATCTGAGATAATCTATAATATGACGATTTGATTTGTTTGTCTGTCTGGGTGTCCAAGTAGGGCACAAGTCACGGCCCACGGGGCTGGGTCGTGACAAAAGTGGTATCAGAGCGGTTTGTCCTCGGAATGTCTAGAGGCCGTGTATCGTAGAGTCTTGTTTATCGGTGTGTTGTGCACCACATCTATAACCAGGAGGCTACAGGATTTTAGGGTGTTACCTTTCTTTGAATCTTAGATCGTGCGATAGAGCTATGCTATTAGGATGACACTTTTCTGACCGATTGTTGTGTTTTTCAGTGATGCCTCCGAAGAAGGCAATGGCTGCCTAGAAGGGCAAGGCGGTGATGGGAGAGACTAGTCAGGTGCAGAGAGTTACCCGGGCTCATGCTCAGGATTTGCCCGATGTTGTGCCCCAATCGGAGGGTTCTGCTACACCACCGGAGGAGCCTGGAGCAGGTCCATCATTAGCTCCAGACGCTCCAGCGCCCGAGCCTCCAGCTCCTCAGCCAGGGGCGGAGGATAGGACGTTGAGGGAGGCCGTACAGTTGTTGATGACTTTGGTGGCGGGACAGGCTCGCAGACGCGGGCTGAGAGGTGATGATGATGATGACAGGTGTGATAGCCTGAGGGTTCGTGATTTTCTAACATGTAGTCCCCCAGAGTTTTTCGGGTCTAAGCCCGAGGAGGACCCCCACGACTTCATTCGGGGGATGAGGCGCTCATTGGGACTGGTCAGGGCTTCAGAGACCGAGTTCGTTGAGTTAGCCTCACACAGATTACGAGATGTTGCGGCTAATTGGTATGAGTCATGGCAGCTGTCCAGAGGTGAGGGTGCTCCCCCAGCTACATGGGACGAGTTTATGGCCGCTTTTCTTCGCCACTTTTTTCCCTCGGAGTTGCGGAGGGCGAGGGTTGACAGATTTTTGCAGCTGCGGCAGGGAGGTCGGAGTGTTCGTGAGTATAATTTGGAGTTTGATTCCTTGGCTCGATATGCACCTGCTATAGTAGCGGATATGACTGACCGGATGCACCGGTACGTGATAGGGTTGGACCGCTACCTGGTTGACAGCTGTATGGCGATGGCATCGCAGACTGATATGGACATCGCCCGATTAAAGGCTTATGCCCAGGGTATGGAGGACCGGTACAGAGAGGACCGATCGGGCAGAGATCGGGATAGGAGGCCGCCCAAGCTGGCTAGATCAGCAGGGTATTCTGGAGCTTTCCGAGGCGGACAGCCTCAGTCACAGCAGTCAGGCAGATATCCTTCTCCGAGGCCGGGGTACACAGTCCGCCGGTAGACGATTTGATAGTGCAGGACCATCTGGGGCCGGCCAGAGTTCCTGAGCATCAGGTTCGCAGATGACCAGGGGTTCCAGCCAGTCCAGACCACCTAGGCCCCATTGTTCTTATTGTGGGAAATCGCACCCAGGGGAGTGCTACCGAGCTACAGGGGCTTTTTTTTCCTGCGGCCATCAGGTCCATGTTATGCGAGATTGTCCGATGGCGAGTGGTTCTGGTACTATAGTTCAGCTGACGGGATCAGCCGCAAGTTCATCCTCTACTCCCTCAGCTATGCGCCCTGTAGGGCAGGGTTTATCGGCACCGGCGGGCCGCGGTCTAGGTCGTGGCGGT